>NC_066840.1:4472694-4795416 GCF_001640805.2 Lates calcarifer
TTAATTACTGTTGAAATAAATCAGTGGCATAAGCTCTTCTCTCTGGTGTCTCATTTTCAGGCAGTCTGTGTGTCTCTCCCTCTGCATTTGTTCGGTGCAGAAGATGTCACGTTGGACTTTTTTTTTTGGACGGTGTGATTTCCCAACAGCTTGACTCGTGGTTCTGACTCATTAGCTTCTTGCACTGCCACAATGAGCCTCATCAATCGTAACCCCCAGTGCAAAAGAGCTGCTTTCTCCCTACCTGGCCATTATGACTCTATTTGCTCTGAAGCACAACTTAAAAACAGCGTGGCTTTGCTCAATGCAGGGAAATAAATAAATAAGACAGACAAAGATTTTTATAACTGCTGTCAAAAGTGAGAGTATTTTGACAGTGATTCCCTGATTTATGTCATTTAGGCTTTATCGGAGAAGAAAACTAACTCTGTTTTTTTTTATGTAGGCACATGTTGCATTAGTGCACAAACAGTGTGGGCTGCAGATTTGAGCGCTGCAGTTTTACAAAGATCCAACACAAGAAGGAAAGAAATACAGTGACTCACTAATCAGTGGCCAGAGGCTTTTATTGTGATGCTGAGCAAGATGGAAATGATGGAAAAACTTTTACCTTACAGTTTGACTTACCTGCTCAAACGAGGTGTGCTTTTAATTGGATGAAATATCTAAGCCTTAACTTAACTTAACTTAACTTAACTTAACTTAACTTAACTTAACTTGCAATATTGATGAATATCCCTGCCTTGCATCCTGATTACTGAAAAATACTGAAATACTGGAAACTGTCATCTGAGTGAAATGTCATCATATATTTTGCATGCATAATCATAATCATGAGATACACACTGTATGTTAGGGAAAATACTTTTAAGATACCTTAGATGTTTATAACTAATGGAAAAAACAGCAAAAGTGGCTCATAAATTTACTTGTTACTTTCTACTTGTATTTACTGTTGAACAAAAGCCTGATAATGAGGCTTGTTTGACTGCCAGTAAAAAAATCACTATCTGCAAAGTTAATGAGATCTCGCTGTAACTGCTACACAGTAAAGACAGCAGTCTTTCATGTGTGCTGAGCTCCAGCTAACAAGCTCTGCTGCAGCAGCTGTAGGTGTGTGTGTGTGTGTGTGTGACATCAGGTTGGGACTCTATCAAGGCTCCCATCAGGCCCCTGTGCAGATCCTACAGGAGGTAATGTAATGACCCTCTGCTGCCATGCCCCTCAACTCCTTTTTCAACACACACACACCAGCCATCACAAAGCCATGCTTCACCTCTTCTACCTTCCTCCTTCACACACACACATGCACTCACACTGATAAAAAACTAGGTTATCATAGCAGCTATTTCTGCTGCAGGGCATATAGCTTACAAAGCAAGAAGAACCTACTTCAAGGAACCTCAGGACAAACTGTATCATAGACAAACACACACACACACACACACACACACACACACACACACACACTGAAGCCACAAAAGAATACAATAAAAGAAATTAAATTAGAGACCACTAACAATTCTTTAGTGCTCCATGCACGGTGTGTGTCTTTAGGCCACAAATGTTAACACAATAATACATCATGTACTGTAATTTAAACACAGGACAGACTTGCAGGGAAAGGTCAACATGGCATATAATAAGGCCAACGTGACTTTTCCTAAAACTGTATTTCTGACATTTCAAGGCATTTTACTGCAGTTGAATGAATATTATTACAACATTTTTGTACAGTATGCTGAAAGTGTTTCCATTAAAAGAGCAAATTGTAATCAAATGTCTAAAAAAGAAAAGAAGCAAGAGAAAAAAAAATCACTTGGACGAAAGCCTGCCCCCACAAAGAGCACGCATATTACTCATCCCCCTCAGAGCCGCCTTGCTCTAGTGTATTGTGGGAGGACTGGGGTGGGCGGCTGTGCAGGGGATTGGGAGCTGCGTTATAAGACTACATGACTTCAGCTTGCATGTAACATATCTACATAATGTTTCCTCACCCTTCCTTCACACTAAGTGGCTTCTGTTTCAGCCCAGTGTGTGTGTGTGTGTGTGTGTGTGTGTGTTTGTGTGAGTATGCACTTCAAAACTAATCAGGAAAGCCAGTGTGGTGGAACCCAGACATCTTGTTTATCCTGCGAGATTTACCCGCACTTCACCTTCAGAGCGACACACACACATGCCTTCACTTTACAAACACACACACACTCACACACACAGAGTGAAGGTCTTGTGCTTGTCCCAGGTGCAGAGAAATCTGTGAAGCAGCATGTGGCTTGTCCCAGTTCCTCTACAGTACCTGTGTGCCTTTGTATGTGTGTGTATGTGTGTGTGTGTGTGTGTGTGATTGCGTATTGCGACAAGACTGACCCATTTGAATCTTAATACAGGCGCTCACCAATGCATTCCTGAAACTAGTTCAACATGTAGGCTAGGCTGCGTATATAACGTTGTCACACAGCAGTGGCGGACACTGCCTGATGCTGGAGGTCAAAGGGCACGCTGGGTGTGTCTAAATTTCTGAGGTGTTTCTGAGGCACGAAAATAAGTCTCAAAAAGCAAAACCTGAAAGAAAAAAGGTGTCGTTTTATGCAGGATTTTGACAGGCAGGGGAGGTCATGCTGTCAGGCAACACCAAATGCCGAGATGGGTGCTGAGGGGATGAACAGGTCTACACATTCTGCAGCCTCCTTTTCCACTTTTGAAGGAGGGTGAAGTCAGAGATGTGACTCTGTTTGAGTCATTTCAAAGCAGTGCACGTCTAATCTGTGTCCTGACCAAGCAGGTGTGTGTGAGAGAGAGAGAGAGAAGGAGAAAGCAAACAGAGACAGAGGAGAGAGGGAAAGAGAGCAGAAGAGGGAGGGAGAAAAAGAGACAGAAGCAAACAGAAAGAGTTAGCGTGAAGAAGAGAGAGGGAGGATTGTTTCTTTCTCTGGATACCACCAACACCAACACCAGCAGCACCAGCGGCAGCAGCAAAAGCGACAGCAACAGCAGGGGCTCGGATACGGACGAGAGGTGACCGGGGCTGTGGGGTGGAAGTGTGTGTATGAGTGTGCGCCCGTGACCACGCGCGCGCGCAAGTGTGTGTGTGTGTGTGTGTGTATGTGTATGTGCGTCTGGCGGGAGAGACTGCGGGGGAGCGAGGAGAGAGGCTCAACACAACTTCCCCTCCTCTCTGCGCCGCTCTGCCCTCTGTGTCGCCGGCGTCTCTCTCCTCTCCTTTTCCCCGGGACACCAGGCATCTGGCGTGGTGAGATGTGAAGAGGCTTGAAGTATGGCATGCAAAGATGGTTTCTGCCAAGAAGAAGGAGATGGTGACAGCGATGTGCCCCGCCGCTTTTATTCGGACCCTCTTCTACTTTTTCTGTTTGGCGACTTGGTGAGTCCCCTCCTGCCCCCCCCCACACACTGTCTCTGTCCATGGTGCTGAAACCTCCTGCTCGGATCAACGAGGTCTCTCTTTTTCAGCGCTGAACTTATGGTATCCTCTGTTTCTTAAATTTCTAGTGTAAAGAAAATCTCTGGGCAGACAAGAAAGGATGAAAGGATCTATCCGGAGAATTTTACTCGCATTTTAGATCGACTTCTGGACGGCTATGACAACAGGCTACGACCTGGATTCGGAGGTATGTAGGGGGGAAAATGCGATTTTTGTGTCCTATCAAACATTTTCTTCATGAAGAAACACACAGAATCTTTAGATTAAAAGAAGGAACAGGAAACATTGGATTTTATTTCACTTTCTTATCCCATAGGATGATAAAACACACCATTAAGCGCAATAAGCCATCTCTAAATACACCACTGAGCAGCAGATAGGTGTAAAATATATTCATAGTAATCAGATGAAACGCTAAAGAGAAAGAGGTAAATGGAAACTCATTTTATTTTAGTGCAATAGGAGGTTAAAAACACTATAAAGAGCAATAAAATTGCTGCAAACTAATTATTCAACACTCCAGTCCAGTAAAAATCAACTGATAATCATTATATGATACAGCTGAAACACTTTAATGCTCCTAATTAAAAACACGAGAAGGAATCACATTTTTGGTTGAACTTTTTATGCGGTTAAAGCAGCACAAAGTGCAATAATCAACTGTAAACTCAACCACTGAACATCTAATACACCCTGTAAGTCAACTCAATTTTATTTGTATAAGCTCAATTAAAAATCACAAATCTGCCTCTTTACTATCTTTAGACCTTCAGTTTTGACGAGACAAAAGTCCCTGAAAAGCTTTTAAAGGAAGAAAAAATGAAGCAGAGGATGGATCCTTCTTCCAGGACATATCGTGTACAAGTCGTTAGAGGAACATTACAGCAACATTTGTCTTTACTTCCCTCTGTGTGGGTGTCTCACATTATACAGCATCTAACATGTTGCTGCATGGTAAAGTGTTTCACGGCACATAAATGGTGTTTCAGACTTGATCCTGTGCAGCCTTCTGGTGGTTCTTCCTTCTGAAGAGCGGCCTCTAAGCTCGCACGTTTCAGCGAATGGCAGTTATATAAGCGCGTGTACATCGCGGGACAAACGCTTAATGCACAGTTCAAGTGCTAAAAGTGCGGATTTGGTTTTCGCACATCATGTCTGCAGCCACGACATGTTAAGAAGCGGTATTATTCTGACGGATATGCCCCGTCGCCGGTTTTACTGCCTGTCAACAGAAATGTGCAGAGATCCAGGCAGTATACTGTAGCTTTGCTTAACCCTGCACTTATAAACAACGCCTTTACAGTCAGCCTCCACATTCATCCAGTGAGAGAGAGGAAAAAAATCAAACAGGATTATGTTTTTACATCTTTTTCTCACTTCCATTATGCAGAGGCTCTACAGCTGTGGATGAGATAAGCTATTGCATGTCTTTTGGGTTTGACCCCGATGGGCTGTAGCCCTATAAAGAGTGTTTATGTACTCAAGTGTGAATAAGACTGGTGTTTGTCTAAGGCTGGACTGTGACACGGACAGATTTATAACAGGAAACAGTCGTTAAATGGGATATTTGTTGTCGTTTCCATTGACTCAACAGGTCCTGTGACTGAGGTCAAGACAGACATTTATGTGACAAGTTTTGGGCCTGTTTCAGATGTTGAAATGGTATGTACTCACACTCTAAATGTAGTTAGATATATGTCCATTTATGCTGTTGTTGTATACGTTTATTGAGCACAAATACTAATTGTCATGCTCCAGCTGGGGAAGTAAACCCTTGCTACTTTGTATTTGTGAGGAAAACAAGTTGTTTTTCTTATTAGATTTTCTTCAAGATGAACACCAGTAACTATGAAGCATTATCACCCCACTTTGTCTTTGTCAACTTTCCTGTCTCAGGAGTACACAATGGACGTATTCTTTCGCCAGACGTGGGTTGACCGAAGGTTGATGTATGAGGGCCCCATAGAGATTTTAAGGCTGAACAACCTGATGGTGACTAAGGTGTGGACACCAGACACCTTCTTCAGGAACGGCAAGAAGTCGGTGGCTCACAACATGACGGCCCCCAACAAGCTCTTCCGCATCATGAAGAATGGCACCATCCTCTACACCATGAGGTTCTACAGTATACTTCACTCCATCACCATATACAATGAGTAACATTCAAATCAAGTCCTTTCTTATGGGATGGATAGAATGGACTCTTGACAAAATGTGTATTCTACATGGTCTGTGCTCATTAAAAAGAATGGCAGACTTTGTTTAATTTAAAGCGATTTCCTGTCAAATCAGAGCCAGACTCACAGTGTAAACAGTGCAGAGCTGTGTGGAGGCAGAGCCAAACTAAATCTCAAATTCAATTAAAGTAGTTAAACAACTGTTTCTTTGCCTCTTTGGTGAAAAAGCGGCTGGCAAAAATGACCTTTTCAAGTACTAACCTCCTATCACACATCACAGATCTGTATTTATATCAGATGCTAGTTCACAAAGTGCATACTAAGCTTTTAGCACACTATGAAATGTTACCAGCTATCAAGAGCTCACTGTTCTTTATCAGAAATGATACAAAGTCAAACCAGCCTTTCTGTACGACACAGTGCTGGGTGGATGGTGACACCTTCACTTGTCTTGCAGAAACCCTTGATGAATGTGTGTGCTTGTGTTTATTTGGTCCTTTATTAAGCAAATCTTCTCTGTACTGCAACAGGTTGACCATCAGTGCTGAGTGTCCAATGAAGCTTGTGGACTTCCCCATGGATGGACATGCATGCCCTCTCAAATTTGGAAGCTGTAAGTTCTGTGTGTGTATGTACGTGTGTGTGTGTGTGTGTGTGTGTGTTTAAGAGAGAGAGAGAGAGAGAGAGAGAGACATGGATAAACAGGGAGAAGCAGAGAAGGTGTCAGATGTGGTTACATTATCCATACTCAATATGGAGTCTTTTTATGCATCCACATCATGTCAGGATTTAATTGACTATAACACAATCAGTGTCTTTTTATAGTGCACTGGCTCTTTAAGTGGCAGGTGAGAGAGAGGTGGAGAGGTAACAAACAAGCAGATGTTTGCTGATTTGCTCTTGACAGGATAATATAAACCAGCTGTGCACGTTCAGCTAGCTGGTGGCTGATTGATCTGTTTTGCCCTCTAATACTGCTGCAGTGCCTCTGAATGAGGAAGAGAAGCCTCATTTTTATCTGAGCCTGACGTCTGTCCCCTCTATGGAATCACAGAGGTGTAGTAATCGTGTATGTTTGTATTGGAGAGAGATGCAACAGTTGCCATTTCCTGAGTGTAAAGTAATATGTTAATGTTAATTTTGTTGTAGAAAGCTTTTCAAAGGAGCTACACAGTGTTTCATTAATTTATGAATCATTACCACAGTGAGGCTTTGTGTTTGAGTCATTTCTAGAAAATGCAAACAAATAAGCCTGTCTCTGAGAAGACTGGCAGCCTCTACCTGCCTCCACACTGAAATGAACAGTTTGTGCCCCCCGGTGTTGCTTCACAGGAGATCTGCTAGATTACTTTACATTACAGAACAGGAGGCAGGTAATATCCAACAAGTCAGCAGGTTTTAGCAGAGTTTTGACTTTGTGTTTGCATTACCTGGGTTCATATTGTTTTGTTTTCAGAAGCTGTCGTCAGCTGTTATCCAGCTTGTTCTGAATTGAACGAGGGGAAAATGCAGGATTCTTAAAGGAACAGTTCAACTTTTTGGATATATGTTTATTTGCTTTTTTGCTGAAAGTTTGATGAGAAGATTGGTGGCACTCCCATGTATTTATGATAATAATAATAATTACTTTTCAAAATATTAGATACAAAGTGCTTCAATGGAGCAATAAACATTAGATAAATATATTAAAATGGACATAAAATAAACACATTATCACCTCTGAAGCTCAGTGATTAGCACACTTTATCTTATTTGTTTAATCCCTACAAACCCAAAGTCTAAAAACAGAATACTGTTTTCACCTGTTTCCAGTGTTTAAACTATTCTCTGAGTACATATTACCTAAAAGTCAAATCACTCCTCTAACACCAATGGAAGCAATTAGCATTCATCTGAGTCTTTTTTCTGCTAAAGATAAAAGATTAATTTGTGAAATACGTATTCCTATTTACAAATGCAATGTGTAGTGTGGATTAGTTTGAAAGTTTTTTTTAGAATTTAGGAAGGTAAGGAAGTCTGTCACAAACAGGTTTGTCTTGGCTTTGTCAGAAACAAAAAACGAAAAACAAACAAAAAAATAAAATACTAAAGCTCAGTCATGTGACTGTCCTCTGCTCGGCACTGAAATGGATTCTGTGCTGCAAAGGACTGCTGCTGAGGAGCTGAGCACTTTGTCAGACACAAAGTGACTGAATACTGCTAATACTAAATAATGAAGTATTTCATTCTTCATTGTGAACAATGAAGCCCTAACTCAGCATCAGTGTTTAGAGTGGGCCCACTGGTCAGCAGAAATGACTTATCTCAAATAAAGGAGCCTCTCAAATGGAGCAGCTCCGTCTTATCGGAGAGGAGCAGCGATTTGAAGATTACATCTGCAAGAGAAAGGAAAGGAATAGACGACGAGTTTGCCTTTACACTCGCCCAATCCGTTGTCAATTACCCAGCGTGGTGACATTGCAGAGGACAAATTCACATTTCTCAGTTATTGTCATGCCCCCCCCCCACCCCCTCCTCATCATCCTCCTCCTTTTCACCATCCTGCTCTGCTGCTGCTAGCCTCCAGTCGGGAGGAAGCGACCATGGATCTGATGTGGCCTGAAGCGAAGGAAAGGTCAGAATCCCTTCCTCTGCCTCGGGATAGCACAGACCTATGCGGCTATTTTCCATAGCTGATGTGTGTGTGTGTGTGTGTGTGTGTGTGTGCTAATTTTCTCTCTGTCTGCCCTGCCTTCATTTTTTTTTCTCCATCACTCTCTCTTTCTCTCTCTCCCTCCATCTCCTTTTCTGTTTCTCCATCTGGACTCTGGACTGCACAGGCATTGCGTTCCACTCCATGACACACCAGAGTCATTTCATTTTGGCAGCACAGTTGGTATCCTGCCGATGTGGAGTCCCATAGGGAGTGGCAGGCAAAGACAACTGGCATTTTGTTGTGCGTCCACAGACTGGTCAGCGTCACCAGTATACGTGCAACAAACTATTCTGAGGACGCAACTGTGGAAAATTTTAAGTTAGATGTCAACATGATGCCTTCGTGACAGCTGGGATCTCTCTCTGACTTCATCACATTGCATTGGTTTCAGTGGATCTAAAAAAGAAGTGGACTGAAAGTTGTCATATATTTTTTTTATTCAGCAAATACAAGATATAAGCCAGTCAGTGCCAATTCAGGTATATGATGAAAGATCTTCCTTGCAGTCAGCTACAATAAAGTCTGAAAAACCTGCGCTGCAGTCTTATTTTCCTTGCAGAATCGTAAATTAATTACTGCAGAGTTTCCCTGCGTTTGAATGGAGGTGATGGGTCAAACTGCCTTAAAGAGCTGATAGCCTTAAAAATTAATTAGTCTGTGGAGAATTTTATTATCCTGTGATGCTGCTTCAGATGATTTTTCCCTCGCCAACAATACACTTCTCAGAGAAACAATGAACAGTAATAATTTTGACTTGAAAACCTTCATATTTAGAGATATTAAATATCACAATGCCAGCAATTTTGTACATAACTTTACTTAATTAAACTTAAAACTGCAATAATCAATATTAATATATTAACAACTGAAAAAAGTTAAGTGTCACTTACAGTGACAAACCTGCAGAGAATTAACACCTGACTCTGCAGCTCTATGAAGAGTTTTAACATCTTTCAGCTCATTGTTTTGGTTTTGCAGCCTCACCACCACCACCACTGTGAATTACCTGCTTCTGGATATTATTCTGATGAGAACTCTAAAACAAAATGCTGCGGGTCATAAAACCAAAACAATGGGCTTAAAGACTATAAAACACTCAGTGGAGGTGAGTGGCAAAGTTGGGTAACTCTCTGTTGGTTTGTTATGATGAGTGATACCTTTCAGGCACAAGTAGTCATGTGACCCATGGTTAAAATAAGAACAGCTGCTTTAAATATTAAATATTGACTTAAGTGAAAATGTGAATTTATTAAAAGCTAGAGAGATAATAGAAAGAATAAATCTGTGTTTTTGTCCATATATTTCCTTTTTGCTGTACTGGGTGCAAATCTTATTTCATGTGGAAAAAGCGCAAGAAAGGAGTAGTGAAATAAAGGCTTTATCCAATTTTCCACGAACTCATCAGCTAGTTGTTTGGTGTCAAGAAAGCCTATAAGCCCATGTGAATGAACATGCTGACAATACACATATATGCATACTCACACTTACACAACAACAAGTTCATATCTGTCTTCACAGTGTAAAATCCCCCAGTTTTCTTGCAAACACATACACAGAATTCATCTGATACATCATGTATTTTTTATACTGCACACCTTACAGTAAATGACTCACACTGGTGTGGCTTTTGCTGTCTGCCCACAGATGCCTATCCTAAAACGGAGATGATCTATACCTGGACCAAAGGGCCTCAGCATTCAGTGGAGGTCCCCCCTGAGTCCTCCAGCCTCGTTCAGTATGATCTCATCGGCCAGACGGTCTCCAGTGAAACGATTAAATCCATCACAGGTGAGACTCGCTTGTCCTTTCACCATTTTGAGTTATCAGCTGAATTATACTGCTGTTTCTAAGTAAAATGGCTGCAGAAGTGATGTGAAGAACTTGTTCTATATGTATTTCAATTGCAAAATGTAAAATCAGCTCTCTTCTACTGAAAGGAAAAATGTTCACTTGTGTGTGCATATTATATCATGTAAAACCTGATAGATTCCACACAGAATTTTCCACGTAGTTAACAGGGAAAATATTATACAAACACAGCTCAGGTGGTAGGTACCGGAAGGATTTGGAGCTTTGACTCTTGGAGACATGATAGTCAGACTATTAGACCATGACTAGCTGACAGTACCAGCCTCATGACATCAAACACTGTAAACATCACAAATGGAGGGCTTTCAGAGGGTCTCCTCCTTCACATAAATACTGAAACACCTCAAAAAAAATTTTAGCAGCAGAAAGTTGGAATGGGTGGTGTACGTCCATTTGGGTGAGAATGGATGGGGGTTTCTAAAAAATGGAGGAGTATGAAAAAAGGATCAAACGAAATCAAATGTGACGTCAGTCTCACACTGTATTAACTGAAATCTGTCAGCCTGCAACTTTAAATTCTTTGTTAATCAAACTAATTCATTTCTCTTGATCCTCCAGGTGAATATGTGGTGATGACGGTCTACTTCCACTTGAAACGTAAAATGGGCTACTTCATGATACAGACGTATATCCCCTGCATAATGACAGTAATCCTCTCCCAAGTGTCCTTCTGGATAAATAAAGAATCAGTCCCGGCGCGCACAGTCTTCGGTATGTAGACCTCACACATCTCTCATCCTGCACAGCCTCTCTGCTCCTCTCTGTTTATTTATTTGCCAACAGAGCAGTCAGAGCTGGAGAGTCTGTCCACTCTGCACAACAAGGTGATGTTACACTATGTGATAATTATGTGAAATATACAGTAAAAAGCAGCTGGTTTTTAATTTTTTTCAATTTTTTTTTTGAGTCAAAATGCCTCAAGCAAAGACCAAAGATTTGGATCTACAAAAATAGTTTATCAAATGATTAGACAAAATCTTATCACAATGTTATATAAGTATAGATTTAAAATGTAATGAAACTTTTTATTATACATGCATGTAAGATAGGAAAGATCCTGAGAGAGTATTAATAGTAGCTATGATAAAGGCTGGCTCATAGATAGGTAATGTTGATTTAGGGTGTACAGATTTTTAATTTTACATTAAGAATACCATCTAATCCAGAGCATTTCTCATGTACACAGGGTAAAATAAAATGTAATTAAAAGTCTAAGGTAATCTAAATAGGCCTATGTTACATTAATGAGCTTAGCTTTAGCTTTGAACAGTTTGGGCCTTTAACAGCAAAAACAGCAAACAGTACTTAAATTCTGCCACATTTTAAACACAGCTCGAAAGTTATTGTTTATTCTTTAGTTTTTTTTTTTTTTTTTTTTTAAATCTGAGCACTTAATGTAGTTAGCAGCACTTTTAGACATTAAGTAAAAAAGGTCATTCTTTTTTAATGAGGGATATATAATGAGGATGATCACAGTTTTCAAGGAACCTGCCCAACACTGCGTACAGTCCGGCTGATAGCTGTGTCTGCGACTGAGTTGAGCTCCTTCCATTGAAACATGGTATAATGTCTTATTTTGGTCTTTGTGTTGTTTTATTTATTTTTGCTCATCAGCAAAAATTTGATACCAATACAAACATAAAGAAGTTGCTCTCTGGACATTTTGCTCCAAACCACAGAGGGATGAGTTTTCACATTTTTATAATCACCAGAGAGGTCTATTCATATTCATATTTCTGCATGTTATCTTAAAGCTAATGAATAGGTCCTCACATCTATCTCCTGAGTGGATCACCAACATGTTCCATTCAAAGAAACAAACAAAAAAGACAGCGGATCATTAAAAAGTGACAGGGAAAAATTAGGTCCTGTTTATATGGAGATCCAAAACTGAAGTAAATAAGACGGATGATAACAAATGAACACAGCTCACAGACAGTGATTGAACTTGCAGTTGTTGGGCACAGGGTAAGTCACAACTAAGAGGGTGTCTTTCCTCATCTTACCCCACTGAATTAGTTAGTTAGTTAGTTAGTTAGTACAAAATAGAATTATATCTTAACCTGAGGCACTTTATTCTTTTTTACTCTCCTGAATAATATTATTACAGTTATAGTTAGTTACACATGTTACATTGCTTATAAACAGTGTCATTACATTATTCAACCTTTTTATTTCAACCTATTTTTCAGTAAACTTTAACTAAACCTTTGACAAGCTTCTACATTATCCATCATTTCTACATGTGATCAGTTGCTTTCAGTTTTTGGCCTGTGACCCAGTTGCGCTCTGCTTGGTTCCCCTGGTGCAACATTTGGGTCTCTATCCTAAAATAAACTGATTAGTGTCTGTCAATAGACAAGAGACAGACAGAAATGTTCAAACTAGACCAGTGTTGCTGGGCTTTGTTGTTTTATTATTAGGGGACGTCTCCCTCTGATAGTTTGTTGACCATGCCCCTCCACATGTGTAGATGAAAAGTCACTCACAGACAATTTTACTGTTGTTTTTGTGTGTTGTGTTTGATTAGATTCTCTTTGTCAAAACATACCAATTTCCTACTAAAGTTTTTCGAAGTTTGTATAGTTACTATGTGGTGAAAAATTACATATAATGTCATAGGGATGTTGTTGTTTGGCAGCAGCATTCAGACAGACTGTGACAGCATACTGAATCACTAATGGTGACCAAACAACCATCCTCCCTAATGGTTTTCACTGCAGTATCACCTGTTTCCATCCAGTGTGCACTTGACACAGTGTGTGTTTTTGCTGTTGACTGTACAGTTTGTACAATACAGCGTATTGAGTTTGTTTGTTAAGCAGAAAAACCCTGCGTGACCCTCAGTAGACATGTTGCCCTGTGCTGTGCAGCGTAATAAAGCATCAGGATCAATGCTGCTCTCCTGCAGTGGCCAGTGTATCTGACAGTCCAGCTGCACTGCCAGCATGACAGAGGCGTCACACCAGCACAACTATTGTTGTCTCAGTTAGAGCCTCTGAGGCAGCGGATTTCTGCTGTTATCCTCTGCATTTATGTGTGTGTGTGTGTGTGTGTGGCTGTGCCGGGTGAGGCTGGGGAGGAGAGGGTGGAGGGTGATTGGAGTGGTTGGATTTTTCCTCTTCTTCCTCTACAGCCACACTCTCCTCTGACTTCCTGTCTCAGAGGCTTGACCTCAGCGTCCTGTTTTGAGTGTGGAAGAAGCGGTTTGTCAGGAAGACAAACAAGAGAAGGATTACAGCTGGAGTTTGAGGGGTCCGAGTAAAAAACAGATTTTTAACAAGCATTCAAGTGTCAGGTGGTCATTCTCTATGTCTGTGACGTGTACTGTGATTGTTGTTCACTGCAGTGTTTGTCTAGAATTAGCGTGCAGGTGTGGCCAGTAGCAGAGGAGGTCACAAAATTTAATTCCCATGGTCGAGATGTATGAGCTCATGACTCTTGATAGGGATAATTAAACATTTTATGCTTGTTCACGTCCCTCGTGAGAGTTAGGAGAAGATTTATACCACTGTCATGTCTGTGTGCTCAGTACATAGATGGAGCCGGGAGCAAATTAGCTTAGCTTAGCATAAAGACTGGAAGCAGGAGGAAACAGCTTCTGTGGCTCTCTTCTGAGGATCACTAATGAAGGCAACACATCTTGTTTGTTCACCTGGTTCAAAGAAACACAGTGTCAAAATGACAGATCCAGGTTTAGGGAACAGTAATATGCTGTAGGCTTTTGACTATTTTGGTGAACAAAAGCCGAGCACATTGATTACCCAGTCTGAGCTAGCCTCTGTTCCAGTAGCTTATGTAACTCAATGCAATATCTCACTCAGAAATGTCTTTCGTCTGTCTTTGTGGTTTACTTTCTATATTCTTCAAATCAGCTTCACAACAGCAGTGGCTGTAAGAAGATGAAATGTTCGTTGCATGTACTTACATCATCGTAACTTGATTATGTCCATATCTATAAAACTCACCAATGCTTTGGTCAATTCATTTTTTTTCTTGATGTTGTAATCCCAACATATAGGGCTTATGGGAAATAGTGTCTGTTGATGACTGCTTACAACCTGAGATTTTCAAAAAACTACTATTAATGGTACTTC
The DNA here is from genome assembly GCF_001640805.2 of Lates calcarifer. Lineage (NCBI taxonomy): Eukaryota > Metazoa > Chordata > Actinopteri > Centropomidae > Lates > Lates calcarifer. The sequence goes on from NC_066840.1 coordinate 4,486,972, forward strand.
TGGTTTCACTACAGCCCCTTATGTCTATAGATGCTTAATACAGAAGCACTGTGTAAATTGATAAACTGTTGTTGGGGGTGGGGTGGGGGTGAGGGGGTTTGGGGGGCTGGCATCTATATTTCTATTTTCACAGGTTGTTAAAGAACCAAAATATCCCTGCAGGCTGCAATCTTGTTATTGTGCGGAGGTGAAAATGAAACAGTGTAGTGGTGTAAAGATCAAAATGAGTGAAGGTACTGTAGCATTTCAGTCACAGAAGTACTCAAAAAGTTGTCTGAGTGAAAGTGAAATTATTTACTGAAAAAAATCCCCCAAAATACAAATACCCAAATCCAGTTTAATTACAGTAAGAGGATGACGTCTGTATCATTTCTCTGATTTCACTGGTACACACAGAACTGCACTGTTCACACATAAACCACATAACCATCAGTAGCTTTTACAGACTTCCAACATATCCATCAGCCAGCTTTGTATCAGAGGTTAATATCCTCTGTCTGTGGCCTCGAGCTGCAGTTCACCTATCAATGTCATCCAGCTGCTTTTGATTGACAGGTAATTATATGGCGGTCATGTCCGGGCACAGGGGATGAATTTATGTTGGGCAAGGACTCTGCAGCACAGATTGTTCCAGATCTCCAACGTAAAGGGGATTTTCTCCGGATCACATTATTGTTATTGGTTCATAATACCAAGGACAAATGATGAGCGCCAGGCTTATACTGAAACCTTTTGTAATTGTAGGAGCCACATGTGACCATGAATGTTGACCATACTGCTGTCTTGTTTTATTTTTATGGTCCCTCTCTTGGTAGCACAGTGACAAGTGAATGAGGAACATATGACGTTCAGTCCCAAGATGGAGCCTCATTTGTTGTATAAACTCCCTTCACTCACATAGTTTCCACAGCTCTTAGTGTCTTTTGATACACATCCATCAGACTTTTAGTTATACAAATATTATTCTGAAGTAGAGATTGTCTGCAGGCAGGAATAATCCTATTGGTTGAGTTAAACCTCAGTAGGTAGAGTAGCTTTTTTTTTTTTTTGCTCCCTTAAGTACTTTGGCTTGAATCCAGTGAAAAATGCAAGAAAAAAGAGTGGAGGTATGGTAATGCCACAAAGCCTAGCACTCTTACTCTGAAGGAAAAGATCGAAGTCATACAGGTTAGCTAGATAGCCTAGTTAGTCCTAGTGTACCTACATTCAGCTTTAAGTTTATTAAACCAATATTTCTATGTTAACAATTGATGCAATTAATATGAGTAAAAGAGAATTTGGCAGTTCCCCTTAGCTCTGTGGAGTAGCATCTTTCATGTCATTGTTTTTGTTTTTACAGCCTGCAAATTTGCTCTGATTTGGTTCACTCTAACTGCTTGTTGGTTGAGACCAAAACAGAAGAGTATAAACTGGACTTTCCCCAGGCGGCCAAAATCAGGACCTGAAATGAATGCTAATATTGCATCATGTTGGCTTATGTGTAAATAGGTAACTACTTGCTAACACATTAGCCATACAACTTTGCAGGGTGATAATACTGTATGACAGTGTTGTGTTTAAAGTTTATTGTGCTGCTTCCAAGAGGCTGGAAAAAAATCAGTTAATGCAGGTGTAAATACTGTGGCTCTTTTTGTACATCTCCTATTTCAAAGAGCCAAATATATTTGGTTCATTATCCCTCTGCATTCAGTTAATGAAATATGCTGATGAGAACAACATAATGTACATGGGTTATTGAACACTATGCAAATGATCAGCAACACCATTTATTTAGCAGTGACATGTACACAATATTATTGTGCACTGACATGGTGTCTTTGTAATATATGCTGATATGTGGAAAGAACTGCAGTTTCCACAGACAGACAGATACATGTGTTTATAGCTGTTACTTGTGTTACTATGTCAGTCATGTTTAGGTGACTTAAGTACAGGGTTGTGTGTTTAATATTGTTCTTTTTCTGTCATTACAACTGAAGGCATTACCACTGTCCTGACCATGACGACACTCAGTATCAGCGCTCGCCACTCCCTCCCCAAGGTCTCCTATGCCACTGCGATGGACTGGTTCATCGCTGTCTGCTTTGCCTTTGTCTTCTCTGCCCTAATTGAGTTCGCTGCTGTAAACTACTTCACCCAAGCGCAGATCGAGCGGGCCAAAAAGAAGCCAGCCAAATGTCCCCCGGTGCCCCAAACCACGCCTGTCAAGGTCAAGGACACAGAGGAAGTGCTGCAGGTGATTTTTGTTTTCCTCAAAGTGGCTGTGTCAAATAACCTGATAGCACTTTACTTCAAGGAGCACTTACACAGCATGTCCCTTATTATGTGCTTACTGTATCTGGCCTTTAGCCTAGACCTTTGAATGGCCAGGAGTGGGTCTGCCTGAGGATTGTCAGCTGTGCTCCCGCTCATAAGAGCTGAAAGGATCTGAAATGTAGCAAAACCAGGGGTAATCTGATTCCAGGCCATGACTTTCATATACCACAAAAATTCAAAACAAGGACTCTTTCTTTCTTTTACTTGATTACACAGATAATTGCTCTGTCAGCCACAGCTTGACATGCTCAAGCAACTACTTGTTAAATGTGTTAATTGAAGCAGACAATAAAATTATACTCCTGAAGTAGTTCATACCTGTTATCTCCAGATCAGCCTGGACATATTTTGCTTTTGTTCAGCCATAAATATAGCAGCTAATTTATTGACTGGTTTAGAGATGACAGGAATAATGTGAAAGTGCGAAAAAAAAAAAAGGAAAAAAAAAAAGCATCTGAAAACAGCTTCACAGATGTTTGTGTCTAATCACGAGGCGTGTTTCTCAATGATGGTATTTGCTGTGGGGTCTTTCTTTTGGAATTCTACATGAATAAATTGACAAAATCTGACATAATTACATTGACATCATAGTAGCTTATTTATGGATGGAATCAGAATTGATGACTATTCTGTGAAGCTATTTTAGAGCTCTTAGTCAGATATGATGAATGTGTTACGAATCACTGTACATGTAACTGAATGGTAGCGTATAAACACTGTTTTACTGACGGGACTGCTGTGAAAAGAAGGGAGAAGTGCACATTTCCTCCATGTTATGTTCCTCTAAAGGGAAAAAATTAAATATATATGTCTACTGTTAACTGATCATTGAAGCTGACATAACCCAGCAATGCATATGTCAGTTTTACACTAACTACTCTAAGTTGCCCCCTCCAGTCCAAATCCCAGTGTGGCGTAATCATGTCTGAATGCAGTATAGTGACAACGGCACTTCAGTGGATTAGTAGGTTGCCACGGCAACGCAGCCTGGGTACATCTGTATAGGTTTCAGAAAGGCTCTGGCACTGGGGGGAAAATTTAATACTCTTTTCCTCGAGAGCAGGTCCTGTTGGCGCTACAGAACAGCTTCGCACCGGGGTCAGGGTTTGTTTGGTTCCGGCTCCTCAGCCTTTAACCTTTCCCGTGATGAAAAGCAAACCCCACTATCCACACTCACACACACACACACACACACACACACACACACACACACCTCTTCTGCTGCACATGGGACACAATAACACTGGATGCTTTCAGTTTCAGGGGTGGGGGGGTGGATTATTCCTGCAAATGCCTTAGTACCAGCATCACACTCTCGCTGCTTGAAAACATCAACTCTCAAAGGATAAGCTCCTTTGACGCTACACTGCATTACCGCCCTGATGCAGCGCTGCCTACTTTCTGTCTTAAGCTTGTGTGAAATGAGTGAAATCCTTGGTAAGTGACATCCGTATTGCACACATTCTATCGTCTGCTTCCAGATGAAGGCCATCTGTGTCAGGGGGACTGTAATCAGATCAATATGGCAAGGTTTATGTTGTCCGGCCCGCTGTTCAGAACAGAAACAGAAAGTGAGGTTTACCTTCCCTGAAAATAACTCCTCTGTGCTTCAAACATGAAGCAGACAGGAGGAATGAGAACATCATTCACACTGAAAATCATCTACATTATCTCAATATTTCTGAAATGTAAAAAGATTTGAAACCCCTACTTTTTAACAAAATAACTTTTCTTAAGTTATGACTTACTCAGACCAGCATTTCAACTTGATGTGTATAAAACTATCATCAGGTATGTGCATTGGGGATTTATTCATTTGTATTTTGAGCAGATATTTTTGGGATCTTTGATTTTTACTTAAACAGAATAGAAAAGTCTCTTACATCCCATCCTGAATTCTCCACTCAGACTATTATTAATGGAGCACATTATGATGGTGTGAAACTATATCACATCACATCACTATAAAATTACAACTGAATCAAAACTGTATTTCTGATGGTGACACTGTTATTTTAGTTGAACAATCTAATAACTATATATTGTCCAATATTTATATCCAATAAATATTCTTCAAATTTGGTTATTAAAGAACTGTGTCTAAGATATGAGCTAAGTCAGTGGAACATTTTACACTTGAAAAATATACTTTTATATACACTCTGGTGAACTAATACTGTAACGGAGACACTTTTTATCTCAAGATATCTCAAACATACTTTTGGTATTTCCGTAATGTAGTTTACCAAAAAAGCTGCATCTCGTCAGGGTTGTCATTCTCACACAGTTTATAATAATGATGGCAGATTTACTGAAGAGCAGGACAGACTCTTGGCATTCTGCTCTAACCTCCACACAATGAGGAAATGCTACATGAACTTAGTTAACTAATTATATGCTATTCCTGTCCTTTGGAACTAAATCTGAGTTAGGTTGTTACTGTGACTTACAGTGTAGGTAGTAAGCTAGCTCACTGCAGTTTATGATTATGATATGATATGACTTACAACTGCAAATACACAGTTTAAACCATTCCTTACACTTCTGTTCACTTTGGAAAGGCCAAGAAAACACAAGTCTCCAACCTTTATACCCTCTAGATGCTTCTATATGTGTCATTATTGTTTTTTCTTTCTCACAGCAAAATCCTGACACCAACGGTAACCTGAGAAAGCGGATGAATTACATTTCCCACCAGGAGTCGAGCAGCCACCAGAGAGCCCAGTCCACCACCAGCATTCCAGGCGTAGGAAGAGCCAGACCGCTGCGACCTTTAGCCAGTGGAGCCAACGGCAGCTCCTCCACCCTCTCCCGCTCCAGCCCCAAGTCTGAGAGTCTGCTCAGCGTGGCCTCGTCCTCTGCCCAGCTGGTGAAGAGTACGCCTCAGGCTGCTGCTTCCACGCCAGACGTGATGGCGGGGACACCATGCAAACAGAACACCACCACCACCAGCTCCTCGTCTCTGCAGCATCTGCTGGGGCCCAAGCTGGAGCGCATCCAGATGATGGGGAACAAGCTGGAGCTAAAGCAGACGCCGTGCTCCCAGCCCACCACTGCTGGTATGGGTGGAACCAGCAAAATTGACAAATACGCACGGATCCTGTTCCCGGTGTCCTTTGGGGCATTTAACATGGTGTACTGGGTGGTTTACTTATCAAAGGACACAATGGTGGCTAAAGGTGGCTAGGCTTTGCTATGGTAACAAGAGAGGATTATGGGAGTTTGCAAACAATAAGAGGAAACTGTTGTTCTTGCCAAACAGATAAACAAAATGTGCTCGCCAAGCACTTCCGTATCCTGGAGAACAAACTCAGAATACATTTATATTTTTCTTCCTAAGGTCCTCGAACAGCAAGCATGGGAACAAATCAACTGAATTAGAAATATCTGACTCAACACAAGAAGGAGCACCTGCACACTGGAATATGCTACTGTCCTCTTTATATTATGTCGTGCTACATCTGACTGTAAAGGTTTTCATTGGCCTCAAATGCCTCATGATTCCTTTTGGCCCACAGTCAAGACAAAGCATGGGATTTTTTCATTTTCCTATTTTTGTACCCTGCACCTGGCAAGATGTTGGGATGTGTGTGCCACAATCCTGAAATGAACTGCAACATTGTTATGTAAATATATACATTTATTAGGATTTATATTTAATGATTACAGTGTATTTCCATTTGAACATTAAGACTGCTTTGCTTTGGTGCCAGAAGGCAAGATGAGGCTAAAATTTTTGAATTATTTGAAAGTACAAAGGAACTCTGGTAGTGGTTTCCAGGGACATTCAGTTTAGACAAAAAAAAAAAAAAAAAAAAAAAAAAGATTCTGGCCACATGATGACCAAACTAGAGTGAAATAGACAGGTTTTGGTGAGAATGAAAGTCCTCAAACCAGGCTGAGTGGAGCTTTGGCCGGGACCTGATCAGCCATGAAAAGCCTCTTTTGTACAGTACCTACTTGCAAAGCATCTTTATTATACAAGATGGATTAACTAATCTGGAAATACTGAAGATGAAATTTGGGATCAGTCGGGCAGAAAGAAGTAAAGACAAGTTATTAATTCATGTAACAGTAGGATTTAAGCTTCTTTCCTGCCATAATGGGTCGCCAAATAGTAGACAAAGATTGTGCAAGTGATTAAAATACAGTCATAGCATGAACAAATAGAGGGAACAGAGAGTAAATTTATCAGTAGATCACTGCAGAAACGACATACTGAGTTGGATGTTTGTTTAGGGACATTTTGGCAATACAATAAAATAATGCAACTGTTGTATGACAGCTCCACAGGAGAGACATCAGAGCTGACTGCTGTCATCCACCTTCTTAAATAGTGTCTAACAGATGTGACTGAAAGCGAACCTGCTTTAGCTGTTTCTATACGCCTTCAGTTTTAACACATATTGCATTATTTCACTGCATTATATGGTGTTAAACCTGGGAAAGTGCTCATGTATTACCGGATAAGGTCTCTTCGGGGCAGAGCCCATGCAGTGTCGATTTTAACTTTTTCAGGCAAACCCAGAGTTGGCTGACTTGCAGCTGTCACTCATTCAGCTGCTGTTAATTGTATCAGCTGGAGTTAAGGTAATGACATTTACTATATTACCAGCAAGAGAAATTCCTAATAAAAGTCTGAGTGCTGCACTGCCTCTAGCTCCACTCTCTCTGTTTAGATCATGTTTAAGAAAAAATGTTTTGCTTTCCTGCTGAGTTATATGAGAAGATGGACACCCACTGTCATGTCTGCCTGCTAAATATACAGCTAGCAGTTAGCTTAGATGGTTGCAATATAGGAAGTCATGTACACAGTATGTTTGGTGTTCAAGTGGTTAAGTCGTGAGACTACTGCTGCAAGGCAACTGCAACGTGGATGCCACAAGACTCCTTGTATTTTTAAAAAACACATTAGCTATATTAACATTATTGTCAGCATCTAGAGGCCACACAGGCAAACAATTTAGCAAGTGGGTAATGTAATGCAAAAAATGCAAAGGCATAAAGATGGAGGGAAAAGATGAACTTGAATATCAAATTTTTCCCAGAAGATGTGTCATAAAATTACAATGAAAAACAGTGTACAACTAAAATTACAATATATTTATTTACTATCCAATGATAAATGAACTTCCATGGCCATTTATGATAAAATCAGCAAACAGGTCACAACTTGTGAACCTTCAGAATTTTGTGAAGATACTGAAAATTTGGAGTTCTGAGGTTGTGAATACCACAAGAAGGTACATGGTAAACATGACCCCATTTGAAGGCAACAACAATCTGCCTGCCAGGCCCTGCCTGCCGTGCAATAGTAGAATGTTAGCAGAGCAGTAGCACTAGTGTTGTATGTTTAACTCATACGGAAACATGTAAAAAGTGTAGGACAGACTGTAGTTTCACAAGGGCACTATATCTTGACCAGGCGCAGTGACTTCATGGAGTCTGTGTTGGTTATCAAACTCTCAGTTTAAGTCACACAAAAGATGTGACTTTACTCACAGACACATTTCTGCTGTGAGTTAAACAGGCCAGAAAACCTCAAACATATTGAGAACAAGTAAAGAGTCACTAAAAATAGCAGCCTGTGTGACCCCTAGAGGTAACAAAAGATACTGCCGATAATTGGATCTTTGACTATGTGAAGGACAACACCACCCAGATATGACATGACAGCAAATGACATCAGCAAATTGTCCTCTCTGTTGTCTCCTGTTGTTGCTCTCTAACTGACTGTTAGAGGTGAAGAGGGGGATTTATTATCATTGAGTCTCTTCTCTTGGTGAAGTGACATTTTCAGTGATTACTCTCTATAAATAAGTGCAAAGAAGAGCAACTGACAGTTTTTGTAAATAACACGACTCTGCAACACCTCAACAGATTTGGCCAATAAATCTCCTGCAGTGTTAGCCTCAGCAGTCTGCAGATGAAAGTCTCAGGGGGCAGAATCTTTTCCTCTTCAGTCAGGGTCTTGAAACATCTATTAGATACTATCCTCTGTATTTTTTGATAAAGGAATCACAAAAATAATGCTGGACTAATTTAATATATTTTCTTATGGCCTCATTTTGTTCTCTATTAGTCATTGGAGACCATTTGCAGAAGTAGAAGGTTAAACAGTCGGTGGATGAGCTGAATTCACTGTACATTTCTGCAGATAGAGATGTCTTATGGATGCGGTGTGCTTGAGGATTCATGATGCAGTAGGCACCTAGTTTCTTGCTCTAACAGCCATATCATCCATGGAGTCATGGTTGTTGGCCCCCGTCGATCGCTTAGTCTAACAGGAGTTATGATGCTGCCACAGTGGTGAGGAACACGCAGGCTGATGGACAGATCAAGATGCCCGCCGTCACTCACCTCTCCTAAACGCAGTCATGCGTGAAATTGATTTTGCCGTTATTACCTCCCTGTTGGTCCCTTGCTATCCCCCCTCTTCTCTCTGTCTCTCACAGCAGTGTACAAAATATATCTCATCATAAAAACACAGAACATCCATGTACTAATGAGGACCCTGTCAACAACAGATTGATGTTCAGTGTTTATGTGGTGTGATTCTGCTGCTCTGTGCATGATTGACGGAGCTGCCAACGCCAGGTTGTGGGTTTTCTGTTGTTGTTTTTTTTTTCACCAACATGCTGTTCTGGATGACAGACAGACAGTTAAAGATGCTCCACACGCTCACTGCCACTTTGAAAGCTGACATGGGACAGGTTTGTGGAAAGTTTAACTACATCCTGAGATCATGCTCTCTATTAATCATTGTCATTTCAGCTGTTCAAAAGCATCAAAAGAGCTTTATCAGAAAGTGCAGGCGGTGCTCTAAAATGGGGCAGTTATTGTAGTTTTAGAGCATTTTTGAAGTAAAACATGGCATAATGCTCCCTCTAGTGGCTCTAACCACTAACCCCTTTTTATTTTGAACACAGTCCTATTTGAGGATGTGCTCTACACTTTATTTTGAATCAAGCTGAATGCTACAGTAAAGACAGTACCAACTTTCCTGTGGCTACCAGAAGTGCACTCATAGACACTTTAAAGTACAGTACAGGCTCAGGACTCTTTTGCATACTACATTTTCTAGGGCTGAGCCCATTTAACAGCCAAATTATGCAGTGAAATGAAAATTAAGCAAAGAACTACATAACCTAAATTACTGACAAACAGTACACTGCGATAACATTTCAGGTTGTTATAATTCTTTGTTTACTGCTGACAAAGCAAAGTCTCCTTTATATTATCATCATATGGGATTTAAGGACACAAAATGTCCTGGATGTAAAGGTGATCTGATTCACCTTGTTTATAGGAAATATAGACAAACTCCTCACATTCACAAAAGAGTGACTTTGAAATGTGTACTTTTATGTGCAATGACAAGAGAGCATTTTAACTGACTTTGAGACAGTGCTATAATGGTCGTCTAGAACACTGGTCTGGTCAAGACGGTTGTTAAATAATAACATCAGAAAAAATGGAACTGAATTAAGACCAGGTTTTGTCGGACAGTCAAGGACTGAGAAAATGTTACTATTATCTGTGATTAAATATGGTTGATTGTTATATCCCATTCATGACATTCATACTGTAGAAAGAACATTAATTCCTTACATCTTGACAGTGATGAACCACTAGAGGGAGCAAAATGCCAGGATTTTCCTCAGGAAGCAAATGACTTCAGTCGATCAGATGGTTCTCAGTGCAGCAAGGCCAAACAGGCTGGTTTGCATTTATTTAAATGTCCTTGATTCTAAAGTGAAAGGTCTATGGATAGCACTTTGTTGTGTTAAAGAGTAATCATGCTCGGAAAGTGGGGGGTTCCTGGGTCTCTTGCTAAATGAAGAATGGTTAAATTTCCTGAGCCTAATCATTCTTTTAATTTCATGAGCTATTCTCTAGAGATTAGCACAGTAACAATGTAGGTCTACCCTCCAAAGTATTACTGTTATCACTCATCTACCCTCATAGACAAGAATGCCTCAGGCAGAAACGTGCCAGCTGAGGCAGGGTCAGTGATTTAGGATGAGTATCTGAGGTTTCTTGATGTAAACACAGAAGCTTTTGCAACAAAAATTGACAGTAATGGGCCTAAACTTAATTCCTGTTTTTGGTCATATTTTAATATATACTGTTTTATTGTGTTTTGGAAGAACCACAGAACACTTTGGAAGACAGTTAACCCTGAACTCTCATCATCAGTGTGCCATAATCTGCCAGTTTTATCTCCATTCCAGCTTTATGACACACATTGGGGTGCATTTTGATTATGCATTTTGCTTACTGATTAATTCCATTGTTAAATCACTGTTCAGTTTTTGTCTGATGCTGTATTTGTCACATGTGAAATGATTTCAATTCATCATGATCTTTTCTAATATTCCTTTGGGCACACTTCTCATACAGCCTGTGCATCTAAGTGGTTTCCTGTGTAATAAGACCTCACTTAACCCAGTTTTTGGAATGCCACAGGCCAAGATAATTAATGTGTAGGCTCTTGGTAGTTAATAGGATAATGCAGTCTAATTTGTAATATACTTTCTTGCACAAGTGCAAGTCATTTTGGGAGTAACTCCTGGTGAAGAAGGAAGAAGCATGCCACCCATTGTTTGTTGTGTCACAACATTTATACACAGAATGCGAAGAGCCTAAAAATCCTCATCTTATCTACTGGTGCATGTTTGCACCAGTAGGTTTCACTGATGTGGAACAATGATTTCTTAATCTCAATTATACCCTCAGTAATAATACTCGGTAGTAGGAGCACCATTTAAAGCAATATTTAGACTATTAGATAAGCCACACAAAGACAGCAATAATGTAAACAAAAACGTAGAACATGACATGTACACAGCCTTAAATGGCTTCCTTACATAACCTAATGCTGCACCAAAGGACTCATTACAATGCTTTTCCATTATGTAAGAATTTAAGATACACTTTAATTAATTCAACTCATAATCAAACACTAACAGACCCTCAAGTCGAACTAATATTCTAACAAAAGTTCAGATCTTTGAAAACACTGTTTGCAGATGATCTTCTGTGACATTGCCTGAAAGAAATGGACTTGTGAAAATGAAAATTGTGTATCATGTACTTAGTACTGATGGCAGATTGAATTTATCTCAAAGGTGACAAAAAAAAACCTATGGTACTAACTGTAAATTATTCTAATTTGAATTGTTTGTCATCCGCTCAAGCTGTTACAGTCAATATGCTGATAAAAATATTTTTTGAACTGATGTTTCATTTATTAGTCCTTATCTAATGCACTGTTTTGAAGAAACACAATTAAACATGTTAGACAAATCACTGCTCCACGTTGTAACTTCATTTGGTGAAAAATACATATAAGCAGTGGGCTGCACCAACCAAAACAGTGAGGGAAAGACATTAAAACGGTTCATATAGCTGAGGGGAACTGCACTTCTGGGTAATAATTCTAGATGATTTCATTACTTCAAACAAGCCATTTCACATTACAAACTGTAATCTCACACATTGTCTATATAAATGTATTGATGAGTACAGCTTAAAGTTAACACCTGAGATAGTGTCATATCAAATCAAATCAAATTAAAAACTGCAGGAAGTAATTGGCTTGACAGAAATACACAACTAAACCTCCACAATATCTCCTACTTTTGTATTTAAAACTGTCTCAACCAAAAACTAGTAAAGCAATCTGTAAATGTACCAGTGATCTTAGTGAGACTGCTCTGCTGGAAGCTCTGTGTCATGATATGATGACTACATTAAACTATTAGCCGGCCAAGAACAAGAGTCAGATAAGCTGCTTGCTGCTTTTAGCTAAAAGCTTCCAGGCAAGATAGAGGGCTGATGTGATAAGCTTGCACAGGGAAGAACAAGTGCAGATGTTGACAGGAAATAAATTCAAACACAAACAGTTTTCAACATGTATCAATGTATTAGGTCAAAGAACAGAATCCAAAACAGATCTCAAAAATGTCACTGCAGAATACAACAGTGGATAACCAGTAGACAAGACAAAGCTACAAGCCTCTCCCTTACCCCTTCCTTCCCCTCTGTTCACACTAGGAAAACAGCAGCTGGTACGTTAGCTTGCCAGTTTTGTGTCACAGCTCATCATATGCAAAGCTGGTGACTACTGTTGGTGTCCTGCCACTTGAAACTAAGAAATAAACAGAATAATGAGAACTCCATTTACCTCTCTTAGTTGTGTGGCAGTGTTACTCATAGATCCACTGAAAGGGGCTATTTATAAGTTTTCTCTGCAGCTGAACTTTCTTGCAGAGAGCAGGTGGTGGTGATGGTCACTTACCTAGACCTTCAGCCATTGTTGCATTTACAATACAAGAGGTTATAATACACCCTCTGAGCAGCACTACTTCTTCAGGTCAGTCTTGACACTACAGTGAGTTGCTATTGGAAAGTAATGAGATGGGCCAACAGGGGCTAGCTGGTTAGCATGCTAACCTCAGTAGAAGAAAAGAAGTGATAGAACTAGAAGCAAAATATTGCCATTGCTCTCCACTGCTGGAAACAGCTCTTGGTGAGTAAAGGAATGAGGTATGATGCTGAACTTGGAACGCTTCCTCTAGACTGGTAAGTAAACATCTGTTAATGCTAATGATCGCTATGTAGAGCAGAGATAAGTGTGGCTCAGTCAAAAATATGACAACATATTACCCATGGCACCTTTAATGTTGGACGTAACACAGACACATACAATAAAAAATAGAACATTTAAATGTATATGTTCAACGTTGTGATTTGGCTCATTTGCATTAATACTGAGTGTGAATCATGCAGAATATGTTTGTACTTAAAACAACAACAACAGCAAAACATAATAAAGTGACTTTAATAGGAGCTCATATAATGAGCTGCATATACAGCTGTTGTCTCTTTCTGCACAGATGTAAAAACTTAACTGTCTTACTGATTTACTTTTATACTGTTAGGTACAGGACAACAGAAAAAATCTTTATGAAGATATAAATGTGTTTTGCTGTCGAGAGAAATTGGGGTGGGCCTTATAAATGCAGTAATTAAGAGCTAATAAATAATAATCATGCCCCATAAGATGCAATTCTTAAGTAACTGAACACTTTTTGATCACTCATTGACAAATAAATAAATTGTATTCATGAATATCCTTTTTAAAATTTTCTGTAGAGTCTAATGCTACAATGTAACTGATTTTAGAAGTGCTTTAATTTTAAGATTGCTTGCATTCATTGAAATATTTTATGGTGACAAGGGAACTACAAATACAGAGTTATATTTTTCTTTTTTTTATCATACTAATGGGAGAAAAACAATTGCAAATCTCAAATAAATCACTGTGAAAAGTTGGAAAAAGAGAAAAAAAAAAAATCGAAATAACTAATTGTCTCAGATCCACCACATGAATGTCAGAGGTGTAATCACTGTTGTATTACAGGAAAAAACAACTTTTAATTGACTGATGGAGTCTGTACTTACACTAATAGTATGCAACGAATCACTGAACTTCTTAAACAAGAATGACTATTGAAACCAGTGATGTATGATGAAGGTCACAGGGAAAAGGAAACATTTAAGATGCTCTTTTTCCCAAAGCACAGTAAATTTTCTCTGAGAACTCATGGTACTTACAGATAAATGAGCAGAAAACAAAGTCTGTTCAACTTTGTGTATGCCATCTAGTGGCTGTTTGGACTGCAGCAGCCCACTGTACTGTACAGTTTTGTACTGACGGACTGAAACTTTAAAGATGTTGCCATGTGTTGTTTTACCTATTGTACACTATGAATACTACTACTACCAGACCTACTCATCATGGGTATGATTTACATTCTATACACTACAGTAAATGTTGAAGGGCTGTAGCCAACATTATTATCACTTGGATATTTTATATTTGCTTTATTTCAACATGCATGCAGTCTCCACACTGACTGGAAAAAAATCTAGTGGAGATGATGTTTTGTTGGGCTGGGTATCAAGAGCATCATTTCTTAGTTTTATTTAACTTGTGCTCATACATTTCTGATTTAAACATTTCTAAATTCAGATAATGTTTCATTTGGGCAAATATCTTCTTTTATGCATTGAGCAGTTTGATATAATCCACTTAATGAAAAGAAAAAGGTTGCAACATATACACAGGTAAAATAACAGACAGTAAGGTTTCATATAGGAAATGATACTGGGTTCTTTATTTATTATGTAGTCACACTCCTGCATTCCCAGAGGTAATACTGAGAAAATGACCTCTGTGTCCTCAATTTTAGTAAATTTTAAGTAAAGATTCAAAGTTGACACCAGTTTCCTATGAATCAGGATATTCAAAAACACAAGAAAAGACAGAGACTGGGAGGAATCACTGAAATCATCTTTAAAAATACAACTAACACAATATCAGGCATTTCCCACAGTATAATTTACTGGTATCATACCACCATTTTTTCCCCTAAAATGACAATGATAAACCGATAAACCAACATGCACTGTGCTGCCCACTCATCTGTTCATACTATTTATAAAGGAAACTACAGTACACATGTTTTCTTGAAAGTAGCTCTTCACACCAAGCACTATTTTTTATCAGTTTTGTGTCAGCTCCCCACCTACAGATCTTAAAATCCAAATCTGAAATCGCTCTAATTTTTTCAGTCTCTCTCCTGTGCTGTGAGACTGAGATGTTTCCAGTGTGTGACAGCATGCTGTAGAAACCAGGTGTGAGAGCCCACGGTTTAGCTCTCTGCTGTTTGTACACAGGCTCAGCAGTTAAATTTAGCCATGGATAAAAAGGGAATTATTGTAGACACTCTGGAGCTGAAGATGGCAGATGCAATATGACCAGCAAGACACGGAGGACTGTTGAATTGCATTTGGTTTAGTTTCCTTGGTAACCTGAGGGAAATTAGCAACAGTGAGTGCAGAAAACTCCTGCTACATAAATAGCTTTGGCAAGGTCATGGAAGTGACCTTTTAATTTTTATAAGCTAAGTGTGCCTGTGATTCATCTATTGAGTTATATAAGATACACGAGAAGAGGAAAAAAATAGGATGCAGAGACATGGCCTTAGCATTCTGTAACAGTGAGATCATCTGGCAGCTGATAACATGAACTCTACGTGAACTTTTATTTGTCTCCATCTGTGGTGCTCTGGGCTCAGAGCTGAGGTGTTTCTGCACTGCACCTGTCAACCAAATACTCAAGTGTGTTCAGGCTGTAACCCATTGCTTCCTATAACGTGCTGGGACTGTCTGCACAAGAATATTTGTAAGCATTATTACAACTTTATGGAGCATCTATTAATTTTGATTTGTTTTTATGTCACCTGTCATTTGTCCCAATTTCAGCTGATTTCATAACTGATTTCAAAATAAAAGTCATTTAAATTCCATTTTAAGTGAAGGTAAAAGTTGAACACACACATAGTTAATATGAACACACAGACACACACATGCACGCACAAGTTACAGTATATCATTGTCTATTGTTACTTTGAATGCATCTCTATAAGAATGTTTATTTTTAATATACAGATTTATTTTCATTGGTTTACCTTATTTTGTTACTGTCTATTCTTTCTTTCTTCCTTTATTGAGAGCTGCCCTTTTTCCAAATGTATTTTAGGAAACACAATTATCTCAATTTTCTATTTATATGAACATACTTGAAAATCTCTGGTTTTCTCAACATTCATTTCTTTAGACGTTTCATGTATCTGTCTTGATGAGTTTATAGTTTGTCTGACATTTTGTCAGGTTTTATACCGTTGTCCTTTTGGACTGAGGGCAGACTGGACGTTACAGTGACTCACTGTCACCCCTTGTGGTACAAAGTGGTATTACAGGTTGGGTTGGGGATAGCTGGTTAGCATGCTAACTTCAGTAGATGTCTCTGCAACACAATATGTAGATGACTTAACGTCAAAACTTTATTTTCCATTCTGTTGTTAAATTAAAAACACTTACATATAGCACCTTTAAAATACATGCAGTTTACATGCAGTCTTTTTTTTTATTAGATCACTGTTTATCAAACCTTCAAAATGTGTTTTATTACTCATTTGATGCTTACACTGAGGATTCTCTGTAGGTCCACGTCATTATTCATACAGATTCCTCAATATATTCTCCAAAAAGATTTTGCACATCCAAAGTAAAAGCTCTTTTTTAAAAAATCTTTGGTTGATTATGATATTTTTCACCTCTACCGCTGCACTTTTCTCTTCACAAATGAACATAAACATGTCCATTTAGATATTGATTTATATGCCTTTCCCACAGAGGACGTTTTGACTTGTCAAATGCAGGTGTAACTAATAACACTGCTAACAGGCTGCATCCCATTTAGTTGTTCCAGTGTAATGATGCATCAGCTGTTAAGATATTACCATGCAACGTGAGTGTGTATTGTGTATTGAGCCGGTGTAGCTTGACAAATGGTTTTTGAGGGTGACCTATCACTTTAAGAGTGTCAGAGCCCCTCGATGGGCTCCTCATCTTTTTTCTCTCACAACATCTTTCTTCTGCCATGCATGGCTTGTTGCCGAGGTAACAGGCCTGAGAATGGTTTAGCATTTCCAGCATTGCCTGGTGAATCAACTCATGCTGACATGCAGCTGACAACAACATGCTGTATGACTGGCTCAGGTATTTTCTCACCAAAATGTCACCAAGAGTCACCAACCACCTGGTGCTGTGGTATATTCTTATATGAGAATCATATCAAAGGAACCATACATGATATTATGTTTAGCTGCTCTGTGTGATTATGGACACATCGTACTGAGCGTTGTGTGTGACGATGCTGCTTTGAGCTGTTGATAAAGAAAATCAAACCTGGTGATGGAAATGTCCATGCTGCCACGGTCTCTTTCCAGATCTGTGCGGACTGATGTTTGGAACATTACTGTGTCTCTCCAGCAGAGGACAGTAGCTGTGTGTATGTGTATGTGTGTATGTGTAGATCTGTGTGTGAGCAATGAATGTGTGTGAGTGTGTGTGTGCGTGTGTATGTACATTTGTACATGCATGTGAGTCATGTCACCCATCATGGCTATTAAGCATTTTAGTCTATTACATTCTAGTCTGCAACAAGCAAATACAGGCAGCATCCATGAATTATTACCTGTTCATTTCATTCAGCTTGTTTAAATGCACAGCAGCAGCACACTTTTCTGTTACTTGTTTTTTTTTTTTTTTTTTTTTTTTTTGATTGACCAGATCATTATTGAGTTGCTCCCCCACAGACTGAAAGCACATCAGTCAATCCCTGCCAGTCTGAATCTGCATTTGTATTGCTCCCTTGGTATTCTTGCTGTTTACAGGTAATCTGTCTGTTGGAAACTGGTGGCTGTAAAAACAAACAGAGGCTTAATGGACAAGTCTGGGTTACCAGCAAAAGAACAGATTGGAGTTACTCAGCCCTCCATTAATCATACTTATAATGAACTACATTACGTATTTGGATGGAACTGTTCGTATTTAGCATGTGGCTTTAATCTAAGTGGCTCAAATCACAGTGCTGCCAGGACAAATGTGTGTTTTAATAAACTATTTACCAAATTAATTCAGGAGGATTTTAAGATATTTCCCTTCTGCACATAATTTTCCAGGATTTCTCAGACACCAGCTTTTCCTAAAACACATTAAACACACAGTGACAGTGTTGTAAAAAGGTTGATTCTTCTACATGGACTTGATCAATATGCATTGTCACTCATTGTGCCCAACCGGGACACACTCAGGCCTAGCAGTAGGCTGAGTATGATGCAACATCTTGCAATAAACAATGTGCTGTAAGAGTATGTTACCCAGAGGCTAGCAGTGCATGTAAAATCCAAGTTCAGAGAAAAAAGGAACACGGTTACACGCATGTAAACACAGTTTAACAAAATAAAAGATACGCTTTTTTTTTTTTAAATTGTCCTCGATGTCCTTGCTTTCCTCAGCTGCCTCATTCCTACCTGCCTGCTTTGTTGGACTTGATGATGGACCCGTGGGTCACGGTTATTGAGATGACCTGCCTCATTGATCACCTGTCACAGGTATGGATTAGAGCAGAGATCAATGGGACAGCCTTATACTCAGAAGCACAGCAAAGGGAGGCAGCAACTGCTTGATAATGGTCTGACCCCTGAGGCTCCAGTGGTCTGTTTTGATCTGTGTGTGTGTGTGAGTACTCACTTCCTCTGCTTCTTAAATCAGGGTATGTGGTGGCTTATCAGTCAGCAGGTCTCCCTGCTCTTTCATCCTTTCTTCACCCTGTCTGAGCGTCCTGCCACACTTCTCACCTGACACATACACTTTTCATTTCTGTGCCTTTGATATATTGCTTATTAAGACTTCGAACACAATCTGAAACATCTTTTATATCAGATTTTTACAGTTGATTACAGCTGTAGTTGTAGTTTATAAATTCAAAGAAACCCAACCATTCAACAAAAACACAAGTGACATGCAGTGAAAATGTAGGGTTTTGGAGTCTTCAGCTGCTGACTTTTCCCAGTCAGTAATCCAGTCATGAAAGGAGTCACCATTCATTTTCTACTTTATTTTAGATATAATAGACAAAAAAATGCAAAAAACATTGCTGAAACATGACAGAGAATTCAACTTGACCATGTCTTATGTCCAGTCTTACTCTAAATATAGGTCTTTCTTATGCAGAGAAACAAAACACCAGAGACTGACCTCTGCTATTAAAGGAATGTGTTGCAGAATTTACAGATAATAATTTAAAGACTGTTTGCACACTGGCTTCTTTTAAGTACTACATTTAGAGTTAGTTACAGGTTAGATGGAGTTACATTAGTCCAGTAAAAGACATCCCATCTGAAATATGTGGTGCTGAAAGAAGAGCTCCCATAGATGTCAATATATTGTAGAATATGTGGCACAATTCAAGAAGAAAAAGAGTAATTTTGATGATTTTTATTTTGATTTATCTCATCAGTGAGTTTCCAGTTTGAGGTGATCAGGAGAAACAAACCTGCGCTCTCCAAACACTGAAGCTTCATTTGAAAAGGCTGGCTAGTTCCACCACAGTACACAGTCCTAGCAACATCAAGGTGTGAAGAGGGCCATCCGTTCTTTGTGTCTCCCCCACTTACACAAACACATGCAACAAAGAAAAACACTTTCTCTCAAATCCAATTGGCTGGACTAATAATTGGATTTTGTGATTCTGTACATCAGGTTAATACTGGCCATATCTTTATATTATATTTATATTATATTATGTTAGTGTACCATGATCTGATTGCTGAAGGCTTGCCCACCCCAGTAAATATACAGGTCCAGATTAAACACTTATTCATTTATTTATTTTAACTGTGTGAGCCTAATAAATGAAAAGAAAATCAAGGTTCTGCTGAGTATCAGCACAGATACCCAACTGTGTTACCCAAACTATACACTCCATTTCCAAATACGCCATTTCCATCATAACAATGCAATGACGCTTGACTGTTTTGCATAATCAATAAGCCTCTGAGCAGTAACAGTGAGTGGATATAACATTTGTTAGCATCTTCACGTTGTAGGGTCTGGATGCTGCAGGAGGGAGGCTCAGTGCATACCAAACTACCTCTAGGACCCAGTGTCTCTCCTCCTCAGCCTTTGTAGTTTTGTGTGGAGATGAGGGAGACTGAGATGTGCTTCTTGCTTATCACGATTCACATCGAGCTTCTGTACAAGCTGAGGAGGATGCTGAACAGGGCAATTTGAAGCCAGGATCAGCTCCTATAACTGCTTGTTTTTATTTTTATTTTTATTTTATTTTTTAATTTCATTTCTCTTCATCTCATTGTCACTATTTTTTTTATATTCCTCAAATTAAATTTCGAGACATCATGAAAGCCAATGCATTTCGGGTGCATTCCTGCTGCTGGCTGGGACTATGATTTATCAATGCTCGCAGCTTTGTTCTCATGACAGACTTGCACACATTCAGTCTCATCAGAACAGGAGAGAGCGGTGAATTGTCCTTAACTTTCTTGCATCTTCGACGATTCCAGCTGCAGCAGGTACTTTCTACACTTAAGGTGAGTCTGTTTTTTCTCTCTCCCCCACCTCAGACACAAAGGAAACGTTTATTTTATTATTATTTATTTTTATCTGAGGAGATGCTGGAAAGCGTGGGAGAGGCAGCTTGATCTCCCCTCTACATTTTTTCCCTCATATTATTGGTTATTTTCTGCATTTTAGGAATTTTTCTGTCGTCGCCTTCAAATCGGTGTACTGACTTGATCCAGTATTTTGGGGTAATGTTCAGTGAGTGGAGGCGTGGGACGTGTCAGTGAATACTAATTACTGTCAGTTGCTGTCTCTGCTGTTTCTTCTCCTCCGTCTATTGTTTTTCCCCCCGTGTGCTAAAGGGAATCCCCAGAAATAAGTTATGGATATCTAACGAGTGTGTAGGTCGCATATAAATCCACTGGCATGTCAACCCGGTTAAACTGATCGTCCATTCATTACAGTGGCTGTCCTGTTGTGTGTAGGTGTTGAAGCAGCCATGTGGAGCAGAGAGAGCGCTTCTCTACTTCTCATCTGCCTTCTGGCGCTCACAGCTCTCTGGAAAACCAGGTGAGTCTTTTGAATGGGGAGACGCCTTGAATGATAAGAGCTGTAGGCCGAGGATCACTCACTTTGTCTCTGGGGACGGACCAGAGGTCTCCATGTATCTGGCTGTTTTTTCTTTTCTTCCCTCAATCACACTGGACTCATTATCAGTGGACACAATGCGCAGGAGGGGGAGACAGTTACCGCCTTCAGCATCCTCAGTCTGACCATAAAAATAACCTGGAGGGCATGTGGGTAATTATCTACTGCCTTGTAGAAAGTGGGGCTTATTGCAGCGAGGTGCAGTTTCTACAATGTAGGTCTAAACAAATCTCACTCCTCAGGGTCTCCATGGTTATTTAATATTACAAATTCCCCAGACCAATTATTATTTCTTCGTGATAAATAGCGCGCGCACACACACACACACACACTAGCTCTATAATAGGATATTAATTGTCAATACCCTTTTGTAATTCAGTGTAATGCAGCTAATATTAATATTGGAAAGCAATTTTGTGACCAAATGGCCTTTCTTTCAAGGAAAACACAGCTACCAATAAAAAGTCTTTGAAAAATGTCTCAGGTATAATTACTTCTACTACTACTACTTTTCTAAATTGATATCTCTGAAAATTTGTCCAACCTTCTTTACACACTTTTTACTAAGTCCCACTAAATGCTTTCTTAAATTAGAGGACATCTTATATTATCACATCAGGTGTTAAAGTGTCTTTTACTATTGACCAGAATAAACTGCCCACACCAGAGGACAGTTGAAAATTAAAAGACAACCAATGTAAGAAGTATGACAGGTAATTTGAATAGGGTAATTGAATTGCTCCTGAGGCTCCATTATGATCCCGTCAGTGTATGGTAGAGATTCTAAAAATGTGTTTGGCATGGTCAAATTGTCCATCCCATTGTCACTGGCCTTTTTCACTGCACATATTCTGAGATATCACAGTGAGAAAAGCACCGGTGTAAATACATTTTACACAACATTGTATCTATAGTAGTTTGCAAAAAAAAAAAAAAAAAAATCATATCAAATCTATTAATATTTTAAAATAACTGCCAGCAATTTTGTCTTGTGATATTTCCAACTGTACAAGCAGGAGGCTGGAGGTCAGTATAAAATGACATGTACACAGCCTAAGTAACACTTACAAAATTCCTAAACTCAATATCTGTCATGGAAGTGGATAATGCCAGTAGCTGGTACAGTAGTTAGGAAAATGACTTAAGCCTTTTTTAGCTAACATTACTAACTGGTTAACTGCTGAGGAAGCCTTGAAAACTAGCTAGTTAGCTACTTAGCTAATGATAGCAGGTCAATGTTAAACCAAAACAATAAAAATTGTCTGAATTATCTAAATTAGTCAAGATTTATGGATAAATATGAAAGCTTGAGTTATCATTGCTTCCACATAAGGTTTCCTTCATACGCTAACACAGGTTTGATGTTTTTTCTGGTGCCAGCAGCCTTAACATTTGCATGCTGTCCTCATATGGGTGTGATTTTAAATGCAACTAAGTGTTGTTGCTATACTGGAGAAACATACTTGAAAATAGGAAATAAAATATTCTCAGCCCACCAGTATGTAGCCTACATTAATCCAACACTTTCCCTGATGGTAATTAGAGAAATGTGGTCCAAACAGAAAATATTCTGATGTGAACAAATTATTAATATTGTGTATGTATATTGTCTTTTCCTACGTAAAATAGAACATGCCCAAAACCTGAGGCTGTTACACCAGAGCTGTTGACAGTAGTGATAATGTCGAGCTTTAACGTATTACCTTATCTGAATTTATTTACCATGAATCTCCAGCTCTGATTAAATTAGCATATATTCAGTTGTGTTTTGGCTCTAAGATTAGATGGCTCACAAATGTTCTGCCTTGAACTGGGTCATCCATGTGGATGAGAAACAATATGTGTGTCTGTGTGGGCACATATGGAGTCTTTGCCAAATAATAATGACCCCTTTTCTTTTCATAAATTAAGCTTCTGACGAAAACAGAGTTATGAGTCTAAAGACATTTAAAATTTAATCAGATTCCTGTTTGTTGAAGTGTCCTTTAGCTGGTCATGTTGTTGTTGTGTGTCTACTAGATCAGTGAATGCCGATGCCACATCCGATGCCTTTAAAACCAACATCACCCTGTTCACACGGATCCTGGACAGACTGCTGGATGGATATGACAACCGTCTACGGCCTGGTCTTGGGGGTAAGGAAGTTATGAACTATCAATGGATGTACAGAAGTTCATTGTTTAATATTAGATTTTTGTTATGAAACATCAAGTCTCTATTTTTTTAAACAGTTGATGGCTCATTTGGAGTGAGAACATTTCATTTAACATCAGCTTTTGTTGTACCGATAACCTTTGGCAGCAATGCCCTCAAGAATAAACTGACAAACACACTCTGTGAACAAAACATTTAGGTTATATAACAGTCACTCCACTTCCTGGAAAGTAATAGCAGCCAAACTGGCCACATTTAACCCTGCAGACGGATATATTCTTGCTTGAGTTTTCCCGGAAAATGCTCAGTGACTCTGTTTAAGTGTTGTGTAGTTGTGCTCCATGGGTCTAAAGCCAGTTTGCCTGTAGAAACGTGTTTGAAATAATTTCACTGGTATGACAGAGGTTTTTAGTATTGTATTGAGTGATTTCTGCATTTCATTCATTGGTCCATTCCTTCTTAAAATATATATTTTAAAGGAGCAGTTACTGTAAACTGAAAGTTGATTGATTTTGTATATTCCTTGAAATATACTTTGGATAACATTCTGGTCTACCAGATATCTCTCTAATTTTTTCTACTATCTATGAAAAGAAAATAGGAATAGCTCTTGCAGAATTTGCATTTTCAGATGCACAGGTCCCTTTGTTATAGCGCAATGGTTAGTCTAAATAGGTGTGTATGTATGTATATATATATATATATATATATATATATATATATTTGTTCTATGGGTATAATTGCTTTATTAAAGTTCTGCGTTGTCATTTTGTGATATTGACATGTTGGAAATGTTTATATGTCATAATATGAAAATAGAAAAAATCCATAGTATAAAATAACAATATGTATCATAAAATATAGCAATATATTTTGATTCTTTTGTGAAATGTAGCCACTAAAAGGTGAGTTTCCCTAGTTTCTGAGAGACTTGATAAATTTTAAACTGCAGGAGCATAACAGGCTTCGATAGTGTCCAATTCCCACTGTCTGCAGAGGACAGTATTTCATTACTTGTGGAGGATCATACCTTCTCCTGTGGCCTCTGTGCTTCTCTCTCCATCCTCACCTCTCCCATCATCCGCCATGTTTGGCATCTCATTTCCAGCTGGCCCCTCATCCCAAAGCTGAGCTCCTCCCTCAGGATTTGGTGCCATTTGAAATTCAAATTCCTGGGGCCATCAGCCCAGCCCAGGAGCTGCCATATGGGGAGCAGACCTCCTTTAGCTTGGCAAGGCTCAGCCTGTACAACTGGACCTACAGTAATAGTGCTGCTAGCTTATTTTATTGTTTGTGCAGGAAAAGCTCAAATCTATGGCCTTTTGCTATAGTGTAGCTCCAGTATATATATATAAATCTTACTTTAAAAACCTTAATGATGATATTTCAAGTCCTGTTTCCATCATATGTGTTTTTATAGTCAGTGCATCGCTAGAGAATATTTTTCCTGATGTTTTTCATTTGGCTCTGGCATTGACAAAATATATGTAGTCCATTGGAAGATTTATAGGATTGCATAATTAAAACTGTATTGATTTTGACTGACAGAAAAATTACATTAACTAATGATTTTCCACCAACAGACAGCTCTGAAGAAGTGATCGTGTTAAAAGACAGGCTTAGGGAAGAACTGCAATCTGAAATAAAACATTTAAATAAAACATTCAAACATAAATTAGATGCTTTCATTCAAGTACCATGAGCACATACATTTTTATCAGATTTGGTTCCAGTGGGAGCTAAACCCCCAACACTCAGAGTGTAGTAACATACTTTACCCATTAATATAAACAGGGCAACACCACGGTGCAGGATTCAGTCTAGAAAAGGAAAATAAAATGACATCAGATGGAATTTTCCACATTGTAGACACATTAGATCTGTATGTCTCATCTGTGAGAAAAACATGTTAACGCCTCACTGGACTTTGGTTTATAACACATTTATAATGGCTGAAAAAGAGACTCATCACAGCTGCACAAGTGTGTTCACTCATACATACAGTATAGTCATACAGAGTCAGTCCCTTTGACAGTTTTCATGGTTCAAGTAGCGTGCCGCAAAAAACGTAGGCTGAATCCCAGTAAAATACCATAACCTATGCATGTGCTCTCCCTGTATGAATCATTAATTCAGTCATGTATTTACAGCATCATTACAAATTACCTACATACATGCAGAGCATATTACAAAATGTATTTTCCCTACATGTACTGTCATTTTTACTGGTCTGACTTTGTAGCTTTTCTGTGCCAGGAGTCTCTTTTTACTCTTCAGTATCAACAATTTTAAATATCCCCTCAGCTTCAGAGTGTGGACAAAATAATATGAACACCTATGTCATATAATGCAATAAATCCAATCTAACAAAATCACAAACCATGGCCTAAAGAATAACCCCTAACACATTTCAGACAGTTTCAGCCAAAAAGGCAGAATCATTTGCATGTCTGTTACTATACATTGGATTACATTGTACATAAAATGGTAAAGTTGAACATTAAGTTATTGTTTTCACTAAACCATGAGACAGATAA
Organism: Lates calcarifer; assembly: GCF_001640805.2. Classification (NCBI taxonomy): domain Eukaryota; kingdom Metazoa; phylum Chordata; class Actinopteri; family Centropomidae; genus Lates; species Lates calcarifer. The sequence continues at coordinate 4,512,627 of NC_066840.1, forward strand.
GTCTGCACTCATGAGCGTTTTACAGTGTTTTTTGCAGTGAACAAGAGATGTGAGTTTTACAGCTTCTACTGAAAATCAAATGATGAAGATGGAAAAGATTAATCTAGGGCAGAGGTTTTTGAGATGAACCCACGTGTCCCCTGGGGGCTACTAGAAGGTTTTAGGGGAGAGAGAGAAAGAAAAACAACTACTGTAATCGTTTCAACAATGAATGAATTAGAGTGTGGGTTTAGGCTGCACATTTCTCTTGAATTTATTTATAGAAAATATAACCATAGCCATGTGATAGCTAAATAGGCCTATTGCTTTCAGGAGCAAAAACAACTATTTTCCTCTAATATAGAGCCTGTAATGTACCTACTGTGGACCAAATTGTAATCCTAACTGCTTTAATCCTGCATTTATTTTTCATGCTTGTCATGTGTTTGGGTGTTAAAGCGATACCAAGCTCTTTTAAAATGCAGCAATCGGTGTCTGTCACTTTCACTGAAATCAAGCCAGGCTGCAGAGTGAATGCAGAAAGCACAGTTGCTCCCACATCATCATTAATGTGACTGCAAGGCAGCTCACTTCTGTTCATATTCACACTTCTGCTACTAATTTGTTTTCTACCCCAAAAATTTGTCATCTAACTACAGCTTCATGCTTAGAGCTATACATTATGTTCCAGCTTTAAAGTTGCAACAAGCAGGAATTTAATGTAAACGCCAATTGTTTTATTAGAGGAAATCACATCTGAGGCTGTAAGAGATGTCCTCACTGATTAAAAAGATGCTGTTGGATTTGTCAGAAGCACCAAAAAGAAATTGTGTTGTCGAGTATGGTCACTGCTCCACTGGAAGGTGAAAAATGAAAATAGGGAAATATAAACTCTTAAAGTCTGTGTAAAGAAAATTCAGAGATTTGTCTCTAAACACATTATTTATGTTTGACACATTGTTTATGTTTGTTCCTGAAAACATGTGTAAAGTCTGTAAACTCTGCATTACTGCATTGTGGAGTTAGACCCTTTCACAGTTTCATTCTCAGGATTTTATGGGTGGGTCTGAAACGGTGGCTCCACTCAGCATAACCCCGCCCCTAAGACTGTGACTGATACAAATAGCAGTGCTGCATTAGCATCAGTGCTTCTTCCGCTCCACTGCAAGTTACTGTAGGGTTTGCTAGCTAACTATGCCATCGTCCCGCAAATGTATCTTCCCTGGATGCCAGAGTTTGCAGAACAGTTCGGTCATCACCCTATTTAAATTTTCAAAGGCATTAAGAGATGGATTAATTTTGTGAAGAGCCACACTGACGAAGAGCTGTCGAACACCACCAACAGTGGTCATTTCACTCCGGTTGGTTTTACAAACTTTCAACAGAGGCAACGGGAATTCACAGATAGTCCGACCATCCATTTTCTACACATTCCAAATCAATAAAAAATTGTCCTCAGTCTCCAATCTTTGCTCTGGCTCTGGTGGCTCAAATGTGAACGTCTGTACAATTCCAATGCTGCTAGTATCCATTTTTCAGGTCATGGTGCCAACAAGATGCTAACTGACACTGTGCCACCTTCAGCAGACACGCCCTCAGTGTCTCAGAGCAGAGCAGATTTGAAACCTTATTTTATATGTTTGCCGATTTTTTTTTAACCATTCAAATTTAGCTGGATGGTTAAAAACAAGGAAACTTCTCACATGTGTTTGCTATGAAGGATCCCACAATACTTCAGTTAGTAAACATCCATCAATGCATCTTTTCTCTAGAATTTAAAGAGCAGGTTTTTATTTATCTTTAAAGCTGCATTAATCAATATGTTTATATGGATATATTTTATATTTTACTGCTCTCATCACCACCCTTCTCCCCACAAAAAAGAGCTGATGGGAGAGTGAATATGGAAGTTACTAAGTTTGCTTTTTGTTGTTTGATTGTGTAAACTGGCAATAGTTCTCTAACACTTGACTGCTAACCAATGAAGTCAGCTCTATTTTATTTAAGTTTTATATAATCGTTAAACACCTCCAATATTTGCGGTGGCGTTAGATATTTCCCTTCTTTTAATAGTCATTGTTGAACATTTGTGTTGTTTGCACTTTGGGTGATATTGTGTTGACTTCTGGTTGGACTTGCTGATAGAGGAACCAAAATGTCTGCTCAAACAGCTAAAAAAGCTAGCATGGCTAACCACATAGAAATATTAAACACAACAGAGGACATCAGGTGTTAAGGAAATTTAGTGAAAAAGTTGTAATAAACATTCTTTAATCACTAGGTAAAGCAATGTGGCAGTTTTACAGATTGTTAATTTAACTTAACTTAATTAAAACTTATGATTGATATAATCAAATCAGGTTTGGCTAATAAAGATATCATCTCTCTGAAGTGATATCACTCATTCCCTCTGACTCACCCTGCACTCCAATATTGGGTTTTTGCTCATGCTCTTTATCTGTATCCAAACTGGCAAGAGTTAAGTTGACATTTGGATAGTTGCACAGCGGGATGCACAGTCCCCTAACACAGACAGGTTGCATCTGACCAATTAAACATGGTTCAGCAGGCCCATCTGTACCAAATGATTCAGATGATATGAAAAGCACATGTTTATGACTGTTCTTGCTGAATAAATGAACTTTAGGTATTGTCCTTGTTCCTATAAATAAGTGTCCTAACGTCCTCAGGCATTAAATGCACTCTGGATATTTTTAAATAGTAAACATGTATTTTCCCTGAGGGCTGTGCTTTTCTAGGTTTGCTATTGAGGATGCATCATTTGTACAAATATGGTTAGTTTTGCTCCACTCATGCAATGCAAACTGGACTGGAGCTGTCATACGGCGGTGGTGGATTTGGTTTTCTGGAGACCTTTTCTTGTGGGGGTTTTTCATACAGGTTTGGAATTTTGTGATGTGATATAACAAAAATCACCTTCAGTCCATACTTACAATAAATTGAATGAATAGTGTGTTGGTCAGTCAACCTTCATTTGGCATTTCATGTAAAACTAATTCATAGGAACAAACAAGGAGCAAGGAAAGATTAAAAAAACAAAAAAACAAACAAAAAAAAACCACAGATGACCACAATATACCCGATGAAAAAAAATGAGATTATTATCTGGGTAAAAAGAATAAAATATGCAACAACCTTAACAATTAACATCTAAAAACAGCAAGTAGTAGCACTGGAACCCTCAAAACATCTACAGAAAACATTATTTCATATAAAAAAAACTATATATACAAACACAGGTGTGCAAAGATCACTTTTTTCTGAATGTTCTGATATACAACACTGATCATCAAGAGGCAAAGTGCACAAAAACATAAGCTTTTCATTCATATTTCATAGTGTTAAGCATTGCCAGTGTCTCAATCATTCACTTAGTCACTAAATATAAGCATTTTATCATATATAGAAGACTCGACATTTAGTGTCAAACACAGATTTTACTGTGTTGTGTTTCATGTATGCCTCCATAAAGAACCTTTCTCTTCAAATAAGTCAAACTAATGGAACCTGATCATTTCAAACCAGCCTGATCCACATACAAAGGCCAGGTTTACATAAATAAAAGCACCCCACCATATATCTCCCTAAATGGATTGCAACTATTACCCAGCAACCTGTCGCTTTCTCTTGATTTACATCACCTTATAAATAAGAAAGCATTTCCATAATATGTCTTGTTAAAAGGAGGTGGACGCCGGCTCGCTTTGCCATGCATGAGAGCACTTTACTTAGGAGTAATGATCTCTTTAGATTGTATGTGAGATGCTGTTTGCTCTGTAGTACAGAGTGTAGAGTAAAACGTGAAAGCTTTTTGAATTGAGCGAGCATGAGAGATCGAGCTTCAGTAATTATTGAAAGAGACAGAGTGTAGAGAAAGCAAATGGACCTGATGCAGCAGTACTGATGCAGTCACACATTATCACTTGAATAGGAAGCATATGAGGGTTTGCTCTTCCTATCTGTCACATCAGTATGAACATTTAGGACAAATTTTCTACGCTTAAAATCATAGCTTACATGTCACTGTGGCTCACTAAATTTAATCTTACATGAGCTGCCCATAAACTGGTTTGCACAGTGATGTAGAGGTGATCTGAATTTGTAAACAATATATTGTAGCTCTGTCTGAGCTTGTCTTGCTGTGCAGACACATTTTTGCAGTGACAGTAGGAAACCTTAAGTTTGCAGTAACAGTATTTTAGTGCAGTTTCAGAGTGGTTGTTGGAGAGTGTAATCCCCTGTGCATAGGTTGGTCATTTGAGTCCCACAAGCGAGTGGCGGACTCTGCCACTAACAATATAAAACTAATATCAATGTAATCACTGAATATAAATACATCAAATGGCTATTGCTGGAAAAAAAAAATGGTGACCCTATGTTGTAGTCAAACTAGATTTTATCATGCAAGTTTAAACTCATTCTTTATAAGCTGTTTAAAACCCACAGAACAACACCTCAATTGTCTTTGTTTTCTCTTTTAGATGATGAAAAATAAAGCTTTAAACAAACAGTATTCGGTCAGCTTTCCTGGTCTGTACTAAAAATCTGTGAAACAAAATTGTCAGAAAGATAGAAGAAGAAAACAGCCTGTAGAAAACTATGTAAAAATCCCATATTCCCCTCATTGCCTTTAAACTTTTTGTAGCATTTTGTTTTTTTTCTCATTTGGTGTCTTTATGCCTCTAATTGTTGTGTCTCATCCAGACAGGGTAACTGAGGTGAAGACAAACATCTACGTCACCAGCTTTGGACCAGTTTCAGACACAGACATGGTGAGAGCAGATATTGGACATTTATTCATTGTAGTAAATTATTCACCCATATCTTTGTTGTTGTATAAACATTTAGACAACAACACCATTCCAGGGGATGGCCTTGTACTCCCTGTTCATACTTAAAGGAACAGAAGACACTTGTTTTGATTTATTTTTAGTTCCATTATGGCTTCCCCTCCTTTCATAATTTCATCATCTGTCTTTCTTCCTTTCTCTCTCCACACACACACACACACACACTGAGATGCTGAAGTGGGACCAGTATTCCTCATTACAGCGTGATGTCTATTCATCTGACAATTTTCATCTTATAAATTATTGAAAGTCCTCTTGTTATTCAAGTCACTCCTTTGTTTATCCTGGGCTTTCCTGTTTATCATTCTGAAACATGCACCCACCTTCACATCATATCATCAACCTCCCTTCTATTGTTGAGGACCCATTTTCCAAGTGATTGATCTATTGATTTAACAGTTATGATGTTGGAGTTCAATGCAGTAGTCTCTGAAAGATATGTAAACTAGAAGGCTCTCAGTTGAACATAAACCACAATGTATGCAGAGTTGGTCTCAGAGACAGACTAGTTAAGACCAAAAAATAAAAATGATCTCAGATCCACCTACATCTGATCGACAGATTTTCCCAAGGGTGATCTGATCTAAATTTCAGCCAAATCATTCCTGATGTCTCTCTTTCAGAATATCTTACAAACAAACAGATGGACAGACAGACAAACAGCTGACAGGAAAACATCTTCTCCTTCAATTCCACTGGCAGAGGTCATTACTGAGCTAGCTACTGGCCACTGGAGACTGTAGCCCAGAAATATGTTTAAACTGTGAAATCAGTGGGGTATAATCATCTCGGCGAATGCTCAGATTTGAAAAATTCTAATATCGTTATTTATTTATCAGTAAAACTGACATATCATGTAGTAAAATAGGGCACAATCCTGAAAAATATGATTTATTTCAGGGTCTACTCTTGCACAGACAGATGTCTCATAAAAATGTGCAACAGCATGAAATATTCTCCTCTGACCTGATTGATTTATTCAGATACTGTAGAGCAATTCAACTGATTGCTAAGGTGGCTGCATTATAGGATTTATAGTAGGTCCACTGACAGTCAAAGCTGGAAAATGAAAGAAAAATAATTAGAAAAGAGGAAGGAAAAAAAGGAAACATACTGGATTTAGCTTCACAAGCATTAGCCACACAGGCTATAGGTTATTTTAAACTCACAAGCCAAAAAGCTTTATACTCTTTGGCTGCAGTTTTGTAAATAAGCATGTACAGTCATCCGTCCTACTGGTAACATTGTACTCACCAGCAGTAAAGAGATGGGGTAAAAATCAGAAGCACATCAGGTTTGACTGAACATTTCAGGTGCATTCATTTTCACTTCAAAATAAGGTAGTTTAGATGTATTATCTATATAGTTGGCTTGTTTACAATTTGTATGATCATCTGACTGCTCATATTTTGTTTTGTCACATTTGTTGCAGCAATGTTGTCATGCTCGCAGATCTCAGAGATTACTTTAGTGGGTTAGATATTATCAAAACCAAGAGTAAAGACAGAGAAAACTATGAAAACAAGACCTAAATTGTAATAAACTGGAATTATTCTGTTACTGTAGGAGCTGCTATACCCTTAAAGAATTTCATTAGTCTTGGTTTCAGTGGACTGTTTCGGTGTCTCAAGATCTAAATGTCAAAGGCTTTTCAACTGTGTCAAGAAAAAAACAAACTCTGGAGAAATTTATCTCTCCTGCTCATTCTCACTTGCTGTGTGTGAATCACACAAACACACACTCTCTCACATACACATACATTTCACAGTGCAGTGCTTTCTGCCCTAAATCCTTTCTGGTGTGGTTTCTTTTGACAACAGAGGATTGTAGGTCAAGGGATTGTCTTGGCCTCAGAGCCATCTTAGGAAAACACCAGGTCACAGAGCTGCGAGGAACATGGAAAGCACAGGCCTCACCTTGATGGAGCTTTGACAAATAGAGAAAGCCATACAGTGCCCAGGTTTTAAAGTGGCAGGTGAAGTCAGTCGTGAAGAACTGGTGCTTGTAGGCTCCCATAAAACACGGTGGTGGAGAGTGCAGTGTGTTTTATTTTCCATCTTTGAGAAGGAATTTGATTCATCTCCATACATGGGAAAGCTGAGACCTGAAAATAGATTTATAAATAGTAGAAACAAAAACTGTTAAGCTGGTGAGGTTAATACATTTATCTCCTCTGCCCACAGGAGTATACCATAGATGTTTTTTTCCGGCAAAGCTGGAAGGATGAGAGGTTGAAATTTCATGGACCAATGAATATTTTGCCTCTCAACAACCTGATGGCGAGTAAGATCTGGACTCCAGACACCTTCTTCCACAATGGGAAAAAGTCTGTGGCCCATAACATGACCATGCCTAATAAACTGTTGAGGATCAAAGATGATGGGACGCTGCTGTACACCATGAGGTAATTAAAGCAGAAGCGTGCCCCAAGAAAAAGTTGTAGTAAAAGTTGTGTTTGAAACATTTTGGCAAATACACTTATTCACTTTGATTGATTGGCACCACCTTCATGTCTCTATGCTAAATATGAAGCTACAGCCAACAGACCTTAAATAGTTGTCCGATACATAAACATAAACATTTTGTTTTCACACTTAAGGTTTTGTATGAATTAAACAAATGCGATACAATGTGTTAACTAGCTTAGCTTTAGAGGAGCTGGCAGTTAGTTCATCACCTCTGGACAGAACCAGACTAGCTGTTTTCCCTTGTTTCCTGACTTTGTGCTAAGCTAAGCTAACTAACTCCTGGCTGTAGCCGTATATTTATGATGCAATGTTGCTGTTTAAATGCTCTGGGCAATAAAATACAACACATCTTCTTTGTAGCGTTCATGTTGTTTACATATTCTGACATAAAAGCACATGAACACACCAAAGTCAAAGCAATGACTTCCCATCTTGAGAAATGGGACCAGGAGGAGCACATGAATGCAACATTTGTGTACAGACACGAGGGTGGTATCAATCTTGTCAGCTAACATTAAATGAAATATGCATAATGTTTCCCAAAAGTCAAACTGTCCCAAACTGACTTGGATAGAGGACTTAACCTACTAAAGTGTATGACAGCCTTACAGAAACACATCCAGTAGTGACAGAGAATCCTGTTTGTTCAAATGTATTCGTCTGTTTTTTTTTACAACCAAGCATCTTTTTGTCAATGTTCTTTTCAATAAGATCAATTTGAAAGATAAAATATAGAAAGATATTTTTGCAGTGGTTGAAAAATGCTTTAAATAGTACATACTGTGCAGTTTCTTATCTCATAGCTAACCTGCAATCTCACCACAGCCACACACTAGTCTTGATTTGTGCTGGTCTCTGCAGTACCTTGTTTACTTTGCTCTGCTGATTACAGTTAAGATGAATTATTTTTGTCTCAAGGCATTACAGATGGGAAGCATCTTGAATAGTGCATGAGGCTTTTTTTTTTTTTTTTTTTTTTTTTTTTTTTGAGACCGTGCCTAATCTGTGCTGTTTACTTTTCATGCATTTGCAAAGTCTCCTTAATTTTCTGTGAATTGGATGCAGGTTAACTGTGCATGCAGAGTGCCCAATGCATCTGGAGGATTTCCCCATGGACTTTCATTCCTGTCCACTAAAATTTGGCAGCTGTGAGTAACTCTGATGATGATAGCGCCTGAGGGAACTTTAAGTAAAAATGCTATTTTCTTTTTCTTTTTTTTTTTCCTTCTCCTCACTGGTTCTTTGGCAAGAGAGCAGCCTAAGAACCGAGTGAAGCTGGAATGCATGGCTCAGTTTTCTGGCAGTAGCCCTTCAAGTTTTAAGGAAATATGCATCAGCAATTAAACAGATACAGAATGTCAGTGTAACTGGGAAGTATGGGAAAAGGACTCTAAACTCATCCAAATATTTTTCATTTTGTGAATTTAAATCAGTTTTAATCACAATTTTATTGCCATGGCTTCTTTACATTTGGATGATGAATTTTTGTTTTAAGCTGCTTTTAAGATATTGTTTAAAAACAAGGTATTATTAAATATCATAGCAGTATAAATTGGGTCATGTCTGAAATGCCTTGACTTCTCACATTCATTAAATGTCCCATGCACCTTTAATGCATTTATGTGGTGACATATTTACAGTATTTTACTTTAATCTCCTTGTTACAACAGTACAACAATCTGTGGCGTGACATGATTGGCAGCATATTTCAATAACTGAATGTATTGAGGGAAACAATCTGTTTTTCTGTGTCATCAGACATTCTTAGGTTAGCAGACAAGCTTTCAAATCTCATATTCAGTGAATGCTGTGACTGATTGAAAAGGGCAAATGTCACCATGCATCGATTGCTTGTTGGCGTTTTACATCTTCAACCACTGAGAGATTTTTTTCTTTCTGCAGTATCCCTTTTCTCTAGAAACCCAGTATCAAACACAATGTAGTGGGGGCTTTTCATTTGGGTCACTGAAATAATTTCTCGAAAAGTCATCAATAGCTGTGGCTGCCCCAGATTTATCCCCTATGGGTTTATCCTCTTCTCTTCTTTTTTAGATGCCTACACAATCTCAGAAGTGACTTATGCTTGGACTCTAAATGCCTCTGATTCTGTGGTGGTGGAAGGAGAAAGCTCCCGTCTGAACCAGTACGATCTGCTCGGACAAACGGTCGGACAAGAAACTATCAAGTCGAGCACCGGTAAGCTTTTGTTGTGATCTAGTAGAAGTCTAGGGGGAAATGCATCCACCTCATGACTTCTCCACCTCTGTCCTCTCAAGTAAATTATCCTCCATCTTAAAATTTTTTCAAATCCTAGAAATTACGAAGCTATCACTGAAATAGTCTGGGCTTTGTTAGATAGTTTCCAGCTGGCACCATAGACTGTATATAAAAATGTTTTATTATTTTTAATGTTTTATACACAGTCTAGGGCTGGCACACAGCAAAAAGTGATTATTTAACAGTGGTTTCTCATACACCTGTTAATGACATAATCTGTGCAAACACACCATTAATCTGAAAACTCTGTTCTGCTCGGTTCATTTTGTGGAATCAGGATCAGAAATATCTCCATTATCTGTGAACAGTTTGAGTGTGAAAACTGTGAAGATTTTGTGCTTGTTTGGGTGGATGTTGAACTCGTCCACCTCCTACATGTTACAGGAGGCGGCTGTGGTTTTCTGTGAAATGCTTGCTAAGTTTTGTCTTTTTGTTACTCACTTTTTTTGGCTTGAAAAATACAGAGAAATGTTTGTTCTGGCTTCCTCTGCGTGACAAAGATTCAACAAAACAGGGATTTGGCATTCATGCATCTTGAATTCCCTACTTTGTTCGGTATTTTGTTAATCTGCATTTAGCATGGCCCGGAGACCCAAAAGCAGCATGACAGGTGAACTGCTGCTGCTGCATTCCAATGCAGCGCAGTTTCTTTGGATGGATTTTAAATGGATGTCAGTAAAACCAGACATGAGATGCTGATGTAGGACTAAACATAAGGGAGCACATCTGTCTGTTGTAGCTGAGACACTAACATAGGAGCTACAGGAGAAAAGAACGGACTGCTGTGTTCTTCAGTGATTTAAGTGTCTTCTGTTGGTGCGCAAAGACACAGGAATGTCTCACAAAAGTGCAGTGATGCATGAAATGACAAAGAAAATCTATGTTCTCAGTCCAGAAAGTGAATGAGTCAGTGTGTGCATTGAAAATGGGGCATTTCACTCAAATGGACCTGCAGGAGACATTAGCAAGTGAATCCAACAGTGACAAGCTCATTAGTGGACAGGGTAATTAACTTTCATTACATCTAGTGTTTTAAAAAATGCACTTAAAGCAAAAAGCAGGAGATTAAAAGTTATAAAATATATATGGAATATAACTTTTTTTTAAAATGCTATTTTAACTGTTTGCTAAATCAAACAGCTATTGTCCAGTCATAGACTGGCAATGGTAACTAGATATACCTGGTGTTTCAGCTAAGCCCAATGTATGTAAAGAAAAGATGTAAAGAATGTGTTAGAGCTGCAGCTAACATCAGTGGCTCTATCCATCTCTGTTGGATATTGGGAAGTTTACACTCCAGCAAACCTAGATAAACTGATCTGATATAGAATTACAGTATGCTCACTAACACAAAATGGTTAGTCCTCAAAAATATGAATAATAAATAATAACTGTAACCTCTGATTTGCTTGTCCTAGTTTGTGTGTAAGCTGAGCAGTTGAACAGGTTTATCGTTTGAACAAATTGATAATTTGATCTTATATATTTTCTTATTGTACTAGAATTAACTAACTCTACTCTGCAATACAAGAACAGTTGTGTTTCTTAATTTCAACATCTTCTTCATGTATCATCAAATGGTGAGGATGCTAGCTGTTTCCCTGGATGTGCAGCTTTAGCACCCTACCATCAACGTAGCCATTAAGGGCACACTGTAGACCTTTTATCAGGGTTCTACCTTTAAAATTACCCCAACTGAGCTTGTGTTCAGGCAACTCTAATGTTAATGTGATGCTAATGTTAGCTTAATTAGGTCACTAGCTACAATATGCTAGCAACAGCTGTCAGAATCACGGTCAGCAGCTAGAAATGAGAAGCCTGTTTTTGTTATGGCCATTGTTTGAAAATTACTAAGAATTTTACATGTGCCATAACAGAGAGCTTGACAGATGTAGCAACAACTAAGGGGAATGTGGCTTAGTAAACTGTCCGTTACTCCTCTTTGAAAGTAGAAATGTACTTTATCTTTAGAAGACTATCAGTTGTCAAGCTATATTTATCTATAAATCACTTTTAACAAGCGGATTCTTCACAAAATGAATACAGAAAACAAAGAACACAAATACATACAAAAATAGGCTAGAGATAAGAAAGAAAGAGAAAAGAGATAATGAGATCTAAAAATAGAAGCAACACATTTCATGCAAACACACCATCACAGATGCCAAGAAACGGGGCCAGATTTTGAGTGTGCATACATGAAGCTATATGTCTTTCTGTTTGTGTGAAGATGAGAGCAAAACCATTACAGTCCAGAAAGTAGACAGTACAGAGAAGAGCTTGAGAGATGAGATCAGAAACTGGTCGTTAGTTGTGGAAAATATAAGTGGCCTTGAGTCTGGATTTAAATACTGAGACACTGTGAGGCCAGCAGCCTTCTTCTGGAGAGATGAGAGAAGGTTGGCAGCTGTCTCCTCCACATGCTGGGAGTGACAAGGAATCTGACACACACTGACGGGAGATTATATGATGGCAGTAATCAAATCAATGATGAAGGCCATGTAATATGTTCTAAGTCAGAAATAAGACTTTGTAATTAGTGCATAAATGTACAGGGAGAAACTGGAGAGAGAATAAGACCAGACTACAAAGTGATGTGTTCTTGTCTACTGGTTTTCTGAGCATTGTTTAAATGTAGAGGAGGAAATGTTTAAACCTGAGGACGATCATTGAAGTGATAAGTCTGGATCAAAGATGTTTTAATGTTTGAAGGGACCCTTTCAGGTGACTCTACTTGAAATAAGACACATGTCTTATATGTGAGATCTTTAATGCTCAGAAGAAGGAATTTGTCATCTTATATTGTGTTGTTTGCCGTTCATTTTTAGTATTAATTCTGTCGGTAACTACGACATCACATAGCAAATTAAAATGGAAATACAGATTGTCTCTGCAATATGGTTCTCCTCTCAGAAAGGCTCCCTGCTGTGGCAACACAGTGTAACAGAATGAAATAGGTAGCACAGTGATAAATAACATGCAGGGACCATTGCAAATAATCCCCCAGTGGTTATTAACTTAGAAATAAATGCCCTCCAGGGTGGGTACAAACAGAGCAGAACTGAAGCAGGTGGAGGCTGGGTGGAGTGGAGCAGCAGTAACCGCAGCAAGCACACGTCAGCGTGGAGTGAATGTGAACCAACAAGATGGTCTTTAAATAGGCCGCCAGATCAGTGCAGCGAGACGTGATGGCTGTGGTTGTGGTTGTGTTGTGCTGTAAGTGGTTAATATAACATTAAAAAGAGATATTGTGTCATTATGATAAAAATAACATGAGTATAAGGAGAAAAAATAAGTTAGGGCCTGTGACTACAAAGAACCTCAAAATATAGATGAGGCATATTTCAACAGACACACAGTTTTATTAGAGCGTGTGTTGCCATGGTAACAATGCATGTTGCCATGGTAGTGTAAGCATAAACTAATCTTAAAGTACTTATATAGCACTTTTCAAAACAGAAGTCACAAAGGGCTTTAACAAGCAAGCTTTAAGAAGAAACATGAGAGATACAGGGAATTCAGAAGTGATTCAGTGGATCGGTTCCCAACTTGAGGATTGGGACCCTTCAGAAGGTTGCAAGATAAAGGGGTCATGCAATGAGTAAATATATAGCAAAGAGAGAAACTTCTCTGCTGCTCAAATTGGTTTCTATCTTCTTCTACCTTTTTTTCTTTCTTTAATCTTTGCCTTTTTCTTGTGAAACTCTTCAGACCTCCAACAGTTATTCAGATGAAATGGTCTAAGAAATTTGGTGGAGAAAGTCCCAGCAGTGCTATGAGGAAGGGTTGCAGGTAGACACTATCATTTTCAGGGTGCATTTTCTTGTTAACCATACCACCCCACCCCACCCAAAAAAAACAAACAAAAAAAAAAAAAAACAAAAAACAACAAAAAAGAAACAAAAACCAAAACAAAACAAAACAAAACAAAACAAAACAAACAAAAAAAAAAAAAACCACAACACAGTTGGTAAAAACAGTTGCTGCAGCACTTCACACAGCCTGGCACAACGCCATCGTTTGTTGTAGTTGAGGTGTTGAGGTAGATCAGAAATCTGAAAGCACGTACAATTCTCTGTGTCACCGAGCGACAGCACTGATCTAATTTTAGTAATAATACTTAGTTGAGGATAATGTGATGGAGGAAGCTTTCTGAAACACAGTTCTTGCAGGACGATGATAGCAGTGATCACAGTAATGGTGAGGAATGTGTAGGCGTGCTATAATTACAGGGAGACCAGTGCTTTTTGTTTTGTTTTTGTTTTTTTTTCAATTTTGGCCAAATTTGAATGCATAACATTACTAAAACCCTATTCAATATTTCAAGTTTGATGGATGAGTTCTTATTTCTTCCAGGCAGTCAATTTTGTCATTTTGTTTCAGTGTGGTATGAAAATCAGCTTTGCAGAAACATGGAACTTGCTTCAAAATATTGGCTAAAAATTGTAAAACCACTGGTATGGACCTTTAAGACCTTGAGGGTGGAAATGTGAATTAAGTATGTTAAGTATGATGGCTGACAAAAATGTAAAGAATGAGTTACATGTGATGACGGGGAAGGAATTTGTTTAAATTTGTTCCTGGTGGAGGATTCTGACCTCAGACTTTAACTATAAAGTCAAGGGAGGTGTGGGTGGTTTGCGAAGCATCACAGTGGAGTTAGATGTCTTCCCTGTGTGCTCCAGCATGCACAGTCAGTCCTTCTTTTCTCACAAGCTGCTCCAGTTTTCATTCCTGGAACTTTTTTATACTAAAGTTCAGGAAAGTGCGGGTGAAAGCATCGAAAAAGTGTCAAATGTTTTCTTATAGCACAATCAAAGACCATGACATCCCTGTAGCATTAACAGGATCTTTATCCCATAATATATCCTATAATCCTATAATAGAGTAATTAAAAGAAGTTTACCAGAATCTTCCAAAATCTAAAATCATCTGAGAATTCAAATGCAGGTACTGTAAAGTTTGTTACAGTTTTAAATTGCATCCAGAAAAAAATGTATCTCCCACAGAAAAGCAGGCTTCATAACTGCATCCCTGAACCAAGTGCTCCACCACTACTCCCTTTAGGTATCAATTACCAGTATACAGTATTTCCCCAGTGACTGCATTCCACTATCAAGGGAATCCCTGCTTCAATTTCATTGAGTAAGAATATGCTTTCATGCACTAAATGCTCCTATCTAGGTTAAGTGCTGTATGATGCTTTGGTAGAAGGCAGCATGCCTGCCAGTGACTGCTTCTCTTGTTTAACTAGTCACTCCACGTTATCTGATTGGCTGACTTTAAATTAATCATTCATTACTAGTGTGTCAGTGTTTGGTGTAGCGTACTTGCAAACTAGGTCATTTGGCACAAATGAATGTGCTCTGAGGCTTCACAGGGACGGACATCTTGCATGAGCCTGTGAACATATCAACACCCTGTTACATAAAATCCCACTATTCAGCCATACATTTATTTGTCACGCAGTCATGTTCGATGTGTTACTTTACAGCACTTACAAAGAGCAGTTCCTGTGAATCCCACTTGTTTCTGTTAAAAACATTTATTTTTGTGTAACTGAATACATCACACATAAAAACTGAATACAGTGATGTTTTACTTAACAGTGTCATTGTTGTATTATTTTATAACACTAACAGAGGCATATATATTCTGAGTGTATGTTTTCTACATTTCTGAGCGGGTTTTGTGATGTGGCAGGAACATTGTCCTGCTGGGTGAACATGGTATTGTAACGAGATGATCAATGTTATTCAGTTCATCTGTCAGTGGTTTGTAATGTTGTGGCTGGTGTGTGTGTGTGTGTGTGTGTGTGTGTGTGTGTGTGTATGTAAAATAGACCTATAGGCCTATACAGAATATGCCACCCACCAAAGTGGTTAGTAAGAGTGACAGATGGATGCTTATATGGATTGATTATAGTTGCTTTAAAGAAATAGTTTTTTAAGGGGGTAGGAATGTCCCATTAAGTTCTCCCTTAAGCCTAAATTGACACTGAATCATATGTTTAAGTGCACTCATACTGCTGAAATCACTCATCTACTGATCTTTGAATTGATCATGCTCTGTGCTAAATGTGTAAGTAGGCAGTTGTTGGTGGGGGTCGGCAGTCTGCCCTTTAGAGGCCACAAATTGAGCTGTTAAGCTTTACATAATGATCTTTTAGTGGGGAACTCTACAGATTCTGCAGATCAGTCACTTGTCATGAGGAGTACTCTACAGCCTGTAAAAACAGTTGTATAATGTCTTCTCCGTCTCTGGATGGAGCCCTCTAAATCTGAAAAAATAACCCTGATGATGACATCAAGGTAACTTGGCATGGCTTTGGAGATGACAGACAGTGTTACAAGCTGGGATTGTGGACAAAGAAAGGGACAGTCCAATGAAAACTCTGTTGAGTATATATGTGTGTGTGTGTGTGTGTGTGTGTGTGTGTGTGTGTATATATATATATATATATATATATATATATGGAGAGAGAGAGAGAGAGAGAGAGAGAGAGAGAGAGAGGACTAAATGTAGCCACAGTTAATACAGGTATCTCTGTACTATTCCCATGAAATCTTGATTTGGAAAGCGTGTTGTCTGGTGTGAGTCTGTGCCCTCTATTGGACAGTTGACGCCATACACCAGATTGAGTGAGGTATTCCTGTGGTGTTAGCAGGGAACCTTGTTTCCTACATCTGTAGGAAACATGATGCGATTACCATCTTCATGCTATAATTAGTGTCTCCCCTCTCTAGTGAAGCGATCACAGGTTTCTCAAGAGAAAATTCAGCTACATGCAGTAGATTCCTTGCTTGTGCATCCTCCTCCCCCATCCACAACACAGGCAACAGGGCTGGCATGCAAATTAAATTACAGAAGATATAGAGCTCCATAGGGTGCTGAGAGTGCACTCAATCTCTATATTCCAGTGCCTGAATTAGTGTGTGTGTGTTTGTGTGTATGGTGACAGAGAGAGAAACTGGTCGTCACTTAACTGCTAGAAACGCGGGCAATACAACTACACTGCTATAAAAAAAAGGGAATAAAAAATCTTTTGGGATTAGTCCTTGGAATTGACACCCCCTTCCCCCTTCCCACTGCTGAAAAGGACTTTCCTCTTGCCAAGTGGCAGTGTGTATCAAGGCCTTCATTTCAGAATCGCAGCAAATGAGCTATGTTTCTCTGTTCTGTTGCCATGGGTAACACATCTTTTTCTTCTCATGTCTAATCTTGGCTTCTCTTTGAGATATCTTCCATTTGGCCTGCCTGCTACTGCAGCATTGGCACTGTTTCATGGCCTTGTCAGCTATTAGGCTTTGGTCGGTGAATAGGAAATCATACTGCTTATTTTTCCATGTACGAATGGACTATCATATCAAATATGCACTATTAACAAGTAAACTGTCTAATCGACAGACTGCTCTGCATTGTTTAAGATCGTCATATAAAAATACAAATTTCTACTGATGTAAATAACATGGGCACAAAGGGACATGTGGGGTTGCGCTTTCATATTTATCTGACTATTAGAGAGCAATCTGATAGTTTTGATGGATAAAACACCTTCCTGTGCAGCAGGAGCAGAACAGATGGATGCAGCAGTGTTCAAACACTTCACTTACTCACATAGTGATCATGTTCTTCATTTTACTTCTACCTATTTGTTAATGGTTTGTAGTCAGTATTTTTTTTTAATAATTTGAATCATGAATCACATATACACGACAAAACAAGAAATCCACAGGAAAGCAAGTTTTTATATTTAGCCATTAGGTCACCATGTTTTAGTATGGAAAAGTCTGAGTGGAGTCTCCTTTACTGTAATGACGATAATTTTGCCTTTAATTCTAACAAATCAGTGTAGTTTAGGCTAAATTCATAACAAAAAGGATGATAATGGTTTTATGAAAACCTGAGCAAGGATGCCAGTTTTACTGCTGTGGTTCTAAAATATTATCGATGGAGAGATGGAGCAGTAAATATGTGTTCGAGTTGTAGAGCTTGGAAAATTGTTATATACAGTATATCTGTACATAATATAAGGAAACTGGCGGCACAAAACTAGGGGAAAATAAAAGGAAACCAGATTTAATGTAAAAGATGGACTGTTTATTTAAAAAAATCTTAAAGCAGAGCTCCACTGATTTTACACATCAAAGTCTGTTTACAGGCTGTAGCCTGTAGCACACATTTGATGAACTTTTATTTTGTAAGTATCTTCATCTCATGCTACTTTATACTTCTGCTTCACTGCAGTTCAGCAGGAAATGCTGCACTTCTTACTCTATATTTCAAGATTTTATTTATAGTACAAAACGTGCTAATCTTATAAAATATGAGTGCACCACTAAATCTGTGGAGTCATACCCCATGAATTATCAGAGCGAGATGTCAGTCATTAAATGCATCAGTTAATGAAACTTTTTAAAATACCACAGAATAACTGGTGGTAGAAGCAGCTGTTGTGATTGTGCTTTAAACTGACCCTGATTCTTGTGTCCACAGGTGAATACACAGTGATGACAGCTCATTTCCATCTGAAGAGGAAGATTGGCTACTTTGTCATCCAGACGTACCTCCCATGCATCATGACTGTCATTCTTTCCCAAGTGTCTTTCTGGTTGAACAGAGAATCAGTGCCAGCTAGGACTGTGTTTGGTAAGTATATAACTTTATCACTGACCACATTCCTCTTCTCTTTTATTTATGTATTTGTTTGTTTATTTATTCATTCTTAGGCAATAAACCAGATCTTATTGAAACAGCCCAATTCCCAGTGGCACTATTGTCATATAGGCCCAGTGTTATGCATGTGGAACTCTTGGAATTCATCCCAGTGTTGTCAGCATCAGGGAGTGAAAACAACCAGTGGTTGAAATTTGATGACAAATGGTGGGTGCAGGAGAAAACAGGATAAAGAAGAAATACATTTCTAGAGGCTTCAGTGCTTTTTTAAAATCCAGTTGGACAAGCTACTGTTGGACTTGTTTGTGAGCCAAGTGGAACTAATAACAATGACCTAAGAATGGTTAGCGCAGAGAAAAAAAAAAAAAAAAAAGAAACAGGTACAGGAGTCAAGAATAAACTGGGCAAAAACACTCAAACCTACCAAACAGTTAAAGCATTACTGAAGGTCAGTGGTCATTAGTGTAGAGAAGGCTAATAGCAAGCTTACACTGTAAAGACAGACACAAAGGACTAACACTTACTCTGAAAAGGGTAAAGGAGTAGAGTCCATTCTTTGAGAAGGAAAGAGTGAGACAGTCAGTAAAATGAGTGAAAATTATTCATCGATTTGATTTGATTTCATTTGAAATCAATCAAATGAAATGCTGTTTTCTTTTTGTATTTCCAGGTGTCACCACTGTTCTCACGATGACAACACTGAGTATAAGTGCAAGGAACTCCCTTCCCAAGGTTGCTTATGCCACTGCCATGGACTGGTTCATCGCTGTCTGCTATGCCTTCGTCTTCTCTGCTTTGATTGAGTTTGCCACTGTCAATTACTTCACAAAGCGCGGCTGGGCTTGGGATGGAAAGAGTGTTGTGAATGACAAGGTAATGAGGAGAAAAACATGTCTTTTTGACAGGCCCCGTTTTCAAAAGGAATTCATTAGCATTGTACTGAAGAAAGCAATACTTGCAGATTGGATATTGGAGGTTTAAAAACATTTGTTGGATGCAGAGGGCAGCAGTGATAATAGCTGCTGTTACTCTTCACCCCAAATGGCGCTAAAACACAAACTCCAGTCTGTGCAACGTTGCTTCTGTAGTCTTGATCTAAACCTTAAAGTGCTGTAAATGCACACTTCTGATTTAAGTATGATGTGCCCTACGGCAAGCACTTAACACTCAAACTGCTGCAGGGGAGTGACTCAGACTCTGAGTGTGTACAACTGTGATTATGTATCTGTCAGCCCAAAGCTTAAAGAGTTTAGAGAGTTTATAATGTACCCCAGTAATGACCTTTGATTTTAAAAACAGATTTAAAGTTAAAGAGTTTAAGAAAGAAGCGCTTTTATATGTTTGTTGAATAAACTCTTCTTCAGGTGTTATGATGCACTGCAAACTTGATTTTATGTAAAAGTTTGACAAAGGTTTGCAATATATGATGCAGACTAATATCAGCACCAACAGAAGATGTTAATAATATCAATAATTTCCATGCACATGTATGAAGATTGTAAGAATATAAAAGACGTTTGCAGTAAGTTATCTGAAGGTTTAGCTGGAAGTTAGCTAGCTAGAAAAACTGATAAAAAATTATGATAAATGACAAACTGGTTGAAAAATAGATGCAGTAAATACATTGTTCATCCTGTCATTTGTGGTGTTGATGGGTCAGCAGAAAAAAAGCAGGAAAAAAATAAACGTTTTGTAAACTCTAATCTTACAGTGTGTCTCCATTTCAAGGATAATTTTACGTTTAACCCAGACACATCAGTATGGAGTATTATGAAATGTTCTTACAAATACAACACCCTATGTGCCCAATTGTGTTTCCACCTCCTGCTTACTGTAAGTGTATCAGTCCATCTAATGTACATTATAAGTCCATGACAACCATAGACCTGTTGGAAAGTTACAGAGCATTCTTAACAGCAAACTGTATTATGCCATATATATATATATATATATATATATATATATATATATATATATATATATATATATATATATATATATATATATATATACATATATATATATAACTGTATATGCCATATTTGGCCTTTGCTGTCTTGTCTTTTGTCCTGACCCTACAAAATGTGCTTCATCCATTACCAGGACTTTCCCATTGCCACAGCAGCCCTCCATTTACATGTACTTCAAATTCATGGGATGACAAATGAGGTTCCTTTTACATTACGCCTAATCTTGGTTGTCTTTCAACAGAAAAAAGAGAGGGCATCTGTTGTCAAGAAGAATAATGCCTACGCTGTAGCAGTGGCTAACTATGCGCCTAACATTACCAAGGACTCCAGCACACTTCCAACCATCGCCAAAGGTGGTGCTGCAGATCCCAACAAGCCCAAAGCAGATGGCAAAGTGCAAGACAGCAAGAAGACATTCAACAGCGTTAGCAAAATTGACAGGATGTCAAGGATTTTGTTTCCAGTTCTCTTTGGCACCTTCAACCTTGTCTACTGGGCCACCTACTTAAACAGAGAACCCGTTATAAAGGATATGGTCCCATCTAATTAGAGACCACTTTTAATGGGTTCTTGTCTGGGGACTAAGAGACGAACCAAATACCTCCAGCAACTGTGTATACATACCTTTGCAGAGTGAAGTCCTGGATTGCAGTGTGATCCTCTATCTCGGCCTGTTTTCTACACCGTCTGCAGCACTTTTGAGAAGCCTGGCTTTTGTAAATGTGTATGTATATTTATATTCATGGTTCCATGGTGACATATTGTGTGATTACTTCGATTAGAGTGCATATTTCCTTGAAAGTATGTTTTCCAGTTACAGTATGTGGCCATTGTACATACAAATCAAATGAAGAGTAAACACATTAACATTAACACATACATTTTTATTTAAGATTACTTCTAAATGTGTTGAGTTTTGCTGGTAATGCCCACTATCTTGATATTACAGTATATATTTTTCTTTTGAGTGAAAGGGACTGCTTATATCATAATTATTTCTGTCCTTGCCATCTAAGAGTGGCTTTTTTCTGTCCAAGCCAATGCAAAAACACACTTGTATAATATTGTTACAGTGTAAAAGTTGTTTTATTATCTGTGACTACAGTTATGGGGCTGCAATCGTACTCTGACCTCCAGAATCACTGAAACACTCCAAACCAAAAGGCTGTAAAAAACAAAAACAAAAACAAAAACAAAAACAAAACAAAGATGAACACAACAACAACATAAACCAACAGAAGAAGCTACAGAATTAGTGTGCTTGTGCTTGTGATACAGTGTCGTACTGCCAGCATCACTTTGTAGTGATATCATTTGGAGTCACAGGAAAATATCATATTGAGAAGAAAAGAGAAACAAAAGAGGGACTCAGATCAACAGAAAGCTGCACACAGTGTGTGCTGAGGTGTTAACAGCTAAAACTCAAGCCATCAAGGTCAAAAATGAATGATTGATATATTTACATGAATTTTTATTTGTGATATGTGGAAAAGACAAAACTTTGTATGTTTTGTTTACACATGTATGCTGTCAAGTATTGTTAGTGCTGGCAGTGTTTAAGAAAAAGTCAACTTGTAATACTGAAAAGTATGTAGGAGCACAGTAGTCTAGTTTGTAACTTATTAACTGTAATTTATCATTTAAACCTAATAACTGAATACGATCAGAAACATTTGACTAGACGATAGGAGGAAAGTCCATGAAGAGAGCAGAGGGACACCACACAAACCTGACTGAATATTGCCTTACAACACTTTTAGCTAACATTAGCACAAAATGCCTATTTATACATCTAACAGACACAGAGTAACATTATCATCCCATTGAAGTTGTGTTTTTTGTCACAAATATAAGTCCAGGGGTCACTCTCCTTTTAGCTCTGTGTTGATCTCCAGTAACTCCTGACAATAATATCTATCTGAAGTGTTACTTTCTTCACCAGCTACCTTACATGCTGACTTTGTAACTCAGTTTGTCAGAGCAAATTCATTAAACAATGAACTACAAGGGGCTAAAAAACAATGTAGAGCTGCAGAGTTGGGGGATAAGTTTCTGTGACCCCTTTCACCTTAGCATATGCATTAATTGGTGAGCAAAAATGATCATTGCAGTATTAACAGTAAAGGGAAAAGAATCTGTTGCTATAGCTACAAAGAATTTATGAGATGACAGAAGAGGAGCATGTTTCTTCACAAGCACACTAATAAGTATTGTTCACACTTTATTATAATACAATTTGATCATTTTTGTTTTATTTATTTAGGCATTTAAGTGAGTTTCAAGTTAACATCATGTGAACTTATTTCAAATGTGTATATCACAGCTTTTTATTGGCTTACCACCAGTGGTAATAACTCTGGAGGACAGTGTGGATTTGTTGGTGTTGAGTAGAGCACTGTGGCAGTCCTAAACAGCATGTTGGCCATTATCATTTTTTGCTCATTATTCATAGCCAGTGTCTGGTTATTTCCAACACATTTCATGATCCCACCAGCTGTTTTGAAATAATTACAGATTTGAAAGGGATAGGATTGTAAACATAAACCTGTTTTGTGCCAGTGTGAACCTCAGTGAATCATATGTGGAAGTTCTTTTAATAGTCACATTTCTCTGCTGTTTCTCTGTGTAATTGGTCTGAAGTGACAGGATACAGGCAGGATTTGGGAGTAAATTAATATTTTTTATCATGAAATGATCATAGATTTGTCATTTCATCTCATATTCTTATGCTGTACACACTAAAACTTTGGACTGACTCAAAAGCCATATACAGTCATCAGCAAAAAAATAACAGGGACAACCAATGATTGTACTTTTTGAGGATGAGTGGGAACAAAAATCATCATACCATTTAGTTGGTTAAATATCCCCCAAAACATATGAGACAAAGCAAAAAAGCATTGTATAAACCTGTTTTGTAGAAGATGCTCTTTCACAATCTCGGCCATGTTCACTGTATATTGATAAGACAAATCATGTTCAGCCCCATATCAGTAGCCATGTACGGGACTCTACTGTGTAACCTTTTTCTC
Source organism: Lates calcarifer (assembly GCF_001640805.2). Classification (NCBI taxonomy): domain Eukaryota; kingdom Metazoa; phylum Chordata; class Actinopteri; family Centropomidae; genus Lates; species Lates calcarifer. The sequence goes on from NC_066840.1 coordinate 4,535,900, forward strand.
ATAAAGTGATATGATTTTGCTTCACATCAGTATTTCAACTTAATTTAACTTAATTTGACTGTTGAAACAAATTTTGCATGAAGATGAAATCTAGGATTTAGATTTATTTTTTACAGATTATGTTGTGGGATATACTTATTTTTAATTCAGTTTTTCTTCAACATCCTGATAGAATCTTAAACATTCCAGATAAAATGATTGTTCACGAGGTGGATGCTTGATTCAGTGCACAGTTTCTAATAAAACACATATCATTTCAATTCTTTACATCTAGTTTTTGGCATGTATTTCGATGTCTAACACAAACACATAACATTCTTTTGATATGCTTCCCTTACAGTTAGTTTTTAAATAATTGTGACCAGGATGTACTGAGTGGGTTATACTACAGTTGAAATATAAGCGAAGACAAAAAAGCAGTGACAGACATTTAGTCATTTCTGTACTATAGTTTCTTGTTGCTTATCAGGTGGGATTTATGTCAATATAAGTGTATCTGTGATTGGCTAAAATCAGCTGATAATATTGGTCAGGCTGTTATCACTTTTTAAGCAAGATATAGAAAAGTATAGAAAACATGACTGTATCTCAATCCACAGTGTTTTATTTGAAATTAACAGTTTATTTTACACTGTGTCCTTTTAAATGGCTAATACTTGATACTAGAATTTAATTTACTTAAACATTCAGTTACTACATGCCTGTAGCAAAAACAAACAGCAGCTGACCTTACACTGAGAGGCTATGTAGGAAGTCTAGCAGTATTTTCAGTATTGTCTCCCTATAAACCTATTGCTGTGATGTAAGCTAGGTCGGCAAATAACCATTCAGTGTCATGAATGCAAGGGTCATGAAAAGAATAAAACATACACAAATAAACAGCATTTTATAAATATTTTAGGCTTATTTTTCACACAGAGATCCTTACATAATGTAGCTATGATTTTAACAGTAAGGTAACTGGACTAAATCTGGTTATATTTGGCGTGACATGTTTGCTTTGAGAACCAAGACCTGGATGTTTATAAAAATAAAACTCACAATTTACGGCAGCCCAGTATGAGACGGTGAGAGAAGCAGCTCAGCCCTCCTTCAGCAGGAGAGGATGCTGTCAACCAGTGCTCCTATACTGCCAGAGACTATCATTGCAAGTGTGTCGGTGAAACCCACAAAAAGCCCAGTGGCACTGAGCCGTAATGCAAAGCTCGCTGAAGTTTCATTTTCCAGCCTGATCTTTCCACCACTCAGGCTCGGCACAGACCCCAGTGTGAGGTCTCCTCTCTGAGCAGTATCTCCACAGTCCACTGCTGACCCTGCTCATCCGCTCAGACTGTGGCTTGACAGAAATCAATACTGACGGATGGGAAGTATCTAAGTGGTAGGACAGCGTAGCAGAGCTGCTTACATACATCTCTAGAAAGCTTTATGATTAAAGATTATTTTTAATTGATAACAATCACATTGGAGCACTCAAACATTAGGCATAGACTGCATTTCTCTATAGACTGCTACTAGACAGTTCAATTTAACTGTTGAAAGGAGTTAATAAAATCTAACCTGTGATCTTGAACCACAAAGGCTGCATGTGGGATCCATCCATCTCTTTCCAATTATACATAAACCTCAGAGACATTTAAGATAGGAAACTGGTGAATGGCGTTTTTTTTTTTTAATTTGAAAATCCAGTCAAATGAGTGTAATGCTGTATGGATAGTTCAATGCCCAGAGAGGTCAACAAGGGTCATTCTCTCAAGTCTACCTAGCTAATGACATGTCAAAAACACTAATGATGGCTGCATTCCACTTAGGTGAGCCAGCTGAGGCTGTCAATAGAACACAATCCCTGCTAATGTTATTAACAGCACATGTTTTTCCTGCTATGCCAAGTAGAAATATAATAATGTTGTGAAAGAGACAACCAGGGAAGAGCACAACCACAGGTCCCACAGGTTGTTTGTGCAAGCAGCTTATTACAACCGTCAGTTACATTTTATTAAGCAACATCTAGTGGCCGGGTGACTTGTCCATTGATGTCATCATAGAGAGACAAAGTCCACATTGGTATGGAGGTCAGGTGGATGAACAGGTCGGCAAAACAAACTGCTATTATTTTCTTGTTTCTAAGTGACACAATTCAACGTATAACCTTGACCACATCTTTATTATTGTAACCATGACAATAAAATGTCTTCTAACCTTAACAGTGAACTTATTTGAACCCAAACCATAATCTTTCCCTAACCCCAAACCTAAATCTAACCTTTACCATACAAATGTGACGTCATAAAATCAAATTGTTAGTTATTTGTTTTTCAACTGTTTTTTTTTTTTTAAACTCTTTATCCACTCTTTATCTCTTGCTGATGTGGGGTGCTAATGCAGGAAATGTATCAAATGTATCATCTGTGGTGGAGGACTTGGAGGACCCAATATTCCATGTTAGTAGACTTTATGTGGCAAAACAATTCACAACTATTCACACCTAAATGTCTTAAGTGAAGAAACTCATGACATACTTGTGACATACTAAACTGTTCTGGTGACATTTTCAGGAGCAAATGGAAAATCAAGTGATGATTATATTGTAGCTTTGAAATGTTAAAATGTAAGTCTTCAGAAACACTAAGCACTAAAATCATTTTGACAGCTGTTTAAGGGCAATGCATATCTCCAGTTTGTGCCTCTAACTAAACAATGTTTTTTACATTTGAGAGTTTTGCTCTGGTAATTAAATTTAAGATCTGAAGAACTATTTCTCTGAAAGATTAGTCAATATTTGAAAAAATCCACAGGCTGCAAGATATGTCCTGATCCCTCAAAGACTTCTCTATACAACTGGCTTTTTAACCTATCTCCAAAATTTTCCGTTCCCCAACTCTTTATTTTCTCATGGAAAACCATAACCATAACAAAACAAGCCAATCTCCAACTGTCCACCATCTGTCCACCATCTGTCCATTTCAGAAACAGAGTCACAGCTGTAGAAAAAAAACAAAACAAACAAAAAAACAAATACCTTTATTGTACGACAGAAGCCAGAGAGAAGAGTCACACAGAAACTGGAAATGTCTCCAGAACAGGTAGGTTGAGTGTTGTCAAATGATTTTTCTTAATACTGGCTTGTATTATCTGTGAAGAAAAAACAAAACAAAAAAAAAAAAAAAAAAAAAAAAAAACCCCAAAAAAACTGTGAGCTCTTTGAATCAGAGGCATCCCTCAGTGCAAAAGTCTTAGATGTTTGAAAAAAAAAGATGATGATATGACAGACTGAAACTTGGTCTAATAGAGGCTTATTATCTCTGGCTGCACAAAGAGGAAAAGCTAATCTATTCTTGTGCGAGAGGCTGCTTCGTTGTCATAGCAACTGATATCCATTTTTATCCCTCGTCTGAGAGATTGAGTAGGCGGGACTTCCGGCTGTCAAAACATTCCCAAAGATAAAAGTACGACAAGATAATAATCCGCCGCTGATGCTTTCAAACGTTTTTTTCTAATATATTGTTTTATTACTCGTTATTTAGTTCCTCGAGTAGTAATTAGGACTTAATAAATAGCCTGTTAACCTATCAACAGACATAACATGCTGCAGTGTTAACTCGTATCAGCATTTTAAAAGTCACTGGAAAGAAAGCCAGCGCAGTTAGTTTAGCATTACAACACAGTCTGGATAAATGAATTACTAACAGTGAAACAGTTTCATGAGGAAACATTCTGGACTGAGTTGGCGGTTTCTTCGCTCTGTGTGTCGTTAAAAAAAAGCACGAACGGAAGTTATTGTAGAAAGTCATCTTGTTTTATTTCGTCACCTTTGAACTGAAAAGCAACAACATTTCCCACAAGCCTTTGCCAGTGAACTGTCACCCAAAATGTCAGCACCCTAGGAGCTCATGCACCGGGGATATTACAGGATTATTTACTTTAAAGAAAAAGTACTTTCTTTTTAAATATTAACGGTCCACCACTGTGAAAGTAGCCTACACTCACTCGTCCTCTAGAGTTAGCTAACGCAAGCTAACATTTATTGATCCTTCTTATGATGAGGTGAGGTGACTAGCTCAACGAAAACATGTCGCTGTCTCTATTCTCTCCTCTGTTAAGACGTGTTTCACAGTTTAAAATGTACAGAAGGAAAATACAGAACTACAGCAGGAGCTGCATAGTGTTGAGACACCGCTGGATGAAGAGGCTGTCTGTTTTCTCCAGCAGCAGCTTCAGGATGGCCAGCACACAGACAGACAAGGTAATAAAACACTGTCAAATTCAGCTAGCCATGTAAACTGCAGCACTGTGGTAAACTATCGTGTATGAGTGTTTTCTTTCGTTACATACAGCTTTAAAGATGCTTGTTCCAGGGGACAAATGGTCGTCTCACATTAAGATACAGGGTGAAACAGTGCTGCTCAAATTTATGAAGTTAATCACTGTTTATTTACTGAACAAAATTCTGGTTCATTACACGCCCCATTCAGAAACAGACATAATAACTGAACTATCTCAAAATATGAAGGTGGCAAACTGTAACAATTGAGCAGTTGTTGAGTGACTTCTTTCCTTTTGTTTTGAAGGAGGCCATTGACCTGTCCAAGTTCCCTGTGGACAGAATCAGGAATTTTTGCATCATTGCCCACATTGACCATGGAAAAAGCACTTTGGCTGACAGACTGCTGGAGATGACCGGTATGTCTCAGACAGGTTTACATGCCGGAATAGTAGCTTAAAGAGTCAAATTTAGACTGATGGCTGTATTACTAATGACCAAATGTTATCCACCTCACACAGAGAACATCAATTACTTGATCAATATTGAGTTTCACACGTACTAATGAGTAAATCATATTACACTTCAGTCATCTGCACAGTAAATGATTATGTCAACAGTGATGTGTTTTTGTCACTGACAAACAGGGGCCATAGCAAAGACTGAGAAGAACAAACAGGTGCTGGACAAGCTTCAGGTGGAGCGAGAGAGGGGGATCACAGTGAAGGCCCAGACAGCCTCGTTGCTTTACAGCCACCAGGGACAGCAGTACCTCCTGAACCTCATCGACACACCGGTGAGTCCTCAGCTGGGTGGGAGGTTGGTAAGAAGAAGGTGGGAAAAATGTCTCATGGCAGGTGTGTTTGACAATTTGATTTGAATTTGAAACTCTGCATCTTATGGCAGTGGGATTGGCAGATTTATTTATTTACTTTATACATCCCCTAATTTCCCTGCGTTCTACAAAGGTAATCCAAAGCAGACAGTTGAATTTAGGCCTAACTGTACTGATTATGTAGCATATCAATGAGTTATTCATTTATTGTAGTTTTAATAGATAGTTGCGTGTTGCAGATTTCAGCGTCTCACCCATAGTATTCATTGCTGTAAAATCATACTGCAAATAGTACATAGCACTTTTCTAGTCAGGTACGTGGTTTCTCCAAAGTAAAAAAAATAGATGTATGTTTGTTACGTGCCATTCCTCTGTCAGATCTATTTGTTTACATGTTGCACAAACACATCTCACAACCTTTTACAACCTTTTGTATACCCTCTCTCCAGGGTCATGTTGACTTCAGTTATGAAGTGGCTCGATCAATCTCTGCCTGCCAAGGTGTCCTGTTGATCGTCGATGCCAATCAGGTACAAAACCAGTGAATTATGGTGGCTGTACTTTGCTGCATGTGATGCAGTCATTAATATTTTATTGTCATGTGAAGGGGATTCAAGCGCAGACGGTGGCTAACTTCTACCTGGCTTTTGAAGCTCAGCTAACAATCATCCCAGTCATCAACAAGGTACATTCAGACCAACCAGTGTTTGCTTTAATCACTTGAGTGTGAAAGTGTGTGTTGGCTAATTCTGTTTCTGACATTTTCTCCTTTAGATTGATTTGAAAAACGCTGATCCAGAAAGAGTGGAGTCACAGATTGAAAAAGTGTTTGATATTCTAGGTGAAGAATGCATTCGGGTAAGTGGAGCATGATGTGAGTTTCATTTTCAGCTGTATATTTTTGATAAATGTGTCTTAATTCATAAACTCCTCTTTTTCAGATCTCAGCTAAACTTGGAACAAATGTTGATGCTGTTCTCCAAGCGGTTGTGGAGAGGATTCCCCCGTAAGAAGGCTCAGGTGCTTTTATATCTTATATGAAATGTTTGACATGAAAAACTGAGGCTTTTTCTTTTTCCCATACTTACTCTCAGGCCCTTGGCAAGCACCGATGACCCATTTAAAGCCCTGGTGTTTGACTCCAATTTCGACCACTACAGAGGGGTGGTGGCTAACATTGCTGTGTTTGGAGGTCGGGTCAGAAAAGGGGACAAGATCATGTCAGCGCATCTCGGCAAAACCTATGAGGTCAACGAGCTGGGGCTTCTGCGACCAGATGAGTACCCGACACAGAAGCTGTACGTGGCATTTTTCCTCTTCTCATGTCATCTCTCTCCCATTTGGTATTTCATCCAGTGGAGCTGAAATGATGAATCAATTAGTAGTCGACTGACAAAAAATATGAGTTTTGACAGTTGATTCATTATTAAGGTCATTTTTTAAAGCAGAGATACCAAACATCTGCTGGTTCCAGCTTCTAAATTGTCAGGATTTGCTGCTGTTGTATGTGATAATATAAAAATTATATAATGTATATGATATATATTTAGACTTAGACAGACTTTTATTGTCATTCAGTATGCAGCAAGTGTATACAGAACGAAATTTCGTTTGCATAGGCCTCAGTTTTTACAGTTTCAGTGCAGTGTAAATGTTTGTGCAAAAATTCAGTAAGCAGAATATGAATAAATATATACATAAATAGATATGTACAGTAAGATTTTTAGCGTGTATGGTGATTTTAGCAGCAGCAGTATGGATTAAATATTAAATATATAAAAATATCTACATAAATGTACAACTGCAGTCTAGTGTGAGACCAGCAGCACTGAGTTTACATAATATATAATAACCTGAATATGTCTAGGTTTTGAGGTGTTGGTCAGACAAAGGATTGGAGCTGTTTGATGCTTGGGGTTAGGGTATGTATATAAAACATGATAAAGGCCATTTAGACCAAAACATACTGAAGCCAATAAACCAGAAGAACCAGATACTGAAAGACATTTTCAGTGCAGCCATAATAAGCCTGCCTGCTGTATGTCTGCAGTTTTGTTTGCAATAGGCTGTGGTCCACACAGTAGATAAACACTGGAATCCAGTCCAACTGTCCACTGATATCTCTTGTTTACATTGTATTAGTGTAACTCTCTGAGATGGGTTGTTGTGTAGATTTGCAGGCCAAGTGGGCTACATAATAGCAGGGATGAAAGATGTGAAGGAGGCCCAGATTGGTGACACACTCTACCTCCAGGAGCAGCCGGTGGAGCCACTTCCAGGGTTTAAACCTGCTAAAGCCATGGTCTTTGCTGGTAAGAGCTGCTCATGTCTGCAGCTGCTGCTTCTGCCTTCAGATACAAACCTCTCTGCAAAGTTAAAATAAGAACCAAAACTGATCAAATCTTTTTTGAAACACCCACTAACAGCACTGAGACGCTGACCTTAAATATTCCAGTATCACTGGACATGAAGGCAAAACATAAAACCTCTTCAGTGCATGTTGTCTTTCACTAGCTGGTACAGTAAAGTGCAGCCAGTGCATTTCAAATGGAAAGAGTCTTGTTTGCTGATGACATGCACTGTGCCTTTTTTTCCTGTCCCTCAGGCATGTATCCGATGGACCAGTCAGAATATCCGGGCCTTCGCAGTGCCATTGAGAGACTGACCCTGAATGACTCAAGTGTCACGGTGCAGAGAGACAGCAGTCTGGCCCTGGGAGCAGGCTGGAGGTGAGGACGTTATGAATAAGAATAAAAAATGACTTCACAATCCCCAACCCGAGGAGTGGGGATTGTACTGAATATACTGTACCAGCAAACAAGAACAAAGACGGGGGCTTTTCAGATTCTGAGCAGTGCAACCACAAAAGTTAAGACCCCTGTCAGAAATCATTATGTTTGCATGTTTTTCAAGTTATTTGATGTTGCAGAAAAGTTATCAGCTTTCTCCTAAAAAGTACAGAATGTAGAGGAAGTTTCTACACAAACTTGGACAATGTAAGACATGATCTATTGGTAATTATCAATTTTCTTTTAGACACAGGCTGTGTTGCCAAAATGGAGAGCCAAGTAAGAGTTTATTTATCATCACAGGTCATATTATCAGCCCAGATGATGTAAATTTGATTCTATTAGTGGCAGTGATTTAGATAATTTGGAAGTAGGATGCTGCACTGCGATAGCAATAAGTCTTACGCACTCTTGAGCTCATTCCAAAGAGGCTCTTTGTAATTAAAAAGCATGAATATCAATTATAAAACTCCAGTCAACCTGTGGACCTTCACATCCCTCCTGCAGACTTGGCTTCCTGGGTCTTCTCCATATGGAGGTGTTCAATCAGAGGCTGGAGCAGGAGTACAATGCCTCTGTTATAGTAACAGCGCCCACCGTGCCCTACAAGGCCGTCCTCTCTTCAGCCAAACTCATCAAGGTAAGAGCCATTTCCTGCTCGTATATTTCCTGGTCTCGCAGTGGGGCCTGGCCTGCACTGTAACGTCAGCAAAAAGTTCCGACTGACTTGGAAATCGATGATAAATGGAGGCTCTGTGGTATTGCTGGCATGCTTTCCTGTGAAATGAGATATGGGAGACACTTGATTAGAAGAGGACAATCAAAATGTTGTTTTGCAAAAGCAAACTTGCAGCCAGATTATAAGCATAATGTAAGAGTATGTGCAGAGTTTCTTCTGGTACGTTTTGCTACAGGTCAAGACGAAATTACTGATGATATTCCTCAGTGTTGTCAGAGTAGTAATGTTACATATGTACTGCAATAAAGGTACTGCAAGACTGTAAAGGAAGACTGTAAACCTGTGGGGGGTAAACTTTTCATATACAAAATATAGTGTTTGGTTGGAGTAAAACTATAAAACCACTTATGTTTTTAGAATGAAACTTTTTTTATTTGCAGGTTTAAGTCATGTTGGTTTTCCTTACAGGAACACGGCAGCGAGGAGATTACCATCGTGAACCCTGCTCAGTTCCCAGACAGATCAGTTGTGTCAGAGTATTTGGAGCCCATGGTGCTCGGGACCATTCTTGCTCCAGACACTTACACTGGAAAGATCATGGCTCTCTGCCTGGTAAGAAGAAAATGTAAATGAAATTAATAAAAACAAATCATGCAGTACCTCTAACATATGTATCTACCTTGTAAATGTCTTATTTAAAGTGTAGACCTTTTTTTTAAAGTCAGAGAGTGATACTGTCTCCAAATACTCGCAGGCAATTTGGCCTGATTCTCAAGCCTGTCAGAAAATGGAGCTGACAGGAGATATTAGAGTGCACCCGTGCTCTTTACGCTTTCCAAATTGGTCTGGAGCCCAAGAGAAAAAAAATACTGTACTTGGAAACAAAAGGAAGCCATGAGAATGCTCTTTTGTTAAAAATTGCCTTTATTTAGCTGATCTCACTTAACATGATCAGGCCTTTTCCACTGGTGCAGTTAAAATGATATCATATCATCTGTGTTCTTCAAGAATCGCAGAGCTGTCCAGAAGAACATGGTGTACATAGACGACCAGCGCGTCATGATGAAATATCTCTTCCCGTTAAATGAAATCGTTGTGGATTTCTATGACCTGCTCAAATCACTGTCATCTGGATATGCAAGGTAAAACTAAGCAAGTACTATAAATAGCATTTTTAAAGTAGATTTGAAACATTTATTTGTCAAATTTATTAGGGTCTTGTACCAATGGATAAATGTATTTATTAGGAAAAAATTGCAGCGACTTCAGATATAAATACAAGCACAAGGCTAAAAAAAATCTTTCCCTCCTATCCCACAGTGTTCCCTTTCTTAGTCTTACATTTAGATCAAGCTCTTTGATAACGCTGACAGTCTTTCATGCAGCTGACTGTGATTTTGATTTTTATCTTCCGTACTGTAGCTTTGATTATGAGAATGCAGGCTACCAGGCTGCTGATTTGATAAAGATGGACATTCTGCTGAATGGGCGACCAGTGGAAGAACTCATCACAATTGTACACAGGTAAGTTACAAGAACAGCTAAATTCAGATGCTGTGAAGTGACAGTGATTAAATAAAAATACAATTTTTATCTGCTTGAAAGCAGCTTCTTATTTTCCCAGTCACAGCACTCGCCCACAGCTTAATTATTCTTGCTGCTGTCACAAAAAAGACATTGCAGATTTTTATGAGTTTACATAATTGCAAGGTTATATGGTCCCATATTGCCAGAGTAATTCTTCTGAGCCTATGGAGCATGAAATGTATTCAACACCCAGGATAACATTAAAATAAGGCCTCTTGGCAGTCTTTGTTGGCGTTATCTGTTATAGTGACTTTACACACCGGACAAGGACTTCCTTCCATTTGTGACAAGGACAATAGAGTAACTTCATAGGTGAAAAGTGATGACGCACAGCAGATCTGTATTTAATGTACTTGCTACCAAAGCCGGTACAGGAGTCAGTGGAGGCCTTGGTAATTGAAGGGCGCTACGCTTCACCAGCTATGGCTACACTGACCATTTATACTGCGAGCCTTGGAGCTGAGCCGAGCATGGCCTCAGCCTGTTATTCTTAAAGGGCAACGCACCAATCACAGAGCAGGATCTTTTACAGGAGGAATGTAAAGGAGTGACTGAAATTTATGGTACGTGACTCGGCCAAAGTGAGGCAAGGATGTGCTGTCAAGCAGAGAAGCTATTTCCATATGTTTAGGCTTTTATCCAAAGTACCTTACAGTATGACAAGGACACTCAGTTGTTGTTCAATGAACCACACTATTCTAGTGTTAAGTGCCCTGCTCTACCTATTAAGGAATTGTTCAACATTTTGGAAAACAGACTTATTCATTTTCTAGCAAAGAGAAAGATGGGAAAATATCACTCTCATTTCTGTGTTGTGGAGCTAATGCTAAAACTTGACTAGCTTAGCTTAGACTGTAAGCATTAGGAAACAGCTAGCCTGGTTTCCTCCAAAGTTCAAAAGTACCCCTGCCAACAGATCTAAAGCTCACAAACTGACACATTATAATCTGTCGTACAGAAAGAGTTATATGCATATAACTTTTGATAAAACCTGATATAGTTTTTCACTTTTACAGCATGTTTGTGTTTGGATTAAACAAAATAACACGAGTTATATAATGAGTCATTATAGTGTATTTTTGAGCCAAACTGTTTCTCCATTCATGCTCTCTGGTTCAGTGTTTAGCTGAGCTACTCTTCAGGCTAGCTGTCCATCTTGTGATTGAACAAGTGTATTTACAAAAATGTCAAACTATTCCTTTAACCTGCACAGGATTCAGTTGACACGAGTAAACAGTTTTTCCACTTATATTATCCTTTATACTGTTATTATTATACTGATAGTTTTGACTTGATGGATTTTTATCCCTAACATGGTGAAATGTGGGGAACCTTGCTCTGATTTTTGACATAACTTGGAAGAGCAATATGTCTTGTCATTCCACTCCTCCTTTTCTTTAAGTTTTACACAGATTTGTCAGATGGAGATGCTGTGATTCAAGGTCAGAAACTTAAAAAGACAGGCAATAACTACTCTGCATTCAGCCCCATTTTGATTAAACTTAGATAGATGATGTATGTTGTTGCTGTCCTAACGGGTAGCTACATTTATAGGAGTAAGACATGTGAATGTCATTCTCAGTAAAGTAGATTTTATGGATTTCACTTTTTTTGTACTTGTTGGCAGTGTAGAACTATAGCATTTCACTGTCTTTTTCGTTACAGAGACCGTGCTTACACTACAGGCAAAGCCATATGTGAGCGACTCAAAGACTCCATACCAAGGCAGATGTTTGAGATAGCTGTACAGGCAGCTATTGGAAGTAAGATCATAGCAAGAGAGACGTAAGTACAACATCTGCAGTTAGCTTTATTAGAATAGTACGAGGTGCAAAATAATATGTATTCATAAAGCACTTTGAATTATCTTTGTGTTTGAAATATGCTAATTAGATTAACTTACGCCTTTCAGAATAAAGGCGTACCGAAAAAATGTTCTTGCTAAATGTGTAAGTAAAAGTTTTCCTTCATTCTTAAAAGCTGTTCAATCTAAAACTGCACTGCAAACTCTGAATTACTATTATTATCATTATTTTTGTCTTGGCAGTATGGTGGTGACATAACACGTAAGATGAAGCTGCTGAAGAGACAAGCAGAGGGCAAAAAGAAGATGAGGAGTATTGGCAATGTGGAAGTTCCCAAAGACGCCTTCATTAATGTTCTGAAGAGAAAAGACAAATAGGCTGCAATATTATTAGTATATTATTATGTAATTATTATATGGAGCAGGTCTTTGTTATCGGAAGGCCTTGCTAGATTTTTCTCTGAATAAAGTGGATATTAGTGCTCCAAACTGTTGTAGAGTAATTTGTAGAGCTGATTTCCACTGTATACATCATCACTTCCTCTCTCTGACATTTAACAAAGGATTCCAAGTTGTTCAAAATCAGTGTGGATATAGTTCCCTGTCACATACATTTAAATTGTCTCATCTCTTCAAGACCAGTGTGGACAGGATGAAGGATTACACTCTCAGCATACATATGGACATGTGAATATTGTCCTCATTGGTTGCTGACTCTGACCTTTGAAAGATACCAAAGAGAAAACAGAATTAACATGCAAACGTCCATTGGGTGTGTCAACTGTGTTTGTCTGTCCTTTACAGAGTTTTCCCAGTAGATGGCAGCAGCAGCTCAAACGCACAACAGAGCTGGTTAGACGTTAATTCTGCCCTGAGCTAATTTCCAATCAGACCTCATCAGCCTCAGGCTCCATAAATGTCAGGTTTAAATCATGTAAAACTCTAGACAGTCCACTTATCTGCTACCCAGCAGTTGGAGCTGCTAGATGAAAATATCTCATTGTCCCCGTGTGCTGCCCTTTGTTCCTGGCAAATTAAAGCAAATCTGATTTAGGGACTAATTGGTATTTAGCTACAGTAAAAGGGAGAAGGACAAGTTGAACTTCAGCTGTGCACAATGAATTTAAGTACTAAAGAAAAAAACATGCAAAAACTGTCAGTAAAAAGTTTAGGATTACAGACCTTTTCACTGCAGACATGCTGTCAAGTCACAGCAGGAAAAGCTCAGGTGTAAGTGATAACATTGATTGCTGAGTCCCAGTAAGCTGTCATGCCCAATAACGTGAAATGCAGTCAAATTATAATACTATATATGATATTATATCTAATAATTACACTGTGTGGTACCTTCTATGGATAGGCTCCGGCCCCCTGCGACCCTTAATGGATAAGTGGTATAGATAATGAATGAATAATGAATAATGGTACTCTCTATAACAAGTCAAACTGACAGTATGAATAAGCCTCAATGTTAAAAAGCCTGTGTTTATATTTCACAGACATTTGCACTGTTCAACTAAAATTATATTGAGGAAAGCATCTAATTTTAAAGAAGTCAACTCCTTCACATATTGTAGTGGTTTGGCCCTTACAGATGGTATTAATGGAAAATTGGTTATCTAAGGATGCATTCAGGGGTTCCTCAGATCTGTTTTAGGAATGCTTTTAATCTCCCTATATAATAATAATATTATTTATTCATGTGTAAAACTGCTTGAAGCTTCCTCTCTGTCCTTGGTGATATTCAGGCTACACATAACTGGCTCTTATTAACCTTATCAGTACTGAATGCAAAAAGAAAAGAACAAAGGATAGGTAAATCATTCTTATATACACTTTGGGTGGCTCCCAAATTGTACATCTGTTGTCCTTGGACTGTTGACATTAGGTTGATGATAAACTGTATTTCATATAACATGTTCAAGAATTCAACACTGCTGCAGATATTATATAATAGGTCTATAAGATATGTAAGGTGACAACTTTAGATCTCTTTACTGTTTATAAAGCCCTGCAGTAGAGGATAACACGCCTCTTCACTACATCTCAAGACTGATATCAGTGTCAAAACTACTTAAACAAATGCTCCACTCAGATTATAATGAAACTGCAGCATGACTTAAAATCAGATCACCAGATTTCTCTAACTGATGGAGTCCACCTGTCCTAGTGATAGTCAGATCTGAGATTTAGCTTTTACACCATACCCCTGTATTTAAACACAGGTATTTGATGCTGACTTTAATTTAATCATTGCTATATTTTATTTATTATATACATTTTTAAAAATATATTTTTACAATATCTTACTACAATATCTTTTTTTTTGTTCTGTGCATACATGGCATCATGCAAAGCAGTAAACCACTCTCATAAGCCATCTGCTTTTGTATAAAGGCAACAAGTATTGTTGTTTTTTCTATGCCAGTTATGGTAAATTAGTAAGTTTATTATTATATTATTATATTTATTATTTTCAGTTATAAATGTCAACAGCAGATGTAAACATAAGTGGGGTGAAAGCGTATTGGTCTTGTTTGGTTCTTCGTCGTACCCGTAGTTCCATGCTATCAATGCGGAAGCGGCTATGAATGGCTACTGCGCTAACTGGTATTACCGTTTTTATTCTTAATAACGGCCACACATGTATAACATAAAGGTAGTTATGAAAATACTGACACATGTGGCTTTGTAATATGCTGTTTGACAGTCCGTCCATCCGAAATGGGGTGTCATGGCTCTTTATCCTCTCTCATATTTGGGTAAACTGTTGCTAGCTAGCAATTTATCTCAGGGACGTTACAGGGACTTTGGTCATCTTGGTAACTTATTCATTTCTTAAAGTGTCCGACAGCCAACAAGATGAAAGTCCGCTCGTCTGTTTTTGCCTCGTTTATTTTAATATTTGAAGTGGTTGGCATTGCCCTCTTCCTGCGAGGATTTTTTCCTGTGCCTGTCAAGTCTTCTTTCTCATCCAAGAGCAAGCTGTCAGACCTGCCGGCGGAGCCACTGACAGGTGAGTTCACAGCATCGTGTGGCACACACTGACTTGAGTATATGTGCGAGTATCAGCCTACACTGGCATCTGTTAAAACTCATTAATTGTTTGCTTAACTTACAGGGAGCTCTCCCAACTCATCTCGCCTCCCGCACCCCCTTTTTAAAAGGGTGGTTATAATGCTGGTGGATGCCCTCCGGGAGGACTTTGTGTTCGGATCCAGCGGTCGCATGTACATGCCCTACACTAGACATGTGGTGGAGAGAGGCTCAGCGCACAGTTTTGTGGCCAAGGCAAGACCTCCAACAGTCACCATGCCTAGGATCAAGGTAAGATGTTGTCACTCAGGTATCATGGTGTGGAGAAGAATTCACCCATCATGCCATCAGTCTGTTAGATTTGCTTGCTTTGTACTGATGGTTATGGGTAGCTGCAAATCAATTTACAGCAGTGAGGCAGCCATTCAGATACCAACTACCTTCTCCAATTTCAAGAGTAATTTCCAAAAATGCATATATTGTTTTTAGAAAAAAGGCGCTACTTAATTTTATTTTGTTTTGTATCTTTAAATCTGACTTTGATGCAAAACTTCACTGATTTAAGATCAGAATCAGCCTGTAAACCATCTGGTCAGGCTGGTGTTACTCCATATTTTTCCTATTTTTTCCTACGTCAACAACGTTCCATCTGACTCTAAATGGTGTCTGGAGCTCATCCCCAAACCAAGACATGACAGATCAGGTGTTTTGGTGTATTTCGGGATTGTGTGTCAGGAATGTGTTGATCCAACTTACCATTCATTTTGAAGGCTACAGTTTATGCTGCTGTTTGATTGTATTGTGTTATACTGAGAGATGTTTCTTATATGGCACACCCTTACATAAACTGTTTTAAACTTTGCTGTGGTTAAGGAAGGAACCTCTAGTCAATCTAAGGTGGATGACATTTACTGCTGGTGAAAGGCACTTAAGGACTCAGGCCTCTCTGACAAATGCTTAACTATTCACTGATGTGCTATTCAGTGCCTCACTAACTTCCCCGTAGAGATATTAAGTTAAAGTTGAAGGTAATATAAACTTCAAATTGCTGTGATTTTTTTTAAGTGTGTGTGTGTGTGTCTGTGTGTCTGTGTGTGTGTAAGTAAGTAAGTCTACTTATATTTCTATCTTTGTGAGAACCACCCACATAGTTTTAGAGTTGGGAGTGAGGACATTTTGTGGTCATCACAACTTTGAAGGGCTGTTTGAAGGGTAAGCCTTGGCTTTAGGGTTCAGGTTAGAATTAGGTATAGATTAAGGTTAGGGTTGGTGCTAAGCAATACATCATGTCAGTTGAGTAAGTGTCCTCACAGGTGTCACAAGTGTCTGAACTTGTGTTATTATTATCCTGACAGTTGTATAATTTGGATGTTTTTATTAGTTGTATTAATGTAAAATGAGATACAGTGGTGGAAAAAAGCTTTCGGACACCCCATGCATTTGTGAAATATTGCATTAAGAATCACTCTCAGGTCTTCAAGTGCAGTTTCTTTAAGTACTGTCACTGCCAAAATACTAAACAAATCCCTAAAAAGCCATTAAAAACTTGGTTCCATAAAAATACATAAGAAATTTTCAGTATTGAGTCATTTTAGTATCAGTGATCCACTAATGAAGGTTGTGCTTTTTATTAAAAGACCCAATTTTTGTTGCCGTGCTTTGTGTCTATATAAAGCCAGCACATTTGAAAGTTCTTCAGAGACAAAAATGGCTAAAACAGGGAACCTAATGCAGGAAACACCAAACTGATGTCCAGTGTTCCACCTGCACTGATCAATGAGAGACAGAGGTTAGCCCGGCGTCATTGGGCCCAAGCACACTAGAACTGGACAGCCAGGAATTGGAAGAAGATTCTGTGGTCAGATGAGTCCAGTTTCCAACTTTATCCTCCTGATAATGAGAGGGTATGCAGAAGGCCAGCATGTACAGTACCTACTGTCAAGCATGGTGGAGGCAGTATCATGGTTTGGGGATGCATGAGTGCTGCTGGTGTTGGTCATCTCACTGTCTGTGATGGCACATTGAACTCTGCCAAGTATTGTTCCATTCTCAAAACCCACATGCTCCTTTCTGCATGTGCACTGTTACGTCGAGGTCAAAACTGGATGTTCCAACAAGATGATGCCCCTTGCCACACATCCAGGGCCAGTAGAACTTGGCTGCAGGAGCACTGTATCCAGGTCTTAGAGTGGCCAGCTCAATCCCCGGACATGAGCCCCATTGAAAATCTGTGGTGGATTATCAAAAGGTCTGTTTCAAAGCATAAACCAAAGAATTTAGAAGAATTAAAAGCAGTAATTCAAGAAGAATGGGACGAGATTACCCCTCAGTACTGTGAAAGGCTTGTGGGGAACATGCCAGCCAGGATTAGAGCTCTACTGTGTGCTAATGGGACTACTATATATTAATTTGATGATTTATTTATTTTTGTTCAGTTTTGAACACATTCTCTGTTATTTGTTGACTTTGATACCGACAATGTTGAGACATATTGAAACTGTCAAGAATTTAGTTTTGTTTTTCTTGTAAACAATAAACAAAAAAATATGATTTGTATTTGTTCCCCAAATATTTCATGATAATATTTGAGACTGTGTAAAATTTTAAGGGTGTCCAGAAACTTTTTTCCACCACTGTATAAATCACATATACATGTCACTCCCTTTTCCTCCCTGCCTCCAGACCTCAGGACTGCAATGGAAATAAATCATAAAGCTTTCTTGCAATATCCTGATGTATTTTAGCACTGTATGCACATTTGTGTGCTGTATTTTAATTTATTGAATAAAGTTGATTAATCTATCAGACATAGAAGTACGAGTATGTGTGTGTGAAGACACGGGCGCACACACGCACATGCGCGCACACTCATTCTCACACACGCATACATAAAAGGAGATGTTGCAGGTCATGGTCACTGCCTTAAACCACTGGTCATTTTAAAAATTACCCTCAAATAAATTTATACCTGTGGGTTTTAAGGTTGAGGCTTAACAGTGTTTCCTAATCACTAAATGGCAACAATCCCAGATCTACATCAATATATGCAAAGAGTCTTTTTAACTAATTATGTGCCTGTGAAAGTAGTGCTGAAAAATTCCAAATGGATCAAAAAAAAACTTATATTATACAATTAATCACTGAAATTGTTTCACATGTAAAAAAAATCCTAAAAATGTATTCCATCTTCCCCAGTTTGAGGATCTGCTGCTTTTCTCTGTTCTATATTGTCAGAAACTGAATGTCTTTGGGTTCTGGGCAGGTGGTGAGGTAGAACAAACAATTAGAATTTGTCACCTTGAGCTCTGGGAAAACTTTACTTAATGTGCAATTAGTAAAACAGAAAAGAAAGTTTAATTTATCACAAATATTTCACCCATCTTGTCATAGGAGGTGCAGATGTCTGAATCAAATATGCCCTGACAGTATTGCTGTGAGCCTAGAATAAATCATGCAAAAGAAAAGTGTGAGGAGCATGTTGAAGTAGGTGCTAGGTTTTCAGCTTATAACTGCGATTTGGGTCACATGGCAGAATCTGAAAGAGTGAAACATGGTGCGTTGTCACATTTGGATGATGTGTCATGCTGATGAGAGTATTTTGGGAGCAGAGCCAGGAGGGAATTACAGTCATGTCAGTTGTGCCTTGCATGACAGTTGGTAGCGCTGAAACACACTAAGATTGTGGGCAGACTGGGAAAGAGTCAGCGTGTTGTCTCAGTGGTGGTGGAGCGATTTTGTAAAGGGAGTGATTTTTCTAGGAAAAAGAGCAGCTCAGTTTTGTCCATAAGGGTGCTGGGCAGTGCTGAGTTGTGGGAAAGAATTTAACTGAAGCTGTCAGGTGAAGCAGAATATTCTGTCTCGGTGTCAGAGGGCAGAATAAAAGGCAACATTCATGATTTAGCAGTGGTGGGAGGAACAGCGATGTGTCAAACTGTTGTAAAGATAGAAGAAGATTGGAGCCAAAACTCAGCCCTGGAGAACTCTGCTGCTGAAGAATCCTCCTCAGTGATGTCTGACAAATGTGGTCAGACAGGTAGACTGGGAGGTGGGAGAGCACAGACTCAGCAATCCTCGGGTCAGCGAGGGTGACAGAGACCATGTGGGGGTTGACAGTGTCAAAGAGTGGACAGGGTTAGTGAAGAAGGCGATGAGGAGCAGTACCTCAGAAATCCTGAAGCCTGATCCTACAGAGTGTGGTACAATGAGCAGGAGCAGCCAACAATTATTTTCATCATCAATTCATCTATTGATTTTGTTAAATTATACAGTGTCAAAACTGACAAATGTAAATTATGAGAACACTGTCCATTCAGCCATTGTCTGTACTGCTTATCCTGAGGGGTGGCTGGAGCCTATCCCAGCTGACTTTAGGCGAGAGGCAGGGTACACCCTCTACAGATCCCCAGTCTGTTGCAGAGCTGTCATATATAGACAAACAACCATTCACACTTACAAGCAGCATTAGCAGAACACAAAGTAATGTATTAAAATTAGTAATTTTAATTGACAGTAAATCAACAGAAGTAAATTTTTTTGACATCATCTTTCTTTTGATCAATCTGCCGTCTTTTTTAAAATCTTTAATTGGCTATCACAGTTTCCTAAAGCCCAAGGTAATCCCATTAAATAGCTTGTTTTGTCTCACCAACAGTCCAGAGCTAAAAGATATTTAGTTTACTGCCACATAAGACAAAGAAAAGCAGCAAATGCTTTTTAGAGAAGCAGGCCAAACCCTTCAGACATTCAGTGCTTTACCACATGAAGATATTTAAAATTTGAAAGCTAAAATTAGTGAATGTTTGGCATTTTTTCTGAGTAAATGACTAAATTGATTCATCGATCATAAATATAGCTAAGATATAAAATACCAGATTAACAAGAAAAAAATGCATTATAATTTCCCCAAGCCCAGGGTAATGCATTCAAATGCTTGTTTCACTCGACCAACAGTCCAAAGTTTTTGTGTGTTGAGTTTAAGTGTCTTCTAAATGAATGTAATGTTAAGTTCAATCAGACATGTTGTGAGGTAGACATGAGTACATTGACTTCAAAAGAAACTGGTTAACTGTCTGTAAATGGATTGAAGAACGCTTCCTTGAACAGAATTAAGTCTTGTGTCAGAGAGTTAATGCCAGTTGTCATGAAATAGAGCAGGTCATTGATGATCAGGGGGAGGGATGTGGGGCTGGAGCTGAGCTGGATTGAGGCGGACATGCAGGGAAGACAGATGTTCCCCCTTAATCCAAGGGTTTAAAAAAGGATCTAGTGATGATGGAGAGAAATGACTTGAAGGCAGAGAAAAACAACCTGGGATGTGAACCATGTCAAAAGATCTGTTGATTAGAAGAGAATAGGCAGGAGTATAGGGAGGGAAATCAATGAGAGGAATTTCAAAATAAAATCTTTCTGATTTAGAAGCACAAGCACAAAGGGTTTATGTCACAGCAGATATGAGTAGTACAGTGCCTGGGCAAGGGGGAGAGGAGAAATTGAAAATGCCACTCCCTTGGCTGTCCAGAAACTTGTAAGTTTGATTTGCAGGCCTGGTGAGAGTGTACCAGTACATCTATAAGCCCTGCAGGAAGGACAGTTAATCACAGTTCAGGGGGATGGGCAGTAAAATTAGATTTGAGGCACAAGTGCTTAATGTAGTGACTGTGCTGCTTTATATTCCTCTTCATCTGTTGACAAACCTCTCCAAAATAAAATACTGAATGACTGGTAATTGATTAGAGTAGTAGAGTTGAGACTTATTTTATTGATACAGACTAGATGAACACAGCCTGCTGTAATGAAACCCCACAGGACATCTGCTGAAGTTTCTGGCACACTGTCAAATTGCAGCTGCTGCGTCACAAAAACAAGCATATGATCAATGCTTTATTAACATCAGAGTTTAGATTAAATTTATCAATCACACTGTTGAGGTTTGGTAATGCAGCAGTAGGTGGCAGTGTAGACCAGCTGCCATTTACTGCTTACTATCACTGCATTGCACCCAATTAACTGGTATGACACAGCCAACTAACCTAAATCATAATCTCTCTGTGGCATGGCCATTAATTTCCACACACATTAGACCCAGCTCTCACTCCACTGTATCTCATAAAGTTACAATCTCCATGCAGATATACAGCACAGCTAAAGTTAAAGTCTTTTTCAGATACAGAGTTGGGTTTTAGTATCTAGCTTCTTGCCTGTGTATTATTTTTTATTAAAGGCCAGGCAGCAAACAGTTTTTATGCTGGAAATACTATCCAGGGGTCCTCCCACTAAATTTAATGATTCCAATTCAGTCGGTCTTTCTAACTGTGACAGGAAGAGAAAAGAAGTTAGTTTTCCTTCTCAGCCTTGTATTCACATGTGGCCAGTTGAGCCGCACTCTCAGACTGGCACAGCAGTCAGTGGATGTTACTGAGGTGCTGGATTTGGACAATGAATTCAGTTTATCATAACAGAGGCAACAGCAGCAGTAATGCACTGTGGGTGTCTGAAAGGCTTGTATCTGCCTGGGTAGTATGGATACAATAGATCAGATACATAATTGGTCCACCGTATTACCTCCGTAGGTATTGCGTGGTAATAAGGCCAGAGAAGATGGAGAAGACTTTCAAATTAATGGTAAAGAGTCATCCTTTCAGTTGTCAACCAAAAGCAAGTGCTGAAAAGGAAACTGGAAAATCTTTTGCCAGAGTCAAAGACATGAAGTCACAGCCCCTTCCGTCAGTGTTTTGGCACCTTTACAAGTTTTCAGCACTGTGCCAGAGAGTGTCTATATACCCCACTGATATTGTATTTGACATTTAAGCAGTGGCACATGGCAAGCCTAGACACATACTGTGGGCCAATAATTAGTAAGTTGATGAGTCACTGATTCGTTTGGGCAGCATCTCAATGTTTTTCTTTTCTTGGCATCTGGTGAAATTCTGAGATTTAGCCTTTTTAAACTGTGAACTTTTTCACAGAGCTTTTGTATAACTCAAGCTGATCTTTACAGTAGAATTATCTCCACATGTCCCCATGGTTATTACTTTATTTATATTTATTACAGCAAAGTGTCCTACTGCTTTGCCGAAAAAAAGGGGGGGGGGGCTGTTTTTGTTGGAACCACTGGTTTCATTAGTCAGACTATCTCTATTAATAGACCGGGGACCTCAGTTAGACTGAAGAGGCAGAGAAGAGAAGACTGCTTTTGAAGCGGAACCATCCATCTCTGCCTGAAACAAGCATCTGCACTGGCAGGAGCAAAACAATTGCAAGGAAGGAAGTGGTAAATAATTGAACTCAGGAACAAAGATCACTAGAGATGGGCCTCAAAATTTCAGCTTCGGTTTCCAGCGGGAGAACATTTTGTTATACCAGTGAATCAGTTGACCAAACTGAAGGGCCTCTGACATTACTCAGTCAAAGAGTATGCTTATTAGTTTGTCAGTGATAAAAAGGAGACACAAACCTTTCAAAGTGGCAGAGGAGAATTTTGTGCCCATAGATCAACACTCAGGTTGATAAAAACATCATGGTCCTGGGTATGCTGAAAATGTGTTAGAAAATAAAGAAAGGTTTATGTCTTGTCAGCTTTTAAAGTCTCTCTACAATTCATTGTGGGGGTGTGACATCCTTAGTTTATTGCTATTTGTCTCTTGTGTCTGTGAAGTAGACACAGAGTTGCTATAGAGCAGCTAAAGTGGAGCTCACACAGCAACCACGCACAAACTGCTACAAAGTGTTTTGCAGGCAAAAAAACAACAACAACAAAAAAACCACTAATGTATAAAACCTGATAAGATGAGCAAAATACCCCAGTGTGAACAGGGTTACATAAGGACAAATACATCAATGATAAAGTGGATAAAATAGTGTTTTAAGAAGTGATTTGAATCTGCCATCCCAGCTCCCTCGGCAGGTTCCTGTAACACCTGGACCCCTCACACAATAAAGGCTGGTCAACTCTGATTTTAGCCTGGATTTTTTAGCGTCCCAGAGGACCTCAGGCTGTGCTCAGGGCAGCTCATAGGGGGTTTAAATAACAATGTTTCCTGCCAGCATCTGCACTCTCTTGTCTCCTTCAGTGCATAAAGGCAAGGCCTTTGTACTCCCCCCTCGACGATGCACCAGGCTCGATCCTGACTTCCAAAATAGGCTGTTTTTTCCTTGTCAGTCAAATGGAGGCCAGCGTTGTTTTACTGCAGATTCCATGATGAAATCAGTAGAAACTATACTTCATAAATATCATTTATCTACCTGGTTCATTTTCTGTTTGTGGCGGCAAGATTGGTTTGGGAATGTGGGAATAAGTCTGGTTTCCGGTGCTAGATCATTGTAGTCACCGATCAGATAATTGATGATTAATTTGATTTATTTTGTTTTGAAGATTATCAGTATATGAAAAACAGTCTTTAACACTGTACTGCAGCGCAAATCTTAATTAGCTGGATTAGTATGATGAAACTGTGAGGTTGTGTAACACCATTAAAAGACAATTATTGTTCAAAGGACAATGACAAAAACATATCCCTCCCCAGGCTCTTACCACTGGCAGTATCCCAGGCTTCATTGATGTGGTAATGAACCTAAATTCTCCTGCACTGCTGGAAGACAACCTCATTTGGCAGGCCAAAACAGCAGGGAAGAGGATAGTTTTCTACGGAGATGACACCTGGGTGCGCCTCTTCCCCAAACACTTCATGGAGTACGATGGCACAACCTCCTTCTTTGTATCTGACTACACTGAGGTATGTTTGAGTCAAACAGCCTGGGTTTAGCTGCATGAGAGATATGAGTGATGTATTTTTATGCTACTATCAATCAAGGATTAAAGCACCTGATGACTATAATACAGAAAATGTGTGTGTTGAGGCTTAGTTTTGCAGCACAAGTTGATTCATTCATTCTTGTGTTTCGTACTATAAACATGACAAATTTGCCAAAGATGGAATGATTTAGAAATGTTCTAATTGCATTATGAGCCAGGAAACTCTTACATGCTTGTGGTGATTATTCATGAAACAAAATGAATTATGTTAATACATGCACAGGTTATTCAAATTTTCAGACTGTTGTGGCTATACATTAAAGCATATTAAACCATACCATAACCCAATACATACAACAAAGATGAATTGGTTCATGCATCTGTTCTGTGTAATATGCTGTACGTGTTTGTCTGGAAATGATTCATTTGCTGCATTATCTACGAGGCCAAGTCATCTGCATTAGAGAGATGAAGGCAGCTTATCAACCAGGGAGGCACGGAGCTGAGATCACACAAAAAAACTGCTCATCAATTAGCTGTGTATGCTGTAGCTACAAATGCACTGTGGGACTGAATGCAATCTGCTCTTGTTTATACTAGCATATTGCTGGTGCAGATTTTTAAGCCCTTTACCTGAAATGTTGGATGGAGGTAAATAATCTGGCAGAAAATATTTGCCCAGTAATAATCAGACAATCATCAGACTCCCTTCGGCTCACTTTTCATTTGCTCCCAGGGATGATTTTGGATAATATCAACCTAAACTGATAGTCAGCTGAAATCCTGGGTGTCAGTGAATATATCTTGTTTCCATCTAGGTTGACAACAATGTGACCCGTCATCTGGATAGCACCCTCAAGAGGGATGACTGGGACATTTTGATCCTTCACTACTTAGGCCTGGACCACATTGGTCACATCAGTGGACCCCACAGTTCACTCATCCAGCCCAAACTGCTGGAAATGGACGACATCCTGAAGAAGATCCACAGTGCCCTCATTTCAAAGGTAGTTTCTTCACTCTAAGTTTATACATGATCTAACATCATCTGCATCTTCTGTTATTACAATTTCAGAATTTATTATTATTTATTTACTTAGATTTTTTTAATAGTGTGAAATATTTTATCAGTAAAGAAGTTTTGGAATTTCATATGAAAGCTGCATTAATCAGTACTTTTGCATGAATACTGGGAAAAAGCGAATATTGAACTAATTTCACCTGGGACGTGACTCCAAATGAATGGTAATGTTACTCTTTATCTGTTCAAATGTTTATCTGTGATGTTCAAATTGACACCTTCTTGCTAACACTTTAGGCTAATAAGGCTAAAACATTTAGTCAATTAATCATTTAGTGGAACAGCTAATATTACTACAGCTAATAAAATTAAATAAAATTAAAAGTAAATTAAATAGCCATTCAAGATATAGTCATTTTTAAAGCAAACACGCCCTAGTCTCAGCTTCAGTCGTAGGTGTTTGCTGCTATATTTGGTCTTTTGGATAGTTAACTGAATATCTTTAGGTTTTGGGGCCCTGGTCAGACAAAGTGAGAAATTTGATGACAGTCTGGGGCTTTCAGAAATTATGATGGGCATTTAAACTATTTTCTGACATTGTCTTAATAAGGCCATAATTTATCACATATTTGTGTAATATTCAGCTTGTTGTGGTGTTTTGTCACAAGTGGCCAACAAATGGTCAGTGCAGCTTTAAAACCAATCCCAGTGTTATATTTGATTGATTGATATTAATCCTACAAAATACAACTGGTTGATGTTTAAAAAAGAGGGAACTTGCTCAGAACATTTCCAGAGTTGTCCTCAATGCAACAAAATCAAAATGAGTGAAATATATGAATTTCATATTGCAATCATTGGCCCTGTGAATCCTTGTCTCGAAAGAAGCCATGTGGTAATGGCATACTCTGCCACAAACTGAAAACTATTATGTACAGAGCCAGTGACAAAATGTAAATACACTGAAATAATGTTGACCATAAAAAGTATAAATAAGAGGGTTCAATGTGATGAAAATCCCACGGGTAACAACTTTTCCCTTTACTTTTATCAATCATTTACTCACTGTGTGTGGATACTGTCCTGGCTTCTAATTTTCAAATCAAGTTAATTAGGCTCATTTGCCCTGTACATCTCAGCTGCTGCTTAATTTAATTCTTGCTTGTCAACATCTGTCTCTCTCTGTGAAAACTCAACATTCCACTTCAAAATTTGAATATTAATTTCATCCTTTTGAGAGGGTTCGAGGATTATTATAAAAACAGTCAGTGTCACTCTAAAGTAAATAAATGAAATATGCAAATATGAAGTAATGACCAATAGTTAATAATTTAATGTGATGCTATCAGAAAAATTTTGGCATCATCAGGTTTTGGATGGTCATTTAATTACATAGATAATTTGTACTGTTTCCAGCAGTTATTATGTTATCTGTTGCAGCAGCCACAGAGATTTAATAAACTGTTAAGCCTCTCTGCTATCTTTATTTTGTCTTTGATCAGTGTGCAGGTCTTGTGGCCTTGTCGTCTTTGTGCGGTCTGACAGCTGTGCATGCATTTTGTCTTTGTGCCGTGTTGTGTGTTGTTAATGGGCATTGTCTCTCTGTCATTCAGCTGTGTAGCTTGTATTTAGATTGTCAAGTCATGTCTAAACGAGCCTACAATCTCCCTCCTCTTTCTCATCATTTGCATCGCTGAAATGGCAGAGAGAACAGAAGCCAAGTGCACGTATGATTGTCAAGTTTTCCTCTTTTTTATTTCAGTTGTATTTCTGGAAATGCAACATTTCACCACGTCGCCAAAGTTGTTAATTGTGTCTTGTTAAATCCCGTCTCTCCAGGCTTGTGGCAACATCTGTGTGTTGTGGGCAATGGCAGCCTCGTGTGTGCTCCCAGTGAGCTCTTTGAATGAAATGTGTTTGAAAGTCTTGCTTCAGTGACATTAGTAGAAGCTGTGGCTGTTCTTTTCTACAGCAGCAGTGTGACCTAAATATAGACACAGCCCAGTGGGGTCCTGCAGGATATCTTAGAAGCTTCTGCAAAAACAACTGCGTTTTCTCTGATCAGTACACACTCTTAACATGCTGGGGGGTGTAATGTCATCATTTCAGGGTGTTTGACTGACTGCACACATTAAGGTAGCTGTCGTTTGCTGCTAAAAGTAATAAAAGGAATGTTGGCTCCTTTTGCAGAGGAGAAAAGCAGGGTAACATTCAAATGGCAGCCCTCAAAGTTCTTTTTGTCATGTGATGGGAGTAGCCTATTTCAGCCAGCTCTTGTTAGGGGCAGAGAAATGCGCTACCTGCACACTCTCCATTAAAACGTGATTGGAAAGCAGGATCTCCTGGTTATAAAGACCTTTGTCAGTCGTCTGTGTTAATAGAGAGCACATGGCCTCAATCTTCTCTTTGGGTATTTCAAATTTTAAGGTTGGGCTGTTGCTTTCGCTGTTTGAAGTGCAAAATGTGTTAAACCTGACCTGCAGAGTAAGTATGTAATCTGAGCCATGTATTTCATAAGGGAGATAAATGAAATGGAGATTCACTGTTGCAGATTTTAGACTGTTAAACCTTTATTCTATTTTTCTTTTTTTCCTTCTTTCTTATTTCATATTCTCCTCTGAAAGAAGACCTGAATTTTGCTCTCTTATCGAGGAAGAACTGCAGTGTTTTCTATACAGCCCCTATCAGAAATACATGGTAATTTGCTCCACCTGTCAGGTTTCAAATATATTCTTATGATTACATTATAAACAAATTAAAAACAGAATGCTATTTAACACGGTTGAAAAGTGTCTGTTGTTACAGTGACGTTACAGTAATTTTTTCAGATAATTGAGCTGTCAGTGTATTGGTTTGTTCAGGTTTAGGTTGAAGTATTTATTCAACCTACCATCACTTGGAGTAGTGAGTCAGGATATTTCAGCCATTTATCATTTAACCTTTCTATTTCAACTATTTTTCCAAAATTTGGAGCTAACTTTTTGATTCCTTTCTCTTACTTACTTTATTCATTACTTGTATCCAACTATTTCAGTAATAGTTACTTACAGCTAATTAATTCAGCTTCTTATCCATTACTTTTAGCCAATAGTTTTAACTGTTTAACGTAATTTTACCTTGCTATGTCAGTAGTTTACTCATTACATATAGCTTACTCTAAGGAATTCCTCTTATCCATTACCTTTAGCTATTTAATCAATTTATTCATTGTATTTAGTGGTTATTATAAATTAACTGAAGATCAGCATCACACCACTTTGTAATCGTAGTTGGCTATTTATTTTGTTCCTCAACACATAATGTAGATTTTTTTTTTTAATTTCTCAAATTGGAATTTCTATTTTTAGTTAAGATGAGTTAATGAGTTGAATTCCTCACTTACCCCTTAGCAACTGTAGAAGTACCCCGTGGGGTACAAGTACCCCTGTTTGGGAGTCACTGATTTTCCAAAATGATTGCTAAGTAAAAATAAAACCATTTAGCTTATTTCTTACTTGTGAAGATCCTGAGCTATTGTCAGATTCAGCATGGTGCCTTGTGTATTGGTTTAAAAAAAGGTTTATTAAGAAGTGTGGAAAAAGTCTCCCAAAAGAGGCAGGTGCTTTCAGCAGAACGTGAGTACACTCTGACTTATCCTAAACAGAAAAGAGGCTTGCTCAGTGTGGGGCTCAGTGGTGTTTAGTAGCGGTCTTGAGGTGTTTTTAGTCTCTTGTGTCCAGTGCCATTTATAACAAGCATTCAGGAGGTAAAATCTAGGACAGCAGGTTGCTTCCTCTGTGCTGAGTGAGTAACAAATATAACGGGTCAGTTGAGCACAATGGCATAGTTTGGCTCCAACCTGCAGTGTTTGCTCAATGTATTTATCACGTTTTTATGTTGTGTTCTGACAGTATCAAAAAAGCATGTGGCAACAGCCGCAGAGTAAACATTTATGCTGACGTTAGTCTTTGCTGTGAGTCTGTTTTGATAAAGTCATCCTAAATGAGACTAACGTTTGCCTTTCAAACACAAAAGCAGAATTTATCTCAGCTGCTCAGCAACTGTTGCTTTTTCTGTCTTTTAGGATGTCCATAAATCTTTACTTGATATAATACAATTTTCACTCTTTAATAATGAATGAAATCTCTGGTCTTTGTTTCTGTATGTGTGATACAACACTGGGACTGAGGAGTCTTTTGAGAGTATTGTAATGTGTAGCAGGATTTGGCTTTTGTTTTGATAACATCTGTAGTCATGTTTTTAAATCAGCCCCCGCTGCCATGAGTCATAAGGCATCCCTGTCGAATTTATAGTCAATGGAAGGTTCTCGTGAGTCTAGTTGAAAGGGAATCTCTTAGGGAAGAAACCAAGCGTGATCAAAGTCTGTCATTCTCAACAAACGAGCCATCCTCAGTGTTTGTTTGCTGTCTTTACTGAATTTTTTTAAACTCTGGAGATGGAAATAAACTGTGCCAGGAAGTCTTTGTCATTACTTCCTTTTCAAAAGTAATAATTTAATACCTTCCTTTTCTGTTGCAATTAAAGAATAACTCTGGTATTTTTAAACCTTCGTCCTCTTTTCACAAGTTTTTGGGTGTAAATGATTGATAGGGACAAAGATCGGCTGCAAGAATTGAGCAAGAATGGTGTACCCAGTGTAATACATTGGGCAATTTTCCACGTCTAAGTACATCCACTAACATGCAAGTTGTTATTATAAGTGTATGACAGCATTATGGAGAGGATTCCTACAGAGATACATTTTTTTATTAAAGAGTAAGATCCTCTTGGGGTAACCAGAAACATCACCGTGTATCTCTACCAGACTCCACTGGTTGCCTATCAATCATTTACAAATATAAGAAAATAAGGCCCAGGTTAAAAAATACCAGAGCTGTCGTCTAAATGCCTCCAGCATAATATCATCAAAAATATGGTGAAGTAATCTATCACCCCAGCAGCCATCATTTTATGCTATTGCTCCGTTTCTGGATGTATTTTTTTATTTTGTTTGCCGGCACAGGAAGCGTTTGCTGCCAGGCGTGAATTATTCACATCTTAAAGCTTTAAGGTTTGTCCTCCCATATCAGCACATACTGTAGGATTCCATTAACATTTGTGTTTGTTCTCTCAGGAGGCTGAGGGGTCTCTGCCCTACCTGCTGGTGCTGTGTGGAGACCACGGCATGTCAGAGACCGGCAGCCATGGAGGCTCCTCAGAGCCAGAAGTCAATACGCCCCTGGTGCTCATAAGTCCGGCCTTCAAAAGAAAAGGTAAACTGTCTAGTGTTGCTAAAAGAGGGCGAAAGGATTGTGATTGATTGTGTTTAGCCGTGGTCTCAACATCTTTTACACATGCCATTACAGCTGAAACCTGTCAACATACTGCCCCATGAGTAAGAGTGTAGTCATGTTATGTCGTGGTGACTCCATCCCGTGGTCCAGAATGTGGTTTATTTCTGACAAATAATTCTGAATCAACTTAACTCATAAATAGAATTTGTAAATGAAACAATCACACATAACTTTCCATCAGTTTTAGCAGCAGTGAGGAGCAGTGTCGTCTTCTCCTGAGCAGAACTTTACTTTGCAGCGACGAAAGTGGTGTGGAGTGTGAAGGTGTGATTGTGATAATTGCTTCTTTCTCAGCCAGGTCTATTTTTGAGATCTTTTTTTGCGTACATTTTTTTTATTTATAGACCATTCATGCTAATTAATCATTTGCAGTTCAGTTGAGTTGTTGCTACAGAATTAGTGCTTTTGCTAGCACTCTGCACCTCCCATGGTGCCAACAGCTTGAATGACTTGTCTATCAATCACAGGAGGGGTGGGGAGTAAATGCCAGATTCTGTGTTCTCTTCGAACAAAATACATCCAAAGCTACTTGAGTTAATTCCTTAAGTTGTTAATGAGGTGGTTTTCTGTTTCATTAACATGGAAATTAAAAGCAGCCATAACACAGTTTTTTAAGAAGTAAAGTTTGTTTTGTTAGATTACAAACCCCTGAAAACTTTTCTGCTAAGTATATTAAAGTTAAATATTCACTAATAAAAGCACACTCAAATTAGCATAAAAATATTTATTATAAGAGCTTAACATTTAAAAAAACTCAATCAGGTCTGTAGGACATGTTTTCAATTAATGCTGACAAAACAATCTGCCTTTGGTTCTGATTCAAACATTGCAAGGTTCTGATTGGTGCATAGTTTTATGTGTCATGACCATTTCTAACTGAATCTGTCATATAAAACAACCTATACTGAATGAGGAAATATTATACATTTCAAAACATACAACAAAACATACAACAACCTTATTTACTCATTAGTAAAAATTTGAGTCCTTAATCTATTTCTCCTTTAATACTGTGAGGTACAGACTTTCTAATAATACCACCTTAGATGCACATACACCGACATTGAAGTGTGTTCTATTTAATGCATCAGTTAGTGCAATCAGTGGCCTCATCAACAGGACTGTTTATTTTTAACATAGGGAGAATGTCTGCATAGGATCAGAGTTCATTACTGGCTCAGTACCTGAGCTTCACGTTTTAATCTGAATGCATCATTGAGAAAACAGCCCTATCAGTGCAGAGTGGTAGAGCACTTAGTTTACATTGCTGGGAGGCAATACCACTTTAATCGAACAATGTAAGCACAAGAAGCTGTATAGTCACTGTTTATCTCAGCAGCTATCCCTGTGTTTTTCTGTGTTGCAGTCAAAAGTAAAACATAAACAATAAGACAGAATGGATAAGGTGATAACTTCCCAGCCTCAAAACCCACAGCAACAGTGGTGCAACCACATCAGTAACTGATGCAAGAATGGTTTGATACATTGATAAACAAAATTTCAGCCTACTGATGTAACAGAGATATTAATGAGCTGGGCTACAGTATAGTACCCATACACATTTCTTACATGTCCCAGCATTAATTTAAACCACATTACAACAAATATTGGGGTAGCTGCTGACCTTGTTATTGTCACAGTGTTCATGCTGAGCTAATGCGTGGCTCCCTACAGTTACATGAGGAATTTGACTGTGATGATGGTATTGTAGCGATAATATCAGTGAGCTAGATACTGTAATTCATATGGCATTGTCACCAGCTGCCATTCTCTCATCTGTGAATCAGCAAATCAATGTGTGTAACCTTTTACTGAGTTATGACACATCTGTCATGCCAGAATGTGAGTCGCTCTCTTGTGTAACCCTCCCATGGTCATACCCAAATAGTACAGTACACACAAGGTTTGATTGGATGTAGCAATATAGACATGTGGTCTGTGGTCTGCTTAGCAGAATGCTGCTTCTTGGCTTCTTTTTAGAGAACAAATCTCAACATCGTGAAGTAATGGTGTGTGATTTTACATGCAGTTAATATGGGATTAGTATTTGTTTTTCACCATGGGTCTGAAAATATTCCACTTAAAAAGAAGGCTCTATCAACTCTACTCATTAGTGTAATTGATGCAACTAAAACCCTAACTTAAACATTTTTAGACATTCATTACATAGTAACAGATTTAAACAAGCCTGATATTCTTGGTAGATTTGTAGCATTATCCTCAATAGCTGTGGGCTTAATACAGCAAAGTCCTTGTGTTGTTGCAAATCCGTCTCCTTTTAATTTAAAATGGATAATTCCCCAGCTTATTTCATTGTGTCCAATTACCAAATTAGCTCATAGCTGTGGGGGTTTGTCCCAGCCTTTGGTCTGTGGCTGTCTTTCTTCCCCGCACATGTGAGCTGTGTTGTTCATTTGGATATATTGTGTGTGTGTGTGTGTGTGTGTGTGTGTGTATGTATATATATATATATATATATATATATATATATATATATATATATATATATACACACAGCAGTACAGTCACTCAAACACAGACATTCTGGGAAATGTCTCCCACTCTCTGTCTTTTTGAAAGCTCTCTACAGGAAGTAGAGTGTCAACATAAAAGTGTTTGATAGGAGATGAGCTCTGAAAATGAAAGTCACAATTCACATGCTAATGATTTCATTTCATTTGTTCATCATTATTATTTTTTTTTGTTTTGGTGTTTTTTGTGTGTTGTGACAACCCTCCCATGGTCATATCCACAGGCATTAATACAAGAATAATTATGGGGGTTGTTTGTGATGCATTTGTGCTCAGATTCAGGCTTTCTGTTGTAGAATTCAAAGTAAATATTGCTGTGATTCTAATCAACAAATAAGATGTCACTAATGCACTCTGCCTTATTAAATTAAGTAAGAGTCAGTCAGTCGTGAAGAAGGGTTGTTGACACTCCTCCAAACCCTCTGCATTTTCTGTGACCGCAGTTTGACTGTCCTAAGAGGAAAGGGAAAGCAGTGGCAGTGAGATGCTGTAGCTGCTGTGATTAGAGTGATATATCCCTCTAAAATATATTCTCCACATTCACTGACTTCCAAATAATAGAAAGGCGTGGGATATTTCACTGTTAATACTGCGTCAGGTTTATGACTTAAGGGAGAAGCACCTCCTTTTTCTAATTTATCTTGATGAGTGTTGTGAAATTCTTTTAGACAAGCTCTTATTGAGTGAACACAGAAATCTTCCACAGCAGACAGTATGAAAATTGAGCCATTTCCTTGTGTCCGTCATGTAAATAGTTTTTGTCTGTGAATTGCTTTAGAGTGTGAAGTAATGAAATGTGACTTTTGTTTTTATAAATAAATAGACATTTTTCTGCCCGCTATTACTGATTGATGTAACACAATTGTGATTCAACATTTGGTTAGCTTTTTGAAAGCTTTTCCATTTTCTGTGTCTGACACTGCAGGTTTTTAAGGAAAACATCCCCAGGCACACAGAAAGTGCATTTTGACTTTCAAGTGTTTTTAGAATGAACAGATGAGGAACCCGATAGTTGTTAAATTCAGTGATCCTTGTTTAGATACCACCAAAAAAAGAAAACTAAAAAACAAATAGATGCACTAAATTCATGTGTCATTAAAACTGTCATGTATTGCAGGTTCAGTAATTCTTACTTTTTCATGTGTGCTTTTTTGCCCTGTCACATGTCAGTGGGAATGGAGAAGCCTGGAGTAGTCGAGCAGGTTGACCTGACCCCAACCCTGGCCCTTGGACTTGGCCTGCCCATATCTCAAAACAGCGTGGGCCGTGTCATCCCAGGTGTTTTGGAAGAAACCTCACTCCGAGACCAGCTGCGCTTCCTGCATCTCAATGGCCACCAGCTCAGCTGCCTGCTCAAAGACAGCATGCCTAACTACGAGAAAGGTGGGTTACAAATTCACCGTGTCCAACCTCTGGAGTCGTTAAAAGCCCAGAAAGCCAGGACCTTGTCAGACAGGGAGTTTCATCATTATGCTGTGTTGTTTTCAGAGTGGTAATAGTATTATTTTCTGTATTTTCTTCATGCACACAGTGATGTGGCAATTGAAAATGGTATGAAAACAGAGCAATTGAGGGAATAGTTAATCAGCCCAATGGCAGTCAAAACTCTGTTGAAGTTGATAGAATCACCTGACATTCAGCAAGTCTTTGCCATTACTGGCTACATCCCTTTTTTGGCCTTTTTTGTGTAACACACAAAAAATACAGTATAAAGCACATGTGGTATCCTGATCCAGGTGTATTATTCAACAATATGAGCTGTCACATTCTACTCATGTTTAACCAAACAATGCTATAAGCTTCAGTAAACCCACAGAGAATTATCACCTGACTCTTCTGGTCCTCTCCGCTCTACAGAGAATTTTAGCATCTTTGAGCTCATTGTTTTGGTTTTCTCACAGACTTAGTGTTTTGGTTCACTTTCACTGCTCTTATCATCTTATTATCTCTTTTCCAGCTGTAGCGGGCAGCAGTTTTCATTCCACAACACCAACCTGACAAACAAAGTTAGCCACTAGCTGGTGGACATATTGGAGCATTTAGCTGCTAAAGAGAGAGAAATTTCCCTCAGGAGTTGGTGGAGACCAAAACAGAGACAAAAGTAGAGTGAATATTGGACATATATTTATAAAATAGATTAATAAAGCTAAACTAATAAATTGCTTTATGATTAAATAAGAAATTAATATTTTAGCTATAATGATTCTGTAAGATCAAAGTTGTGTTGCCCCTGTCACCAAAAGAAAAAAAACTGTTTAATACTGTTTTAAAGGTATAACATTTAGGTAACTGTATGTTCTGACACGTGTCAGATAGTGAAATCTGAATATGCCACATGAGGTATTGATATAACATATGATAACTAAGACTAAGAGGATCACTACCTTGTTGAGATTATTTGACCATGTAAGTGTGGCACAGACACAGATGGCACAGACTTAAGTTGACTCAGAAATGGTTTGCTTTACATAAGTCCATCTCCTCATTATTCACACCATGTTGTCAACTGTATCAAAGCAGCTTCTCACAGCATTTAACCTCAAGCAGTCTGATTAAAAACAAGGCTAGAATCATCTTAGTAGTTCAAAAGATTCATCATACCTCAACTCATCAACACTGCAGTCCTTTACAAAAACAGGGAAATTTAGACTTCAGCGTGACTCAGATGAAAATAAATCAAGTTAAACACTTGCCTATATTTTGGCTAATGGTTTCTAATGGCAGCTAACAGATTGAAAATATTCATCCCATAGTCAAATAATCCTCCAGATGTTTCCGCTACAGGACGTGTTTAGTTCCTGGATAGTGCGGATGAATCACATATGCTCTGACGTAGGTAAGTAGGGAAGCTGCTATAAATACTGACTGGCTCCTGTCATGTCAGGATGTAAGTGACAGCAAATCTGTTTATGGATTTCTTTAAGTTCTTTAACCTTATAACTGTGACAACTCCACAGGAGAGACTCACAAACAGTCTGTTCTTGAACATTAATGCTGCCCACTCTTTGTGCAAATGCATGCACATATCCTCATAGAGTTTTGCTACCGACTTATATCTGGGGGTCACACTGTTTGTCAGAGTTATCCATCTCGCAGCCTCTCTCCCGCGCCTCTTATTTTGCCCCCTCTCTGTCTGTCTCTCTGTTGCTGTCCTTCACTTTCACAAACATTTGATACACCAATGGCAGCAATTACCATTGCTAATGTCTGATCGGTTGGAAGTCATTTATCTTATCGTTTAAAGTGAGATGAAGGGATGGAGGCAGAGAGAAAACTCTTTGATAAGTTGCTTGTTTGGCAAATAACTGGACATATGACATTTAATGTAAAATTTCATAATCCTCATAAGCTATTTTTCCCACCCAAAAAATATTTTTTCACTGCATCAAATATCAAGAACAGTTTTGCTTTTGAAATTATGACCAAAGAACTTTTTAGTGGTGCCAAGGTTACTTACAGACCTGCAACCATCCTATCTAATGAGAATTTTATAAAAGCAGCTTGAACAAACCTGATGACCAGAAAATGAAAAACCTACCCCTAAATGTATAAATCCTTAGCATCCATTGCAGGACTGATTTAAAATCATTACACTGGATCTGTAAGAAATAGTATCAACTGAATAACATTAACAATTTTTTAAATTGGGGCCAAGAATCAAGATCCTGCTAAATGAATCAGTGGGAAGGGAGATAAATAGATGGATGGCCTTGTGGATTAAGGAATCCTATAAAAACAATGTCTACTCATTTTCAGCCATATTGGTCCAGAGTGAAATTTCTCAAATTGTGCATGCATTTATGATTTCCAAATGATGATGTTTTCTTTTGTGTTTTCTTTGGGCCCACACACATTTGTATGTTGTCCCAGTTTGCTGCTGATGACAGTAACACTGTTGTCTTGTGTGTGCAATGTTCAAATGTAAGGTGAATGTAGAGAGTGCTGGTTAAAAGAAAACGCTGACACAAAATTGTTTGAGGTAAGCAGCAAATAATGCTTTTTGAAAAGTTGATTTGAAACAAACTACTTCCTTTCACATTAAAAAAAACTTACCGCTCTGGCAGCACATTTTCCTCTCTATTTTGGTCCCTGGTTTCCATAGTGATGGGATGAAATGGAAATTATTTCGGCAGACCTACATTTGGATGTGTTGATTTTTTTGAATCTGTCCACTTGGGTAATCATGAGGCTGTTATGCAGTAGAGTGTAATAGTTGTCACTGCTGGGAAATTCGCCTGGGATGATATTTTAAGTAGCACGCACAGTTGGACACCTGTTGGGGTCAAATTTTACTGGAGGTGAAAGAAGTTGCTTAAAAGAAATCAGCCTTCTGTCTGAAAATAAATGTTGCTGATTTCAGTATTTAAATATGTTTCATCAAAGACACAAAAAGTACTTGAATTGAAAAATTGTTTAGCAGAGATTTATAATGCCCAGCCACTCTCAGCTTCAGTGTGCTGCCCTAATTGGATATTTTCTGATTTTGTCATTGTTGTGTAGTCTCTTCTTGCAATCACATATGTTTGTAAGTTTGTTTAAAAGTAAGAATAACCTGCAAGACATAAAAGAAACAGTTCTGAAGTGTAACTCTGGTGATACAAGGTTTAAATAACCTTGCTCTGCCTCCATATCTCTCTGCCACATTCCTTGTCTGTCTCCCTTGTTTCAATCTTCATATTGTGGTTTTTTTTTTTTTTTTGTGCTTCTAACCTCAGGCATCTTGGAGGGCCATTAACCAATCCCTGTACTTTCAGACAGATGAAACATGGCCAAGACATCGATATTGTATGATTCATGCCTGTGGCTTAAGGTTCTAATATTTCTACCAACCCCTATGTCTGGCAAAGCCACAGTCACTATTTATCACCTCTATGCCTATGCTGTTGAGATAGGTGTTATACTGCAAAATATTGTTTTTAGGAGCGTGTGTGTTTGTGTGTGTGTATGTGTTTCACTGAGGTATACCACAAATCAAACCTCCACATTGCTTTGTCCTTGAACAGGGTCCTAAAGCACTGAAGTAAGATGAAAACAGGCATCATTTCATCTGCTTTGAGTAAACATGAGAATTAGTCACAGCCTGTCATAGTTAGCATCTTGACAAATTATACATTGCTTTCCTCAGGACTAAATGGTTTTTACCACAAGTCTATTATCTTTTCAATTTAAGGAACATTATTGATATAGAAAACAGGAAACGAAGATACTGAAATGACATAGATTTCCCATGTAAAACATCCAATGCAAATAAGAATGATTGATGGAGATGTAAATAAGATTACTGAACTCTCATTCATAAGGAAACAAATGGTTAGAAAATACCCATATTCTTGTAATGATGACATACAGCAGGATAGGCAGTAGCCTGAGGAGGCTTTTTCTGATCTAAGACATAGCACTCCAGACTGCCATAACTTTTCTTCACTTTTTTCATGGGTTTGTTTGCTTAAAAATAAGCTCATGGTAAAAAAAAAAAAGGAGCCTTTCTGCCAGCTCCAGCCAGTCGTAGCTCAGCTACCATGATTGTAACATAGTTGATATGCCACAATATGGTGACAGATTGTTGATATATACAAGGAAATAATGCCAGCACTTGACAGTCGCGTTATCTTATAATACTGAAAATATTGCTTATAATTTAGAGGCAGTCTGCAAACAGGAGCTGAAGTTACATAATTGGAAAGCTTAGATTGTTTGGTTTCATAAATAAGTTTAATTGTCGTGATGCATCAAATGGTATTTGGTGATAAACAGACAGAGTAAAATTAATGTGATGCCGCATCAGGAAACTCGTAGAGGTTATTAATGAGATGCTGCAAATGCCCTCCTCATTTTGACAAATATATATGAATGCGATAGCTGCAGCAAGAAGGTTATATAACATTAACGCCAAGTCTTTGAGTAATTGACAACAAACATTAATGTCAAGTAATCCCTGATTAATGTCCACTCTAAAGCTACACTATTTCAACACTCTGGTTGCTGATACCACCCCACCCCACTTCTCTCTAATCTAGAGGCCGGATTTGAGCAGTTCCGCGTGGCAGAAAAGGCTCATGGGAACTGGATGAAACTCTACCTGGAGGGAAACACCTCTGAGGTGCTGAGCAACATGGGGAAAAAGGTGCTGAAGCAGTATCTGGAGGCCCTGGCCGCCATGAGCTCGGCTCTCAGCAAACAGCTGGGCAAGTACGACATGTACTCCATGATCGCAGGAATGGTCTTTGTATTTCAGGTGAGTACAGAATAGTTTCATTCATCCTACATGCTCTGCATGAATCATCTTAATGCCCAATTTCCAGTGGTGTTGCTCTTAACTACCCCAATAAAGAAATGAGGTCTCCACTGTTCATATATACTGCTTAAACCATGCTAGGTTTGTTCAGGTTGTATCAGTTAAACAAAAGTCTGATCTTGAAACTTTTTCCTCTCCTCCTCTTTCCATTCTCTCCCTCTCTCCCGGCCCTTAAGCTCCTGTTGATCTTACTGCTGGCGATGCCTGAAGCCCTCAGTGGCGCCGCAGCAGTGGACCTCCCAGTCCTCTCAGCCTTGCTCTCCCTGCCTTTCTACCTCCTGTGCCTGCTGCTCGCCTCAGTTCACGTCTTAGTGTGCACATCTGCTGAGAGTTCCTGCTACTTCTGCAGCCTCTCCTGGGGTCTTGTGTTCACTGCCGTTGCCTTCTCCTCAGCAATGTTTTGTATTCTGGTCTCCATGGCAACACGCCGATTCCCCCTAGGACCAAAGATTCACAGCAAGGTGAGTTTGTGCACCTAAATATACCACCCAAACACAGGTTGTGACAAAGATGTGACAGATGTTTGCCTGCAGAGATCTACACATAGATCCTTTACCTGTGTACAGTAAGCTGGATGTGAACTTGTTCATCAGTTCAGCTGCTTTGCTACTAGAATATTAAAGAGACAAGTGAGGAGAAAGATCTAATGTTGGTGAATCCAGCTGTCTCTGGGTGGAAAACGAACTCGCTGCTGTTTAGAAGAAAGATTCTTGCACTTACATAATAATTTTTCCCTTCCTGCGGGTAAAGAAACATCACCTATGAAACCATCAGAATTTATTCTAGAGAAAATCTACTAAATCTACCGAGGCTCAGGGGGGTGGCACACTCCTGTCTATTGTACGCCCACTTTGTGATTTAGCAAAGTTAGCAAAGTATTTACTAATGCAGCTTTAAATCACTTGAATGTTCCTGTACTGTGAAACAAAGGCCTGAGAAAGAAAAGTTTTAGTAGATTTTCTTGGATCTGTGACAACTGAAAAATCACTCTAGCAAAAAGAGGCTGACAAGAAGCAAGTGGCTTTTAGTTGATTTGAGACTTTAGGCATTATTTTGAGGCATTATTTAAATTAATCAAACAGTGGCTTTATGCACATGTGTGTTTTTAATGGAAGATGGCAAAGAGCCTTGTTAAATACATTTTAATTGTGCTACAGTAATGCATAGGAAACTGGCAGGGTAATGATAATGTCGACATTTTTAATGCAGTAATTCACCCTTAAATATGTTGACCCATAAAAACGATATTATTTCATGTTAATGTTAGTATAACAATCTCTTTATAAGACAGCGCAGTGACTGTGAGAGGCACAGAAAAGGTATTATTTCTCAGACTCTGGAGTTTAAATGTTAAAGCCAATGGTTAAAGCCAAAAACAAAATGTGAGCTGCTACAGTCTACTCCACATCCCAGAGGTCAGAGCCTTCCATTGTGTTCCAGATCCATTAAAAACACCACACATTTCTGAAACACACTGCTGCATTGATGAGCATAATCCATCATTTAGAATATGTTTTATATTTTTTCAACACGGCTTCATAACCCTGCAATCATTGCACTCATATCAAAAATGTTCAAGTCTACCAGAATTGAATCTGTGCAGATCACCGTGTCTCCAGCTAGACGGTGTCTCCCACTCTGCATTACAGAAAATTTCGCTCTACCTTTTCATTGCCAAAGGAAGGTGACAACTGTGTGGTGTAATGGAAAAAATGAAAATAGGCCAAGAAAACTTAACTATTACCATCAATATAAGGGTGTGTTTGGAAAAAATACTGTAAATGTGCTGTTGAACATGAAGTTTTATGAAAGTCAGTGCACCAGTAGGACTCTGCAAGCACTATTTAAAGCTTTTTCTGCAAACAGTGAGACCTCTGGCAATAAGACCAACTTGAAAACAGACATTAGTAGCATCTGACCTAATTCACATTGCAAAAACAAATATTTCACTAAAGTTGCATTGGTGTGATTTTTTGAACTGAATGGGATTAAAAGATGTGCAGAAAATTCTTGAACAGAAAAAGAATTAAACATGACAAGGGCAGTCATGAAACCACCATGTCACCATTAAGGAGCTATGTTGAAATGGACCTCAACAAATAAAGTAAATACCAGCGATATGTACATTACTCTTCTAAATGTGAGCAATCAATCAGATATAACAAGACTAGTTATTCAGAAGGTGGAATCTTTCAGTCTATAGTGTTTGTTTAAATTGGCCTAAAAGATGAGTCCTCTTTGTTGCTGCTCCTCTTTGCTCATTATAAGTTATCTGTAAAGGTTACATCTCATTTCCCTCCTGGGAACTTTTGAGAAAGTGCTGACACGGCAAAAAAGTCAGAAGAAATCCACTTGGCCCATTAAGTTGGGTGAAGAAATAAACTTCCAAATCTATACATTGGAGCATGTGGAGGAAATATACAGAACTGTAGATGTTTCTGTGACTCAGCCTTCCTTGAAAGAACTATGGAATATTTGTATTTGAGTTTGAATGTCACACAAATGTCAGCCTCAGTGTGCACATACTTCACTGGGGAGTTAATGACTGGACTTGTAAAGAGAAATGTGTCTCCTCATCCAGCAGCAAATTCTCGAGAAATTACCAGACTTTGGCTTGAGAGGTGACAGAGGGACAGAAAGTTGAGGCTCAGCTCAACAAACAAACTTAACAAACACATCAAACACATATGAACAAATGATTTCCAGTTCATTATGGTTACAAGTAACAACTGATTTCATCATTGTGTAACGTGTGACCGTTTTTTGATTAACTGACTAATCGTTAGTCTATTTAAATGTCACAGAATAATGACAAATCAAAAAGTCTACAAACAAACAAACAAATTATTTCAATTTCCTCTGAGCAAACCCTCTGACTTTAGAAGAAACTGTTGGGGCGTTTCACTTGATAAATGACTTGACTATGATCAATGAATTATTAAAACAGTGGTGTTTCAGCACTACTGTCAGTGTGTCTGTGTGTTATAGTAAATGACTAATGTCAAGAAAGAATTACAACAAACAAGTATGATTATATCTTAAATGCTTATGAAAAAAACTCTGCAGCAGAATGACAGTGCTAGATCCTGAGTGGCAAGACTGTTCCAGGCCCACAATTTAAGTGATACAAGCAATAAAAACTGTATTTTTTATGGATAATGAGCTTGAACTGTAATCTGTCCTCAATTATAAAACCTGTCATTTAGTTCTGAATCCTGCTGCAGATATAATTTTAACTGAAACTTTTAAAGGAGCTATTTGTAAGTTTTGCTATCGCTACATGGCCAACGTTACCATTAACAGCTGTTTACTTACCAGTCTAGAAGAAATGTTGTGAGTTCAGCATCAACTTTAATTCCTTTTCTTGCAAAGAGCTGTCTCCAGCACCGGAAATAAACAGCAATGTTTTGCTTCTAGTTCTGTCACAACTTTTTTTTCTGTATACATTAGCATGCTAACAAGCTAGCTGTTGCCTGACTGGCCTACCTCATCACTTTCCAACAGGGGCTCATTGTAACATCCAGACTTCCCTGATGAAGTAGAGCTGCTCAGAGGGCATATTCTAAACTCTATTGTATTGTGATATATTGTAAACACAGCAATAGCTGAAGCTCTTGGCAAGTGATCATCACCACCACCTGTTTCCGGCAAGGAACGAAGTTCAGCAGCAAGGAAAACTTTCAAATAGCACCTTAAACTAGTCTTGATAGAATCAATATTAAAATCTCACTGATTACTTTGAAAGGAAAGCATTGATTTGTCCCATCTGCCATTATATACTCTGGGGAGTGTACAGAAGTGCGTCCTGGTATCATTAAATGTTTCATATCTTGTTTCAGAAACAGTGATTAAGCATTTACAATCATGGCCCATTTCCATGGCCAAAATCTTTATCTCTGTAATAACCTGTGTGAGGAAACACAATTAGTGGACTCTGTATCCTCAAAGTCATGCCTGTCAAACTCATTTTGATATTGATATTAAACAATGAAGCTGTTTTATTGTTACACTATATTAGTACTGGTAATGAATTTGCAGGAAAATTTTTAAAGATTTTTGTCACTGGATCAAAGCAAATCTGCAATTGGGCGTCTTTTTGGAGAGT
This sequence comes from Lates calcarifer, assembly GCF_001640805.2. NCBI lineage: Eukaryota > Metazoa > Chordata > Actinopteri > Centropomidae > Lates > Lates calcarifer. The sequence continues at coordinate 4,578,925 of NC_066840.1, forward strand.
TTTCAGCAAAATTCAATTTACTAAAGTGCTTCAAAAATACAGCTTAAGTTACCATCAAGGAGGAGAAAGAAAGAAAATATTGTGCAACAAAGTTCTGAGATGAAAGAAGGAAAGGGTACAGGTTCAGGTACAGTGTTGTTAGATCACTTGAATCAGTTTGGATCTAAGTGCAAAGCTTTGCCTGGTTTGGCTTGACAAATGACTGCATTATGGGTGGCATCCAAAACTTTTATTAGAGGTATCCTGATTAGTTTCTCTGCTGGACAGAGTGAGACTGAGGAACTGGAAGATTTAGTACCCTTACCAACTCACCACTTAAACAAAATTGTGATTAGAATTCTAGTTGAATGAATTTTAGTAACCAAAAGGTGAGTATACTTTATTTAAAGCAGTGGTTTCTATGAAGGAGGTTACAAGTGAGGGAATATTTGAAAAGAGAAACTGGAGAAAACAGAAATGCCAAGAGTAAAACCTGCTGTATTAAAAAATGCTAAGACCCCCTTAACAAATGTATTCATTGAATCTATCATGACTTTTATAAGGAGCTTACTTAACTCTGAGAACAATACAAGAGTTTAATGAGCTTTCTTTTTTCCCTGAGTGAAAATAACTATATTTCAAAAGAGAAGGCTGGAAAGTCCTGTAATAGAGGACTGAGTCAGAGAGGCTGTTTCACAACTTCATGATAGAAAGTCAGGTTCAGTGGTGTGCCAGTAAAATAATCAGAAATCATATACTCATATCATACCCAAGAATGGTTGTAGTAATTCCAAAGGCATCACAAGTGATTCCGTTTTCATACTTACGTTGCCTAAAATGGTAGGAATATGGTCATTAACTGGCATTGATGCAGACAGGGCACAAAAGATCCTTTTAGGAAAAAAAATATTAGATTTTAGACAAAACATTTACGATTCACATGTTTCACTGTGCTTTGTCATGATGCAGAGAAGGTCTCTGTCAGCAGCAGAGCAATATCCTTTATCCATCCTGATTTATCCATCTTGATAAAGCTTCAGTTCAGCTTTTGATTGATTGATGTCCCACTGTATATGTCGGCCTTGAGGCTACTGTTATTTCAACCTTTAATGCTTTTCAAATCAACGGAAGAGCATAAACAAGCCATCTTTTATTATCTCAATAGTAAAATAGTCTTTTGATAATTACAGCAATAGCTTAACATTTTGCTCATTCATTTTTTGGCACAGAGTTAGATAAGAAGTCAGTGCTATAGTGCTATATCTGTATAAAGGCACAGCACCTTGAAAGATCACTGGTTAACATGTTATATCTAATTTGTTTAATCTATTTGAAAACGTATAAAAAGTATAAAACAGTTGCTTTTGAAGTGTATCAAATGCTACTGCTGACAGTACTCCTGATCCTAAGTCACTAGACATTAGTTTTTTAGAAGGTTTGTACAGAGAAAGCATGTCAGAAATATAATTTGGCCCTAGTCCAGTAAGTGATTTGCAGACCAGTAGTAGCATTTTAAAATCGATTCTCTGACTTACTGATAACCAATGCAAAGACTTTAGTGTTATATTTTCATGTTTCTTTGTTTGGTAAGAACTCTTCCGGCTGCATTGTGAACAACATTTTTGAAGTTGTAGTTGCCCAAAAGTTTTCTTTGATAGATTTGAGAGAAGACTGTTAAAATGTTTTTAACTCAGGATGAATGTGTTGATTGATTTTTTTTTTCTTTTTAGATAGGAGTCCTCCTAGCCTAGTAAAAAGCTTGATGTCATTACTCATTTAATATGATAGTATGAATGCTAAATTTAGAGTACACACACGTTTTTGGCCGACTCACAGTTCACTTCTTTCCAGGCAAAGACATAGTTAGTTACCATAGTCATGTGGTGACGATCAAATGTGACACTCAAATATTAGCACTAGTATTGTTAGCATTAGTATGGTAATGGTGGTGATCAATTGTGTCAAGGCAGCAGTGAGATCTAATCATGGCAGACTAGAGTTAATTTGCCTTAATGGTGTTGTCATTTAGGACCTTAAAAGAGGTGAGTGTGAAATGTAGTAACTGTTCTATATGCAGATGATACTTATCTTAACATTTTCAGTTTACATCTTTTTCTTTATGTCATAAAACTGGTTAAGCTCAAGTATCTCTTATGAGTTAGAAAATAGATGAGTAAAACTGAATCAGTAGAATACCAATAGGGTATTATCAATTCTATATAAATGCAAATGGTTCCTAAATTATTTCAGGGATATTTCCAGTGCGTGCCTATGTATTCCATCCACTTTGAAACAATGCAATGAACACAATGAGTTTGCAAAAGACTTCAAGGAAGGAAAACATGAGAATTTTTGCTTTTGTCATTTCACAATTTGACAACCATTGGAGGAGGAGAGAAAGACTGGAGCAGGGAGCAATGGAGCTGGAAAAACATATTAAAGCTCCCTTTGGGCCATGACATGTTTTATCTCAAAAACAAAGAAGTTGTAGGCATGCAGGACATCAATCCTCTTGTCAGTAATGCAAGGGTGGCTCAGAGTTTTGTATGTACAATTAATTAACAGTGTCTGCTTAATCAAAGACTGGACTCATTCCTGATACATGTGTTGACTAAACATACAGGGTATTTAATCTGGAAGATGATCATGAAAACTTGTAAGTATAGATTTTCATGTAAAAGAACCTAGATACTAATAATGTATGATGATATATGCAACCTAGAAGCTGTTTATTCTGTTCTTGCCACAGTTGAGTGGCACATTTTGGGGGTACAACTACCAGTGAATATTTAATGTCACAGCATGTTGTATAAAACAATAATAGCCTGTAGTTTTGTAACAGAACAAGTATGAAACAGCCCAGTCCCACTGTGACATAACCACTGTAGCCTGCAGGTAGTGCATGTGCAGGTTCAGCCTTTCTTTGTTTCCTAGGTGAAGGCAGGCTAAGATCTATGTCTGTATTTGGTGGTTGTTTGTTGGGCTAAAATATTGCTGCTGAACTAAGAGGTTGGCTGAACTTCATTTGAACTTGCTATGTGTGGCAAAGTGCTGTCAACTTCCAACAAAATACTTTGCATTCAAGTAAGTGATTGGACTAACACCAATCTTACAAATGTGATGGAAGCATTTGTAAGTGACTGAACACAATTAATGAATGACAGCTCATGGTCACTATCTGCAGTGCCCTGGTGTGGAGCGTGATTTTATGTTTTATCAGAAAATCCATGCATCATAAAGAGCAGTCTGAATAGTGTCTTTTTGTGTGAACAGAGTACCCATCATGAGCCACAGTTTTCTCTTTTTGAAATCTTTTTGAGTTTAAAATGATCTGTGTGGGTAACAGAGCAGGTATAAGTGGTAGCAAATTGGACTCTTCTATTATGAAGAACATGGGTCATTTAGATGGGTTTATTTCAGCACCTGAAGTAGATTGGTATGAATCACCCAAGCAGTAATTTGATCCAACTAATTGTCCCATTGAGATTAACAATAAAATTATAACTGCCAATAGATAAACAGCACAGAGGTGGGCGAGTTGAAAAGAGGTTGAGTGTCTAGTTTGGCTTGTGTGGCTGTGATAGTTGCATCATTTGTAAATAGTATCAAGCTAAAATGGTCTTAAATAGATTTGCTAATGCAGAAAATGTAATCCTAAAATTTGGATTGGTCCTAGCTGTCCACAGAATCTCATGGGAATCTGTTTGCTGTTTATGAGATACACAGCTGAGAATCAGATGAGCAGACGAAAAATGTGACCTCTTGTCAGAAGCAAACATATGTTTGCACACTTACTCAGTCATACAGAGCACATTTGGGACATTTTAATATTCCTTGCTTCAAAGCTTCTCTTCTAATGCACTTTTACTTTCCTTCCTAGTCTCCACTGAGGAGCAGTGGCAGTGAGTGGTCACTGTCAGAGCTGGATGTGTTGCTGCTGGCTGGCACCATCGGACACACTCTAAGCTTGGCGTCCAGCAGCTTCGTAGAGGAAGAGCACCAAACTTGGTACTTTCTGCTCAGCACACTGTGCCTCGCCGTCTTCCAGGATGTCTGCCGCAAGTACTTCCGAGAGCAGAGGAGCCCAGTAGAAGAAGAAGAAGAGCATATCCTCCCTTCCAAAGACTGTCATCCTTCTGCTCACCCTAAGGCAGAGATTTGCTCAGAGAAATGGCTAGCATTAGCCACGCCACCTTTCACCCTGGCCTGCTGCCGGCTCCTGCGCTCTCTCAATCAGACTGGGGTACAATGGGCTCATCTTCCTGACGTTGGACACTGGCTTAACAGGTTCAGTTTACCAGTCTTCTAAAATTATGAATTGTTGCACAAAACTAAACTAGAGAGCCAATGGAAAGTTCTAAAACTATGGAACTCCAAAAAGGACAATGTTAGATACACAATTCAAGTAACTAATCATATAGATGAATCCAGAAAAATGTTACATTTTTAATGTTAAATGATAACTTTGTATGGGTGATATGGGGAATGCTTTACCAAACAGTTGCGTATATACAGTATATTCATTTGGAGTACTGAATTAAGTCCAGTATTTATATATTCTTTTTGTTTGTTTGTTTCCACCAACTCCTGGGGGAAATATCTGGCTCTTTAGCAGTTAAACACTTCCCTGTATTCACCATCTTATTGCTGCCTTTGGCTTTCTGCAGTTTGGCACTGGGTAGGTAGTGTAAAGTGGATTTATGGCTGCTTTTTCATGCAAAACAACTGCCTGGAGGTGACCAGTACAGTAAAGTTGTTGAATGCAAAACCAAAACAATAAGCTGAAAGATGCTATGAAGCTCCACATTACTGAGGGGAACTGTATGGTCAGGTGATAACTGTCAGTGTTTGTCACCACAAGTGATGCATTTTATTTTACACATAGGGCTACTGTTAATACACAAATTTTGATAAGACTATATTTAACTCAGCAAGGCTAGCCACCCTAGCTGCCCAGTTGGCTTGTTTTACAAGACACCAAAGCAAAGAGTGTTTAAAAAAGTGTTAACAGCAGTGGCTTCCTGGTTGATTCAGAATTACCATGTTAGCATTATGATTCCTAAGATGTTCTCCAGGGGAAAGGCACCACTGTTTGAATAACAAAAAGAGTGGTGTGCCTCTCTCTTTTTCAGTTTCTCTGAAGTGTTTGTGTTCCCCATCAAACAACACAAAAGACCTCTGTATACAGTATGTAAAGTGATGATATTGAAGATCTAAGTGTATCTGAAAGTGGAACTTAATACAAAATCTGCTAAATGCATGCATAAATGCCTTAAGTATACTGATTCCATACTGACTCCAGCATTACAGTTTTATCTCCACTACTGGTAAGGCTCAACAAAGAGCAAAAGCTTGAGTATGTTGTTTATTCTGACAAACAATATTGTATTATGGGTTGTAATGAACACAGGGCTGCTAGCAGAGCTGAGGACTATTAGTCTTGTGTTTTAGTGTATAGTATATTTTTCTTTTTAATAGGGGTATGTGGGAACATGTAGGTGACAGGACATTACAAAAACTCATTTTTAATACAGCTACAGTTGAGGGTGAGAGGAGGAAGAAAATGTGGTGCAATGTTGAGTGAAGAGTCTTCTTTACTGTTTTAAGTACTGACATTCAGCAGTCTCACGGTGATAGAGCATAGTAAAAAGGCAGAGACACCAATTTGTCCAAAAACAGTGGCCTCAGTAGACTAGAATGCAATGCAGCAACATGATGTTCAATTTCCATTTGTCTCTCCACCTACACATAAGTGTAAGAGATCAATGTAACAAGTTCATTCCTGCTCTCTGGGGATTATTGAAAGCCATTATGGGAAATATATGATCTTACCTACTGAAGTAGCCATAGACGAGGCCAGATGAGTGAAATACACAGGGAAATTACACTTGATAACAAAATAAGTCCCTGAATAATTTGGTCATCAAAGACACTGAAGGGAAGGTATACGGTGTTAATGCTAAACAAGCTTGTTCCTCTGACACTGAAACATTTTAAAGTGTTTTTGCTGGCTGAGAAGCTGACAAGACCCTATACTTAGCTTTTTTTAAAAAAAAAAAGATTCAAGAAGGGAAAATAGCCCTCTGTGATTGCTCACACTGTAGAAAAACTGTGATTTCTCTACACAAGTGTGACTGTCTCCGAGCCATTAATATTCTGTCAACAGCACAGGGCAGGGGGATTATGGTTTGTTCTTTAACATGCATCACATTGCTGGAATAGAGATGTGGATTCTGACCTTTTCCCTGTCCAGCTTTGCCCTTTCTTCCTACCTGCACTGCCTGTTGCTTGGATAATGAGATCTAGGTAGCGTTACACCTCATCTTGTCTCAAAGTATCCAACTTCCACTACTGTCTGATCCAGCTAACGGCTAAATACACCGCTTCTATTCAACTTTGATACGTCCTTTGAGGTCTTATTGCCTGCCTGTGCTCAGTGTGGCATAATTTCACACTGTATAGCCTTAAATCCAGTGAACAATTGAAGATCTGTGACTCTTTAAAGTTTAAACTACTGCTGGAGGATATGACTGACAGTGTTTTATCTCATCAAAATGTTCTCTGTTGCTCAGAAAATACTCTACTTCAAAGTTTAAGCTTTGTTTTTTGATATATTAAATTGAAATCACTTAATTCATTTTCATGCATCATATATTTTAGGTTTAATATATTGAAAACTGTGTTCACAGACATGTTAAAAATGAATTAATTTCAGTTTGAGTTTCCAAAGAGCCCCTCATATCAGAATCCAGGGTCTTTTCTTCACCCCATGACTGTTTGTCTGTCTGTTGTCTTTTTCTAGCTCCGAACACAAGATGGTACTCTCCCTGTTGACTGCTTTCTGTTTGGTTCTTATCTACCTCCTGGTTCAAAGACGGTGTTCATGGGTCTCCAAGGTTGCCCTCGCCCTCGGACTTTTGGGTGTCTACAGCTACCGGGCAGCTGTTGGCAATGTCTTGTTTCCCTGGCAACACTCTGGTCATACTATGTCCAAGTAAGTTTTTGTGAACCCTGGGACCATGATTTCATTCACCATAACAGTTGGCAAGTTGCTGTCCCCTGTTAGTGAGCTGATTTAAAGTGCCAGGTTGTGCTGTGATGCAACTGAGCGTGCAGGCTGCAGTGCTGCATGTGTCATCTAGGACAAATGCTCAGACCCACTTGGCTCTAACTCTGATGATGAACTGCTCTACCTTTTTTTTTCCTTTACTGCTACCTACAATAAGTGTTGACCTACACAGTGTACCCTCAAGTCCTAAAAAATGACACTAATTACATTTGAAGGGGCATGAAGCAATCTATGACTGTCGATTTAAATTGGCAGCCAGTAAGAATTGCAGTAGTATTGACTTGTCTTTTCTCCTCCAACACAAGTCTCTAGCCAACAACTCCACCCACTTCTCCTGTCCTCTGCACCTGATGAAAACAAAGTCACATTTTCACAACACACAGGAGTGTGCTAGCTAATTAGAGCAAAGATTGAACAGGGAAAGTGAAGAGGTAATATATCACCATGCAGAATATTGGAATAATAGTTTTGTAAATTTGCTTTTCATTTGTCTTGAAAATGAGGTTTGTTCTTTGTTCTTTGTTTTTGTTTTTGTTTGTTTTTTTTTTTTTTTTGGGGGGGGGGGGGGGGGGCATTGATCGCCATTGCTGAGCAGTAAAAAAAGCCAGTAGATGGAGGGTTTGGAAGTATATGGTCACTCTTGTGGGAGAGTGTGCAAAACAATAGTACAATAGTACAGGCTGGAAAGTGAATTTTGAAATTAAAAGTCTCAGTATCTGTTGGTACTGAATAGCTTCTAGAGCTGTCATCAGGTAAAAATTATATTTGTTCTCCATTGGTTTATGACCGAATACTTATAAAGCCAATGACATTTCCATCAGCCTCAGCCATAGTTTTTGCTTAGTACTATTAGCATGCTAATACGTTACATAAACATGTAATGTACAATACTGCAATACCACATATTGTACAGTGTAACCGCTTAACATCAGCATATTAGCCTTGTCATTGTGAGCATGTCAGCTCGCTGTCATTAGCATTTTTAGCTGTTCCTTCTTTGCCACCTTTTTCAAACTGGGTTGAATGTGAGTTGAATTTCAGTAAGGTTAAAATTCCAGTGAAAGTAACAGTTGTTCAACATTTATTAGCTCCAAGTCCAACATGGTCTGCTCAGGTTCAGTTGCCATTGTTTGAAGTACACAAAGAAACTCAACACAGTGGCATAGGAACTCAAATACACACACCATTTTAAATGCTCACAATGGCAGCCACTTGCAAAGGCTCATAGAATCACAAAGCCACAAACATAGCTGCAGTCTTATTAATGTAATAACAAAATGATCAAATTAAATAAAGAGGTTCTTTCACATGTTTTGTACAGTTAGAGACATCTATACTGAAATGTGAGGCATTGCCGAGCTTCAACATGAAGAAATATTTACCTCCTGTAGTGCTTATTGAAGAGTTTGCTTTTTGGTTTTTTATCTCAGTTCTTAAAATGGTCCTCAGTTCCTCTTGCGACCATTAAAAGATAAATCTTGAGTAGAGTTTGGATTTTGTTAAACCTGCAGATGCACTGTAACCCTTGAGGTGTTTTCCTTTGGGTATGAATCTCCTCTCCTAGACCCTTCAACCTTAATCAAGCATACTGAGTTTGTAATCACATTCATTTTACACATGATAAAACATTTAATATGATGCATAACCCCTCAGTGTCCAGTGCATTTTGAATATTTTGTGTGTCCTTGAACTCAACGTGACTAATGGAAAATTGTTTGTAATGTGTACCTTAAGGAATAGATAAGTACTCTTGTAGACTGATGCCACTTTACACTGTATATATCTAATCCTTCAGTACAATCTAAATGTAATAGTCATTGTTAGCATCGTCCAAAATGAGAGGAAATCGACAATCTTGGAGCTCTTAAGTGAGGTAATTTTTCACTCTGCAGACTGTAGCTTGGCACAGAGTTATCTGCTACTAACCCCCATCAGAAAATAATGAGTGTGCAGGGCTGCACACAGTTCTCCTGTCTAGTTTTCCCGACCTCCCTTCATCTACCACCAGTACCTGGCCTTCCCTAACCTTTCCTGTTCTCCTTGGCAGCCTCTCCTACTTGCTCACCTAATTAAAAGCTCAACCTCTCACCCCCTTCCCTATACAAAGACACCTGACTAAAGCCATGCAGGGACCCTGGCTCTTTTTGACGAACTGTATGATTGACAAGGTTGACGGTTGACCCAGTCTGTCAGCTTTTTCTTCAGACCTCAACAGGTTGATCATTAAGGTGCTCCACCTTAAGGATTTATTTTAGATTTAGTCCACACTGTGGCTTCTTGGGCGAAGGTCTTCACACTGTGTAGCTAAGACCAACTTTAGTCTGATTTTGGTTGCTGGGTAAGGAAAAGCTATGTTTGTACAATATATTTGTGTACTAAAATAGTGCTTTGATTTTTGTTTAGTGTGGCCTGCAACTGCTGAGTTGTTGAAGTCAGATAATATTATATTTCCCATGGGTCTGATATTTAAGTTCGGTATTTTTGAGCAATATAGTTGACTTTATGATTATTTTAGATACAATATCAAAGCAGCTTCTCTTTCTCTGAAGTGAAAAAAAGCCAGAAAATGTTGCACTTTTTCACTGCTGTGCTTTTCCCCTCACTCTATAATGTCACTTTAGAAAGGAATGACTTTGTATAATGACCCTTTTAATGTCTGCTCTTCCTGGGTTACTCTTCCTGTGTGTTTTTATCAGAGTAAAGCCCCCTGACAACCCCCCGGGTCCCTCCTTGCCCTCCCTTTGTGCCAACTGCCTAACTGCGCTGTTGCATCTTTCAAAATGGGTAATGGGGTTTAGAACAGCCAACGCTGCTCATTTTAAATGGTTCAAAGAGTTACTTGGATTGATGTCACTGTGGATACAGTTTGTCTCTCTCTTTCTGTTTTTCCTCTCCCGCACACACCCTTCCTTATGGCATCAGAAATGAACCTAAAAATAGACCAGCAGTCAACTGACAGGACAAACATGTACTTTGCATTATTTTTATTTAGCTGAATATATCGAGAGAACCCTCGATACTACCAGAGCACAACAGCATAAAAACATCTATAAAGCAAGATACAATCAAGGTAACAGAAAAGATGAAGCAAATTACATTTTCAAGTGTTTCAATAGGAAATAGCTCAACATCAAAGCAGCCGGCTGAGGGCCAAGCCTGTCTGAGCCTGTATACATCACAGCCAAAGTTTGTTGCAGTCTCCGTCCCCCCTTCTGCCTTTATGGCACATTTTCAGACCTAACGTAAAGCCATTTTACAATGTTTATGTTTTCATTTGTATGTGTGTGTGCTTCACACCTGCAGAAAACATGACCCATTTTATCATGTACTGCTTTATCTGGAAAGGGGCTGTTGTGCAGGTTCCCAATTTAAAAATATTCATGCATACCGATCCCGCTTAAAAATGGAAATGTATTCAAACTCTTCTCAAAACACCTGTGAACCCTTGCCACACACACACACACACAAAGTCAGAGGCACACACACGCACACAGAATTCAGTTTTCAGTTTTATTACCCAAGAGGTAAACCATTTTATAATGCTGTTTCAAAGGCAATTCTGTGGTACAATATATCAGTGGTAACATTTAACAAATTATTATCCTCCACTGACTTCAAAGCATTGTTCATAAAACTGCTTTTGTCTGTGCTTTATCTTTATAAATCATGCTGCTGTTTCAGAAAGAAATGTGCACTTCTCTTTAATCAAACATAAAGCTGAACAAAAAAAGACATAAACACATGCTGTCAGCAAAGCAGGTATTGATCCAGAAGTTTGCTGTGCAATTAGATGTTTTGTCTGTAACCATTGTTTTAAAGTCTGCCACTTAGTCCCAGTGGCATTTCAATAGCTGCGAGTTTGACGTGCTCAGCTTCATCCCACAGAAAGACGGGGGCTCAGACAAAGTGGGCAGGGCCCTCCTCATTCTCAGGCGTCTGCTTCAAAGCTTTCCTCTTGCGGTGAATTGCTTTTTTGGTTGATTTACTGTAAGTGTTAGTGTTGATGCAGGTGATTGATGAAGGGGATACACCAAACATGTTGAGGAGATTGAACATAGCCTTACCTTTTCTTATTCACTTGCTGGAACACCAGCGCTTGTTTCCAAGGTAACATTATACCCAGCCAGCTCCTCTGTACCACAGCTAGACAAGCTACTATTTTCTGTCCCCCCGTTACTACTATTAACATTACAAAATAGAACAGATAAGATTGATTCGACTGGCCACGTCTCCTCACCATATGATGTGCTTTAATGCACCTAAAATCTCAAGTTTTTCTCAATAATTTTAAGTACTCATATGTATATTATAAATAAGCAACACTAACAGTTGAAGGTTAAAAAGCATCCTGTGATATTCTATATGAAGAGCTAAAAGTTAAACTCAACTCAACAATTTAATCAAATTTGATCAATATAAACAATCAACCCTGCAACCCTGTCTTAAATTCATTTAGTCAGATATTTCTAATCCCATAATGGAATGCATCACATTTTAAAGATGTGAAAATTGCAGTCGTGCAACTGATGACGACTCATCAGTGTCATCAAGTCTCAGTTTACTGCTCTCTATAGACAGAGCTACTGAGTGTTTATATTAAGGGAAAACTGAATGAGTGAATGAGGGAGAGATTTTGTGACATCACCAGTGACGTTCCTCTTGACATCACCTTTTTCCAACCTTTTCCATTCAAATGTTGAAGTTGAGAGAGAAACCTTGTTTTTAAAAATATCCCTCAAGTGAAATTATGATGATGTCTTTATCATGAAAGCCATAGCAGAGAGAATTGGTGTGTGAGTAAGTGGGTTGGACACATTTTTTAGGTAGTCATTTTCTATGTATACTCCTGTGACTAAATAAACTTTGATTAATGAGTGCATTCAGGCTACAGTATTACTGTATCTGCTTTAATGAATGTTTAACCACCTGCCGTGTCTTATTAATCTGATAGTGGCGGTTTGAAATACAGCTGCAAGACTCTTTCCAGAGTACAGTTCTCAAATCCACAAGAAATCTCAACAAATGATGCTAAAAATAACAAAATGCACTCTTAGCATTGTTCTTTATGATAAATGTGCTGCGCTGGAAGACACAGCTGAACATCATTATCACAACAACTTTGGCCCCTTCTTTGTTACTGTTCTGGAATAGGACTGAGCTTACTGTGACCTCGGCCTTTGTTTGGTGGTCTGAAGTACAGCCTGCCACACGGCAAATGGAGGACTTTTACCCACCCCCTTCTTAAAAAGTGACAATAATATATCTGAAGAGGGCTGATAAGATTGATGTTCAGTACTAACAACACTTAACAGTCACGCTGGCTGCAGTCTGACTGGAACAAAAACTCCCTTTAGACTGGAGTTTCCAAACACTTTGCATACCATCAACAAATAAAAAAGCAGCATTAATAACCCAGCATTTGCCATGGGTATATTCTGCTTCTGTGTGTTAACTTGCTTCTGTGTCTTTAGAGGAAATCCATGACTTTATTGTTTATGTCTATAACAAGCCACCATGCTTCAAGTGGACAGAAGGGATGGGAGGGCAGGGACATGAGGGGTTGCAGGAGTCTTTTTAGTGTTGTTGCAGTTCCTGTTGCCTGCTGCTTGTCTGGAGATTTGGATGGTAGTCATAGATTACATAATATTGACTAATCTAATTTAAGTAATGGTTGGAAAATTTGAGGAATCTGATAGGTGCAAAGCTGTCTCGTTTACACATTCAACTGTAGAGAGAGTGTGATATACTATAATCAGGAGAAGCTGAAAATAACTGCAGTCACTTCCGGGGGGGGGGCTGTAAATGGGGACATGACATAAACAGCAAATAGTCTTTATTGCTTAGACAAGAAGGAGAGCCTGTGCTTTATGCTTTGTAAAATGTCAAAGCAAACAAGATGCCTTTCAGCATTCAGCCTCAGTTTTGGGGAAATTGTTTATTGTTTCAGGCTGATATGGATTAGGCCTGCAGTCTTTCAGAAGTAAATACACAGGTTTCAGAAGGGAAGTCATGTAAATCTCATGTTTTTTTTCCATTCTGCTTTCTCTGTGTAAAGCATAGTTGTAAGATAACAGGCACATCAAGTGCATAACACAATACTGGTTAAGCACAAACATGTAGGACAGAAAGATTAGTTTGTAATTCTCTTGATTTTTTTTCCACCCTACACACTAGTTAACAAGTGAAGCCCAGCAGCTCAAATCCATCACTGTCCTCGCATTAAATCAAATCCAGGCCAGGATTTTCAGCTTTTCCTTTGCATAAAATAATGATGAATACAATCCCTGCCATATTGTTAGGGGAGTTGTGAATAATAAAGAATAGTGCTGTATTGAGCATATTACTCTGCTCCTTTCCTCTGTCGGAACAGGTTTCCATAAAACACACTGATTAATAATACATGTCCAATACTTGCTCAACTCCTTCAGGGTCAGCTATTATCCTGTAGCAGTCTTGGAGCTCTGACTGCATCCTGCTGCAAAAGAAACGTCCTTTTACTCCATGATTGCTTTCGACTGAAAAGAGGCATGTTTCTAATGTCTTACTTTTGAGAGTTTCTAAGTGTATTAATAGCTTTTGAACCATCACAGTTTGGAAACATTACCAGAAGCTACTTTAAATGAATGTTGGATATGATTCTCAGTATCATCTGGATTTTGGTAGTCAAGAGTTGAGTACATAGAAAGCACCGAATTCTTCATTCCTGGGATAATCTCCACATGTTTGAAGAGAGTACAATTAAAAGCCTCAGTTTCCTCAGGCTGTAACTCCATGAAAATTCAGTTGCTCCCCAAACTTCATCAGCCCTTAATGCTCTTTATTTCCCCCCCATCCATTATGAAATAGAATTAAACAACCTATTATTGCCTCAGCTCTCAACACCCTTTTGTTGTCTGTTTTTTGTTTTATTATGGCTAATATACTTATTGTCTCCTTTTTGGACAAATATTTAAAAATGTAAGTTAATTAAAGAGCAGATTAAAAAAAGTTTTCATTTAAGTTTCTGTGAATATGAGCATATGCTGAATGCCTGGAATGGAAATTAGACTAAATGTAATTGCCTTCATAATCGAAAGCACTTTTCCTTTAAAGCTTCAATTGGGGACTTTTTGAGCATATAAATTATTGATAGTTGGAAAAGGATTTTTGTGGAGTAAGCCTCTTAGAAGGAGAAGAGCCTAGTGGAAACTTTTTTTTAACCTTGTAGTTGCTTCAGACTTTAGACCCAGACTCACTGTCGGATACCACAGAGGATACATGATAGACCTTGGCTGTTGTTAAACCTTTATTAAATCTTGCTGACATGGATTCATAGCTTACATAGTTTGCATCCAAGAAAAACGGGAAACCTCCTTTTTTCCTAAACTTGTTGCCTTAATCGCTGGAGAAAAAGAGGTCAAATCCACTTGAAGGAACATTGGATCCAAATAGGTGAGCTTGTGAATAAAGTATACTCAGTTGCCTCAGTTGCCAGGTTATTAGGTACATCTAGCTGTACAGTGTAATACCACAATGCTGCAATAAAGTTTTTGTTGAAATTGTTTTAGAGAGGTGTTGCCTCAACTTTATGATCATTCAGAGACTGTAGTTTATGGTTCTGTTGGATTGTATTGTGTTATACTGAGAGGGTTTTCTAACCTTTTGTCCACCTCATGTAAATCAGAGAGGTTAGGCTAAATATTAGAAACCTGGCAGTGTTAGACTGCACCAGTGGGTGTACCTAATAAACTTTAGTAATTAGTATATATCCACATACATTACTGAAGAGTAAATGTTCAAAAAAAATTCAAACTACAATCATGTCTCACTACAGGTCTCACAAACATTATGGATGTTAACAATTATTTTACTTCCACCTGAAAAAAATGATAAATTTGAATGATTTTTTTTATTTTTTTCTTGAAACATAATTAGTCAAATGTCTGTCTGTCTGTCTGTCTTTGAAAAGAAATGAGTCTGTGATGTTGAGGAGAAAAAGCAAACTTGCAGTAATAGAGGTCTTGTGACTGTGGCTATAGGATATCTCTGACTCTTGACATTTTACAGTCTTTAATAGCAGCAGACCAAAATTACACCCGTGAAAGTTTTTAATATTCCAGGGCAGCTGTTGTAAAATCCCTCTGTAACCTTCAAGAGTAGACTGTAGTCTGGGTTTTTCACTGCCAGTGTTGTTGTCCTTATCATTATCCTCAACTATTTACAATCTGTGGCACTCAATTCAAGACAGAGAATTTTGTCGTACAACCTTAAAATGTACTAAAATATGTTAATACAGTGTCTGTCAAATTATAATGATGCAGAAACAGTCACAACAGACAGAGTGATGGTGTTTTCCTCGGGCGATTCTTCAGTCTCACACCTTTTAATTATTAATGTTACATTGACACACTGCATACTGAATGAAGGAAAGGTTATGAGTTACAGAAATATAAGGAATCCTGTCTGACAAGAGACAGGGTTATGAAATTAATTAAAGCAGTGAACTTTGAAAACCTATTATAACAAAGGGTCTGGCTGACATATGAAGAAAGTACAGGTATGTTAAGCTGTAGATCACTGTAAAATAGAAGAAGAAGGTCTGTGACTGAAACATATTACAATAGATATGAACTTTGGAGCTTTATCCTCCTTTACCTTTCTTCTCTATACTCCCTCTATTACCGGTGCTGTCATAGAGATAATGTGGATGCTTGCTTTTGTTCTGTTAAGTAAGTTTGATTTGATTTTGCTCTTGTCATTTGTTTTACAGCTTTTGTTGCCTACTTTTTGATATGAAGCATGATTTTTCTTTCATCATTCAGTATGTGAAGCCTGCATTAAATCATTTCCTAATGTCCCAGAACCCTAGCTCTGGATATTTAATCACTAAACGCATGGATAGGTACAGCAAGACTGCCAGAATCCACATCCCAGAGTCACTTACTACAATTAGTTGAATATTGAACAAGGAGTTTTGTGGGGAAAAATCAATACTGGCTCACTGCAAATGCAAAAATGACACAGTCTGTAATCTTTCTCTTTTAGGGGAACAGTGGAGGCACGCTTTGTTTATGTCTTCGTTTTGGGCATCCTCTTCACGGGCACCAAGGACCTGCTGCGATCCCAGATCATCACAGCAGATGTCAAACTGAAGAGCAGGGGATTATGGGAGATTTACAGCGGCTTGGTCTTGTTGGTTTCGCTATTGTTTCGTGCTCATAACCTGCCAGTGCTGTGCGGCTGCCTGTTGATCCAGACACTCATGGCTCAGTTTATCTGGAAGAAACTCCACTATGACGCAGCTCAGACGACCATCATGCACTACTGGTTTGGTCAGGCCTTCTTTTACTTTCAGGTAAAGAACAATGATGATGTCAGTGTTCACGTACATTTTAACAGCCACTATGTCTGTCTGTCAGGAATATGTAGAAGGTGTGTCGAAGAGTAACTTAACACCAGGCTGACCAAGCAGTGTTTTGCTGCCCTCTCTAGTTTTGCCCAGCAGTGATATTGGGTGTGGTTGAATGTGGTCAGAGGTGTGCTTTGTTGTTGACCACACCCAACAATGATGTCACAGGGTAATGCAGTAATAAGTAATATAGTATCTGTATGAATTTGAATTGCAAACATCATCAATTTTTTCATGATTTTTTTATGTTAGAGAAGTGGGCTTGTGGCCAGAAGGTCACCTGGTCACACCAGCATTTAAAGGAGCTATTTGTAAGTTTTGCTCTCACTACGTAGCCAACGTTAGCATTAACAGCTGTTTACTTAGCATCCCAGAGGAAATGTTGCAGGTTCAACATCATACTAAATTCCTTTACTTGCCAAGAGCTGTCTCCTACAGGGGAAAGCAATACCAGTGTTTTGCTTCTAGTTCTATCACTTATCTTCTTCTACTGAGTTAGCATGCAAACAAGATAGTCCTGGCCCAGCTGGTCAATCAATATCTGATAGTGACTCATTGTAGTGTCCAGTCTGCCCAGAAGAAGAAGCACAGCTCACAGGGTGTATTCTAACCTGTTGTATTCTAAATGAAACAATTGCTGAAGTTGAAAAATCACGTGAAAAATCATGTGAAAAATCACCACGTCACCAAGCTTTAAACAGCAAAATATTCAGAAGTGCAGATAAAAATTGCCACTTTCTGCTGTGACCAGACCTTAAGTGTGCTTTACTTGAAAAGGGCCTTTAACCCCCAACTGCTCCAGTGGAGCTACTCAGTGACCATCAGTTTAGACTGTAGTTCCACAGCTTCCAGATTTAAATGTGCATAACTGTGTAAGGTGAAGCCTTGTGTTGAGTTACTGTTTGTTTCTTAAGAATAACGTCAGACCCATCGTGATTCAGATACAGTCATGCTGGTTTGTGGGTGCTATAGCTGTAGTTGTTGTTGCTTTTGCCCTTTTCACAGGAATTTGTTGACAGTAGGAAAAAAATACAATTATGCCCATTATATCCTTTAAGTTTTCAGGCTTGACTATAGTCTGGTCCAGTAAAACTGACCTTCAGAAAGTCTTGCCGTTAAAATAAATCATAAACAATTGCCAGTTTACAAATCACAACTATTTCAAAAACTGAAACATCCACTGGTGCTAACACCACAAAGGACATAAGTATGGAGCTGTGTGTCAGAGCTAAAATCACCACAGCTCACATCTACAAAAAGGAGTTCACAGAACAACAAAACCTAAGTTTTTCTTGTCTGATTGTAAGAGACATCTAATTTAACACTGTGACACAGAGTGTAGCAACATTTAGGAAAGCTATCACCACTGATAAAGGATACTGTAATAGCTGCCATTCTGGTCAGAGGAAGTGTTTGTGTGTAAATTATATTACTTTCATCCAGCACTGGCATGAAGGCCAACTGGACTAGTTGTTTCCTGTGGATGTGTTATGAGCTATAAAAATGTTCCTCAAAGGCAGATCTGATACCTGCCATTTGATTTAACCTCCACCCAAGACATATATGTGGTTAGCAGCTGTGTATTGTTGTCAACACTGAACTTCCACATTGCTAACAATTTAATAGCCCTCATCACCTTTGGGTCATTAATACTGTGATGGGCTCGGGAATAGACCGCCACCAGACAATTTTCAGTCTAACCGCCCAGGCATGTAATTACAGACCTTTGAGTAATAATGTTCTCAACGAAGCTGTAACCATAATGGATCTGTAAAGCTGCGACATGTGATTTAAATTTGCTGCTCTGAAACAAAAAGTGATGTCATGCAGAACAATCAAAATTATGTTGAATTAAAATCTAATCAGGGAGTACAGTTACAGCTGATCAGGGACCTCCGGGTTACAAATTGATCAAAGTTGTGAGATATTACTGCAGAATCTAAAACAGTTGCTTTTCTGCTTTGTTTTCAGAAGCTTTATTATAAATATTGGCAGACGGCTGTTGTTTTCAAAGTGTCCTTGTTCTTTGGCAGTCAAACGCACTAAAACACAAGAGGACTGTTCCAGGTAACCTCACCTGCAGAGAGTTAAATCATAGCACTTGATGAATTAACTGTCTCAAAGGAGAAATTTTGGCCACCTGCATTTAGCTGTCTTGATCACTTGGAGTGATGGACAAGTCAGACTTTGCAGTGGATTTCCCTGGATTTATCTCCATCCCAAAACCAGGTGGTTGGTAAAGCAGCAAGGAGGCGCTTATTCTACAGAAATGAGACAGTTTGTGCAAATGTTTTCGTTGTAGGGACAACTCACCCCGCGGGTATGAATTCAGATGCAACTTAGCAACCTTCTGTAGAAAATATGAATCATCACAGGGATGGTTTTAGAGCTCAGGACTGAGAGTTGCACTCATTTAATTAATCCGACAAAAGTGACTTGCAACAAGCGTCATCGCAGAAATTACAGACATCAGAACAGACTTTCTCCAACAGAGGTGTGTCTGGAGTCATTTGTTATCCATCCTCACACACTCCAGCAAAGAGCTCTATTAGACCAACCTCACTCTCTGACAGTTGTTATGACAATCAATTTTGTCTGAAATTCATACATAAAACATTTTGTGCTCTCCTGGTTTTTTATAAGTGATGTATTTGTTGATGGTGTAGAATGATGTTCGAAAGATCACAGCATGATTTCAGCATGAAAACATCCATAATGCAGCCTCCATCCTGCTCACTGATATTCGCTGTCTGCCTAAAATGGAGCCAGCTGTTAATGTTCTCTTCCTCTGTGACCGGAGACGTGTGCACAGAAGGAAAGTAAACAGTTACTTGATGTGCTGCTTATGGATCATCATCACATTCAGATTTAACAGGGAAGCCATCCCTGATTTTCTGCTGTTTCCCACAGATGTTTTTTTTCCCTTTGTGTTTGCATGTAAAGGGTGGAACATAAATGCAACAGCCTGATAATCTGAATACATTGTAATGGTAATTATCACAAGGAAATTGAATTTGTTGAGTAAAGCACTTACAAAATGAAATACTAATGAGCCAGTTTGAACTTACTTGGGAAAGATATGACTGTGCCACCCAGAGATCAGATTAAACACCTGAGCAGTTTAAACACAAATTACACAAATCGTCCTGACCAAAGAACTGAAAGAATAATTTTCCAGTGTTCTTGAATTTAAAAAAAGCTTTTAAAAGGACTCCTTCACATGCAGGTTGAGCCTGTGATGAAACAACTATGTAAAGATCCCTAACATGCATTTCAAGGTTATGAAATGTGTCTTCACATTAGCATATTTTGTCAAACTCTTGTGCTGTGTTACAGTTGAAGCAAGACTTATTTTCCTTGTGTGAATATATCTTGCATTTACAGAACTATACACCCTTTATATTGTGGCTATGAATCCTGATTGCATTGCAGAGATAAAATCTTCTAAAGCTCGAGATGAAACTTCTGAACATGAAAGAAGAAAATAAAACAAGGTTAGAAAAGTTTTATATTTGCAGTTTACCACAGGCATATTTGGCTTGTTCCAGACGTACTGGAAATTGGTCGTTAAATAAGCTAGAAATATGCTTTTTTTAAAAAACAAAAGTGTGTTCTGGCACACAGACGTACGCTCGCATACACAGTAGCCTGAGTGGGTCTAACAAGAGTCCAACAGACCGAAGGCTGCGTGTGCTGCTCTGGTCAGAGACTGGAAAACACAAACAACTGGGCTGCTGGGAAGTTGCCAGAAGCTCAGTGTAATGATGATAAAGCAAAGGACCAGTTCTTTAAAGCTCTGAACTGCTTACAAAGCTTCACCCACAGATCTTTGTGTACTCTTTTTTTTTGTCTTTATGCAGGGTAGGTTATTTCTGCGCCCCCAGCGATGCTAAAATAAGATCTCTTTGTGCTCCTGCAGGGCAATTCCAACAACATTGCCACAGTCGACATCTCAGTCGGGTTCATTGGACTGGAAAGTTACGTTGAGGCACCTGCCATCTTCTTAACGGCCCTCAACACTTATGCAGGGCCCCTGCTATGGGCGTGTCACCTCGTCTGCTACCTCAGCTCAGAGAGAGACAGGTAAGAGTTTAAAAGTCACTCTGTGGCAGTGATCTCACACCGGGCACGTCTGCAGTCTGCAGGGGCTAAGTGGAGAGTTCAACTCAATTCAATTAAACTAAACTGACTAATGTTATTATTTGATTTAAAATATGTTAACATGTTAAGGAGAAAAAGAACAGCAAAGTAGGATTAGAAATTGTTGTGCAGATCTTTACTATTATATTTACAGTAACCACTAATTTGCCCATCAGCCCGAATCTGAAAACCAGTAAGCACGCAAGCAGAAAAATTAAAATAGTTTGCTAAAAGTAATGGATATGTAAGTGATAAACTGATTTGAAATATTGAGCTAAAAGTAGTTAACAGTTGAAATAGTTAGCTGAAAGTCATGGAGATGGTTAAAACATCCAGCTTCTGTGACTTGAAGTGGTAGTAGTATAAATTCCATCTTGATCATGGCAACCTTAACACTGACAAGTAAATGTTCTGAAAACATATAATTAATAGTTTGAACATAAACATGATGGTAGAAAATTAATTTCATTTAAACAAACTTTGGTTTTAAACCTTCTGTGGCAGTACATCCACACACATTGCAATGACTAGTGAGTGTTGGTTATATCTTTTCTGTACTTTTTTCCTCTTAAATTCTCTCTGTGGGGACAGTGCAGGTGCACGAAAATGTTCTGTTAATTGGTTTACTAGTGGCAACAGGGAGATCTGCTTGCAGAGTATCAAAGATGCATGTAAACAGCTTAACCTGCTCTGGAGAGAGGCCAATAGCTGAGTTGCTGTATGTGTGTGAATGCAGCCAATAACTACAGCTTCCCCTCAGCATGAGGCCCCTGCACAGTACTGAGTGATGAGGTCTGTGGCTGGGCAACAGCTGCCCTGCTGATAGAGCCAAAGCTAAAATGCTCTTTTAATGTAGACAAAGGATGGTATTTGTATAAAAGGGGTTTGTTTAACCTGCTTCTGTTGTTTAAATGCCAGAAACAGAAATTCAAGGATATATTACATCTCAGGCTGCAGCCTTGTGATAAAAAGTCACAACTTTATGAAAAAAAAAAAGTTTTTACCACAGAAATTAGACTGCAGAGGGTATATATATATATATATATATATATATATATATATAATATATATATATATATATATATATATCCATGCATGATTTAGATCCTTAATAATCTTTGATCTTGCATTTGAATATGATTAACTTTTCAGTAGACCAGACAGTCTCTGATTAAAAAGTTCTGCTCATCTTAAAATATTTGTGCTGCTGGAGGCACAGCTCGGGGATGTTGAAGTTGATCCATTCATCCATCAACATTTTGGTCCTGAATGGCTCCTGGCTGGCAAGTCATGAAATCTGATGTGGACATTAAAGGTCCCCAGAGAATGACTCTAATATTATGATGGTGAACAAGACACTGCAGATATCCATGGGAGTTTCACCATCACCACCCCAATATTTCCACTTTTAAGTAGAAATACCAAAATTTATTCAGCGTTAATGGCTCCAAGGTGATTATAGTGACCTCCATTTTTCCTGTGGCACCGTACTCAGGGAAAACTGAATTATGAAAACCCACTAAGAGTAAAGGAGCTAGAGGGTCAAAGAAACCACACTGAGATTGTAGCTAAAAAACAGCAAGTCAGGTGAAGCTTTCACTTTCTACTAGAAAGACAAGAGAGAAGGAAAATGACTTTGCAGTAACCAATGACAACATGACACCTGAGGTGTATTGTGTATTTACTATATATAAATTCAAATTGCTGCTTAAAATGTTACCTCATGAAAACTAAATTCAGATGCAGCACTAATCTATTTCACATGCAACAACAGTGCAAACAGGCAGTAAATCACATTTAGACTGACTGCACGATTGATTCACCCACAAACAGCCTTTAATGGGAAGTGATGGTGGTGCCTGGCTGCCTCGCCACATTCTCTGTGGTTTTACCCTCTGAACAGCCAGATCGCCAGGAAGTTGTTTGGTCTGCCCATCACTTTGATAGTGAGGGCTGAATGAAGACTGCAGCTCTAGAGGCATTGCAGGGACTTTAGCCTCATTCTGTGATGCCCTTCAAGCTGATATCACATTAAATCCAACGTGTAAACATCATGTACTGCATCACAGTGCTGGACACATGACCATCTTTCATTGTTGACATTAATCATAGTGTTTGTGCTTTCCACAGAAGCATAATATACCTGTAATATGCACGCAGAGGCACTGTGACAAATGAAACTCTAAAACAGTCTCATGCAGAGTACAGTAGCTCATTTAAAATTCACTCTGCACCATCAGCAGCTCAACCACAAGGCAAGTACTGGAAATGGGCTTTGATCAATAGCTGTTCAACGGGTTTCCCTCAACACTGTCAAACTCCACTTAAAGCAATACTGTGATTTGAAGAGAATGTTTTCATTGTTTTAGTCCACATAATCACTGTAGACCTTCAGGGCCAGCTAATCAGTGGAGATGCATTGCAACCTTACGATCATCATTAAAACTGTCTCTAAAGTCACTTATTCTGACATAAATACGAGAAGCTAAAAGTGTATTCAGGTCATGTTATTTACTATGTATATCTTGTGCTTTATTTCCAAGAAGCTGCACTGGCACTTTGAAATTACCTTTGTTGAGAGCTGTGAAAAAGCACAAGTGGAGGTGGTGACAGACTGTTGGTCTTTTGTGCAGCATGCTTCTTTGTAAACTTATGAGTGAGATGGTTTACTGAAATACAATGTACTGAGGGACAGTCAGTCACTGCTTCATTTTTACACATTCATTAAGACCACAGTGGCTTTTTTCTTTGAGTTATGCACATGTCCTTCTTTCTCCCACTTTCTTCAGCTTGTTTCATTTTGTTAGATGAGTTTCACACTTTGGATAAATGACATCAAGCTGAAGTAGAGCTAAGCTTCTTTGTCACCTCATTCATTTATCAAACTGTGAATTAGAAAAGATGTCAGAGATGTGGCACGTCATCTCCACTGAGAGAATTAAGTCACTGGCAGGATTTTACAGATTGGCTGTTTACCTTGGTAACCCACCTGAGAGGTCGCACATGAATGTTTTAGTGGCTCTTTGAGGCAGGACACAGAAATAAACTTAAGCTGTGTAAAAAAACATCAGCTCTGTAGAAGTAGCCATTAGATGAAAAGCTTAACCTTTATGTTGATTCACAGAGTGTGGTGGGATTCAGTTTTGCTTTGTTTTTTTTGTTTTTTTCTTCTTTTTAACAGCCATGCCGTCATGGCATCTTTCATCTAAGTTACCATGACAATAAACTCAGCAACCTCATTTCTTTTCATCTGAGGGCATGGAGACTTTGCTAGTTTTACAAATTAGTCCATTAGGGAGACACAACCAACAAGACAAGTCCCAGCTTAAACATATCACCTGTATTTATTATTTGGACATAAAAAGTAAAGTTATTGTTAGTATCATAACTGGAAACATCAATTTGAACTTGCAGGGCCAAGTCCTTGATGTTTTAAAGTGTGTTCACCATTGCTTTGAATTAAGTGGTTTAAGTAACTGTGTTATACCGGAGAAATCCTTCACTAAATTTGTGTTGAGCTCTCAGTAACTGCTAACAAGTTTCAAACTGGTGATTTATTAGTCTAGTCGTGATGTCATGTTGTATTTACTAGTCGTTTTGCACCATTAGAGACGTGACTTGGCTAGTAAAGTAATAAGTGGATTGGTTGCTAAGAAACATCAGTAGCACTGTCCAGTTGAAAGCAATCAACTATGTTGACAGGCTGTCTTGTATTGTGACAGGCTGTAACATAACATGCAAGAAATTACAGTTTTCACTGGTCAAACTTAATATTACACTGAACTTCCTGTCATCTTACTTTGTTTTGTTTAGTGTGTGCACATTGTTCATAGTATTCATACAGTTTAGACTGAAGCTAACCAAGCCTACATTGCCATCTCATTAAGCAAAACTGGCATAACATTTTGTGATTTGTGTTATGTTATTTTTGTGAAATGTCATTTAAATCTTTCTGGTTTACATCATTATTTAAAGAGCATTTTATCAAGAGTCAAGTAGGATTTGTCAACCATGCTTCCATTGTTCAGCTAACTGCATAACAGTTACACTGGCATTTACTGAATGAAAGCATTTAGTAACAGCTGATCTCAGAAGAACTAGTATGTGCAGTGCAGCCTGTTTTAATGTAGTAATTCTCCACAACTCTTAAATTATGACGAGGTTAAGAAGAGCTGGTGCAACTGTCTCCTGACCACTTGTGTTCCTTTTCATATAATGTAATCAGTGGTTAAATTCAAGTGTTAACATGTTCATCAAGAAGATTGTTGTCAAAAATTGAATTTTCCTTCGGGAGAGGATCTCCAGCTCTTAGTTCACAGATGTAGCTTTGCAAAAACTACACCAACGTAAAAGAATTTCATTCTGTCTCTCAGACACAGGACAGCAGAGCAACAATTACACTTTCACTTTTCTCTGTTGCCTACTCCATTCAAAAAAAGTGTATCATTGATTATTGGTCACTGTTTGATTACATTCTTCACTAACATTTGTGTGTATGTGTATCTATGTAGAAGGGTGTGTGTGTGTGTGTGTGTGTGCGGGTGCACGTGTGTGTGTCAACTGGCCCTTTGATTAAATTTCCACCTCCAAGCTGGACTACTTCCCATGTCTCCTACTTCATCAGCGAGCCTTCTCTTGTCTTGGGAAAAAGGCTTGAAGTTCCTCCCCCTCAGCTGGGACTCTGCCTGTTTGAATGAACAACATCCCTGCGCTAATTTACGCATGTGTTTCAGTGCGTCAGAGATGAAGTGTACACATACACGACTCTTTGTGTATCCATGTGTGTTTGGTTTTACATCATCACCTCCTAATCTCCTCGCTGCATCCCTCCTCCCATCATGCATGTTTTAAAGTCATTTACTTCTCTATCAGAAATTGCCAGCAATCCGTATTATTGTGAAAAGATAATTGGATCAGACTCTTCTCTTGGGTACATGCATAAGGTAAAAGCTCCGAAATGTGAAAATGTGGCCTTCCCTGTGAATCATCAGAAACAATCTGCAGCTTTACTGAATCAACATCACCTCGCATCATTTAGAAAACATTAATCAGCTTAGGTTGACCTTGGTTCTCATAAAAACTTTTCTGCTCTACAGGAAGTTTCCCTATTATCTGCAGCACAGAGTCACCAGCTTTGCTCTCTGTGGTGCTTTCCTCCTCTCTGATGAATCCTTTTCCTCTCTGCAGGAGCCCGGTTGCAGTTGGGCATGGTTGCTACTGTTTGGCCCTGCTGAGGTCTGTGCCAGCTGCAGCCTACATTGTGCTGGTAACGGTTCTGCGCTACCATCTCTTCATATGGAGCGTCTTTTCACCCAAATTGCTTTACGAGTCCATGCACCTGCTGCTGACCGCAGGAGTGTGTCTCTTCTTCAACACCATGGAGCAAAACCACAGCTCCAGTAGGTCGTAGGCAGCCAAGGACGCAGATTTTCTGTTAAGTCAAATGGTCGGACACAGTCTGTTATTTCTGTAAAAGAAATGCTCCTAAAGACTGATGCCCATGACAGTATGCTCATAATCAATGCTTCAGAAAGAGCCCATCATCTGGACTCTGTACACCTGCTTTGCAAAAATACTTTCAGAATGCACCTACAATGTATTTTTGTGTTTATTTTATTTTATATATTAAATTCTTTCCAAGGAGAAAATATTTGCGAATGAATAAAAGTGGAAGGATGTTAAGACGATTTTTGAAAGAGAATAACTTTTTTTACGCGTACATACTGTACATTACCTCAGGGACTGGTGTGCAGCGAGCTGCAGTGCTACATAGGTGACAATGAGTTTGGTGTTTTGTCTTCATGGGTAATTTAACAACTTTAATGTGACAGAGGAAAACATTGTGTGCTTATGGTGAACAGAGTGTAAGCATGTGATGTGTGGGTGCCTCCTGAGCTGAACTCTTTTGATGTCAGTCGTTTTATAGGTCACCAAACTCAAAATGCCTTTGTAGGAAAAGCACAGGTGTTAAAACTAAAATTAAAGATGGATGAATTCCATGTAGCTGCTTCAGTGTCAGGCTCCTTGTATTGTTCGTGCTGGCTCACTGTCACACTGTCATGGCTTACTGGGACACTTGAATACAACAGAGCCATTGTTAGTGTTAACACCTGTGATTTCCCTACTGTGACAGGTCAAAATGTCTGCTGTGAGAGAGCACTATTGACTAATCATAAAGGTTTATGTTGTTCTGGAAAGTACAAAAAAAAAACAAAACTACAGTCTGTACCTGCACTCCCAGTCCAAGGACGACCTAAAGGCTTTTGTTTTAGATATTTTCAGATCAGATGAGCTGTTAGATGAGCTATGGTACTTCTTGTTCATACTCTCCATTTCAGGGTGTCTGCTTCAGTGCACTGGGATCAGGGCCCAGACAATAAACCAGATTTATCAAATTACAACATTGTTCATCTCATTTTGACCTAAATTTATTCATGACATAATTTTCAATAGATCAATGAATCCCATGTTAATTGATCATACTAAAGGTAGCTAACAATTGAATTGTAGCACATGTTGTACAGCTCTAGCTCAATTTGTATTCATTCAGTAGCAATTTTGGTGTCTTGGCACAAACATTTCTACTTCATATTATGTCAGCCAGAGGTCTGAGGCCCATTAAAAACATTTTATTTCAGTGTATCTCAGTGATGATCCAGCTTTAGTTATGTCGGGCACAAAATCCGTCTAAGGCAGCATGTAGGAAACACTCAATGAAATTGGTGTACGTACCTAAGAATCACTTATCAAGTCAATGTCAATTCCTCAACATAAACACATTTCATGTATATTTTTATTCTTGTTACATTTTCCGTTTACAATCCTACTGTTGCAGGATGTAAAAGGCAACTGGTAAATCACAAATACTGAGCTCAGTGGAATAAACAATCATTCATCAACAACACAACTTCAAGATGAAGTGAACCAATTTAGTACACTTTCCCCCCCTGCTTTTGTGTTTTCTTTTTCTTGTCTTCCACAGTAGGAGATATAGTGTGAGAAAAGCAGCTAAAAATATTCTAGTTGGATGACCTTAAGGTTCTGCTGAAGGAACATAATTCCCCTATTTTCTCTCCTTGTCCACCTGAATCCTCCTGTATATACATTACAGTTTTCAAAGTATAGGTCATATAACTTCCAGAGTCTGGCAGTGCACTGCACTAACTTCTACTCCATCTGGTCCTTCAGTATCACTGAGAATACCACCAAAGTAAAGTTGGCAAGCTGGCTATCATCCAAAGCAATAAGAATATGGAGCCAAAAGTGCAAACAATGTGTTGCTGTCCAAGTACTTATGGAGCATTCTGTATCATAACTATCTCTCTGACTGCTGGACTCCATTTTGAAGGTAAAGTCAGAAAATGGAAATATCTGAGCAGCAGTTACAGCGAGGACTCATGTCAGGGTCTCATCAAACCTTTTAATGTCATAAATTCGCTGCCTCTGTAACATCAGTTCATCGTGTTTTTTCATGTAATTTCTGTCATAAAAATGTTCCCACCTCCCATATGCAGTGCAGCCATCTTTTATTGCCGCAGCGCATTACAAAATAAGAGCACAGACTTTCATTCCGACAGTTATTTTGTTGAGTTATGGGCGTGTGTGATGTCAGTGAACAGCTGTGACTACTTCAAAGCTCCTCGCTGATTATAACCTGGCAGTTCTTACATCATTACCCTTTGAGATTTGTCCAGAAAAAAGCAAGTTGAAAGATTTAGTGTTAAGGCCACAGTGTGCAACTTTTCACCTTCAGGCAATAAAGTGAATCGTAAGTTCCCGCCCCAACACTTGTCACTCACCTTGATGAGCTGTCTGGCTTGAAACAGCATCTTGCCCGAGGCTATGATCACTGACATCCCTCAAGCCGCCACAGGTGTTGAGGAAGCAGATGCCAAACTGAGAAAAGAGGAAAAAAACAGCAGTGCCGGTGTTCTGTGTTTTTTTTGAATAAATTCTGTCTGATGCAAGACAAGCTTTACTCTTTATTTTGCTGCCATCGCAATTGTTGCTGTGACTCACCTTGACAGGGACCTTAACGCTGCCTACACCCATAGAAAATGGAATTTAAATGTCCTGAACATCATTGAGAAGTCAGAAAAACAAGTGGATTTACATCTGAATAGACAGGGTCACTGACAGACATACTCTGCATATGGATCACAGCAGGTTAGCTGGTTTGCATCAGAAGCAGGACACATTTAGCTCTGAGGTATCCAGGCTGAGAGCTGAATTGATCCTTTTCTAAATTGGCAGCACGATGTTGTCAAGTACCTTTCCTCTCTTTAGTTGGATATGGAACCTCACACAGACTTCAAACAAAGGCAGATGGAAACAGTTCATGAAGCAGATAATAATCTACATCACTCATGAGGATTATTCTGTCAGCCATCACTAGGCTTCATATCACTTTGCTCGTCTAACGACTATCACAACATCTTTGTAAACTGATATCTTTAAAGGAATAGTTCGATAATTTCCAAGTAATCAGAAGAGATGCTTGGAAGTAACTGTGCCTGTGCAACATATAGTCCAGGACATAAACCCTCCCCATCGGGAAACCACAACTTCTTGTTTTCATATGGATTACACAAACAAGATATATACAGTAACATGTTAATTGGTGAGCTGCAGGCAGAG
The DNA here is from genome assembly GCF_001640805.2 of Lates calcarifer. NCBI lineage: Eukaryota > Metazoa > Chordata > Actinopteri > Centropomidae > Lates > Lates calcarifer. Next base: position 4,608,138 of record NC_066840.1, read on the forward strand.
TTGGCCTAATTGTTTCCCCCTGTTCATAGTCTTTATGCTAATCTCAGCTAACCATCTCCTGATGTTAGCGCCATACTTACCATACATATATGAGAGTGGTATTGATCTTTTCATCACACTCTTAACAAGAAAGTACATTTCACATAGCTGTCGGCATATTCCTTGAACTGCTAACACTGTGTGGCTGCTGTGTTTATCTTGGACATGTAATACAACGACATATGTATGTTTCATTTTTTGTTATGTTTTCTTTTGTCAAAACTATGTAGGTTTCTCCTATGATTGTAATTCTTGAAGGTGATTTAAATCACTCAGTATGAGCAGCAGTACATTATCTCAGATGGAGATGGATTTCCTGCTCTGAGAGATGAAAATGAATGTTGTTGTTGGTGGTGGTGGACTGCTCAGTGGGTTTTTACAGCGCTGAAGATGAATTATGTTTGATAGGGCAGCATCTCTCTGCATCTCATCAGCTCAGTTGCACTTAAAGTGTGACACCTCTTTACTTCTGTGGAGTTTGAGAACCTCCTGTAGTACTCTGAGACACAGTTTGATAATATCATTACATTTTTCTTAGTGCTGGCAGCAGATCGACTGCCATTGGCCTGCACTGTGATTAGTTTTTTCTGTGGGTTTTCTGTTGATGGAGTTTTGGTTTCTATAGGGGGCATTTTTCTGTTTCATTTTTCTTTGTGCATTCATAGATTCTAGTTCATTCTAAGCAAATCTGAAATGTAAAAGAATCACTTCAATGTGAAAGAGTCGATGCGAAACCTCATGAAATGGCTGTAGGCTGAGCCAGGCGAGAGTAGAGCAACAAAACAGAATTGTATTTACATAAAAACATTATAGACTATCACTTTAAAAGGAGAGAATAGGTGAACAGGGAGTGGTGCCTGGATCAAAGTCACTGGAATGAACTCTCAGCTCACAGAGGAAAAGGTGAATTTTGATCATGATCAGTCAAGAGTTTTTTAAGTTGGTTTATTTTTTCCAAAATCTCACGGATCCTCTGTAAAACGTGTCTGCACCGGTGCAAGCAGAAACCACAGAGCAGCCTCTCACAAACCTGGAGGGACAACGCTTTCTGTGTGAAATCATTCCTCTGTATCAAAATATCCAACAGCCCGTGAAATGGATCAGAATAATTGTTGTGTCCACATGGTTGAAGGTTTTTTTTTAATCATGTGTTAGCAATACAGTTACACATCACATGAGGAGTGGACTGCTTTTTGTGTATTTTATGCAAGTCTTTGTAGAAATCACACTCATGTTGTTGCATGATCCTTCAGATTATACATATACATTTACACCATATAAACCTGTAATACTCTTCACAACATTTTCCTTTTTTAAATTCTAAGTATCACTTTTATAAAACCTACTGTTGTCTGTGTGTTTCACTACTATCCAATCAAACCTTTATCTGTATAATGCACCTGTAGGATTTAAAGGATGTTTTCAGGAGGAGAGTTTTTCTTCATTTTGAAAAATGTCTGATTGCAGAGAAGACACAAACAGCTCAAATGTCTGCTTCTGTTAATGACTCAGATTTGCGTATTTGCCTATTTTGGTCACATCCTACTTGTTTTTTATGTAGTTTATAGGGACTATGCAATTCATCCTCCTTAGTATGTGTATGTGGATTTTTTTCTCACTCTGTCTGTGACTCTTTTTGTCATACGTGTTAAAAATCAACCTGAAGTCAAAACAAATTCTCTCCTTTTCTTTTTTTCTTTTTCTTTTCTTTTTTCCTTTTTTCCTACTTCTGATTTCTTTCTTTTTTTCTATCTGAGTTTGGGTGTTGTGGCTTCTTTGTTTTTGTTGCAAAATTCTGCAACAAATATGAAATGAAAGAAAAGTGACAGATGACTATTTACCAAAATCATTTCTTCAGATCAGAAGTCATTCTTGAATCATTTATGTTCCTAATAATGAAATAAACGATTTATGCTACTGTATCATTTAAGTTTGTGTGATTTTATCGGCTATAATGAAATCCTTTCGGAGCCTGAGCTTGGTTGAACATTCACATTTTTAAACAGACATCTTCATAAGAATTCACGCACAGTCCTCCTGTAATGTTAGTGATTAGCTGCCCATTAAATTGTCTTTCAGCTCCATGCAGCCTGGGTGGAGGCCATCTGTCTGCAGACCCAGCCTGCTCCGGAGGATGGATGACATATGATGCACTTTTCACTTGAGTTTCTCCTGTCAAAGTTTCCTACCGACTTAGTAAAACTGGACAAGAAACCATCTGTGAAAGTGCACCCAGCGTATCTCCACGTACAGTGTAGTGGTAGGAGGATGATAATTTAGTAACCATCCTTCTATCTGCTATCCACCCACTAAATAATTATTTTATGCCTTCACGAGCTGAACTTCAGTGCCATCATTAAAGGAACGACACATTTCATGCTGTGCTCACTTCTGAGTGGGAGTCTCTCTCAAAACCTCCAAAGTGATGATGCACTGAAGATGTATTATTGCCCTGAAATCAGGAGTGTTTCAGACAAAAAGCTGAATTCAATTAGTTTTTACTGGAAGATGTTTGTTCAAAACTAAAAATATCCATGAATGAAGATATCTGCCAGCTTCCACATAAAAAATTATTATTAGTTATTTTTTATTTATTTTCCAGCACAACAAGTTTTGCCCGGTGTCACTGTGAACAAGGTTTTGTGTCTAAATTCAAACACAGTTCTTTTCGTTATTTTCACTCTTTGCTCTTTTCATAACTGATGTGTATTTTTATACTGTTCCATTCATTCATCCGTTTTCCACCACTTACCCACTTCCAGAGCACATTGGTGACCTTCTTCTTAGCCATGTCCTCCAGCCCTACTGGAGGATCCTGAGGCGTTCACGGGCTAAAAGTGATTTGTAATCTCTCCAACAGGTTCTGGGTCTGCCCCTGGGTCTCTAACTAATTGTCACCAACCAGACATATTTCACTCTCCACAGATCAGTCTGGGCAAAAAAAACCCTGTTTCCTGCAGTGTCTGATGTTTTGGCAGAACTGAGGTTAACCAAAAGTCACTCTCAGTGGACTCACCAAACTCATCCCATGCATGACTGTTTGCTTATTTGATCACAGAGGCTGTAGTTATTTTTGACTGCCAGTATCTGTCAGCTGATTCAAGAGTCAGTTGGGTTAACTAAGCCCAAAAAAGCTCGCCTTGACAGCTTTTTCCACCAGTGGGTTTTTTGTGTTGCCATCACAACTGGCACAGATGACCCCCTGCCCACAGCACTGCCTTTTGGCCTAAGGTGTTCTGGCATTAGGTCCACCTCATGCTGAAACCTAGAGGTTCAACTGCTCAGGTTCAGATCAGGCAGTTGATTCCTCCCAGTCCCACTCCTCAGGGTTGTTGCCCAAGTAACCACTGAAGTCCCCCAACAGAGTGTGGAGTCCTCAGGCAGTGTCCTCTGAAGGACCCAACACAGACTCCATGAAGGCCAACAGCTCTAAGCTTTTAGTAGCCTTCCTCTCTGAGACCTGTTTCCATGTGGCTGTGAGACTCTTGTTTTCTCTTAACCCAGCAGCTCTCAGCCAGGGGCTTATCACATCTGGCTTGTGCTGTTTACCAAAGAGCCCAATCCCTGTCCAGGAGTCTGGTCTCAGAGCTAGTACTGTGGAATCACATTGTTGGAATTTCTGTCTTTAAGTAGACAGTAATAAATAATCACTTTGCCCCTTTTCTTCACATCCTAGCTCATGTGAGACAAACAGATTTTTGTTAATTTCAGAAGTTTTCATGTCAAATCCAGTGTCCCCTACTGAATTCTAAATCTTTTTTAAAGCTCCGCTGTTGTTTCAAGGGTTTTCACTGGGTTAAAGCTAGTTTGCTCCCATTATAATCTATCATATGCTTATTTTAAAGCTGCCATAAGCTGCCAAATAACATTTTTAAATTGATTCAATAACTGTGTGTAATGTTAAAGGAGTGGCTCATGTTGATGGACCTACTGGGAATTATTACCGGACTCTGCAATTCCCCTCAGCTCTGCAGAGCATTTTAGCATTTTTTTAAATCATTGTTTTGGTTTCATGGTCTGCAACTTTATTGTTCTGGTTCAGTCTCACTGCTCTCATCAGCATCATCTCTAGTCGCAGCAGGCAGCTGTTAAGAATCAGATAAACCCACTGTACACTACCTGCCCAGCAATAAACACCAGACATACAAAGTTAGCAGTTGGCTGGTTAGCATTTAGCAGGTAAGGAAACACATATTCCTTCAGGAGTTGGTAGAAACCAAATCTGAGCTAAAGGGAGAGTAAATATTGGACTTAGAGCCACCAGGAAGCCAGAAACATGACCACAGATGATTGATTATGTTCCTCCTCCTCCATTTGCTGGAAGTGTAAACTGTTTCATTTAAAACACAGCTTGTTTGCACTGGCAGTGGCCAAAAATGAGCTAATGGGGTTTGAAGTGAAGCTGAACAGTTCATATCATCCTTGATCAATACTGAAAAGGGATAAAAGTGGTAGAACTATATTTTTGCTCTTGTGAGAAAAACAAAATGTGTGCAATGACAGTTTCTACCTCTGTTGTGTGATGTCTCTCTAAATCATCAGGCACCTGTGTTTATGTGAAAGGGAATAAATCATGTTGTCATAAATCAGTAAGCATTTTGTGCTTCATCAGCATGTATGCTGTTGGAATACATATCTGGAGCACAGTGATTTCTATGTGCTCTTCATTCCTCTTTCATGTGAAGTGAGGACTAACCGTGTCTGGCCGTCCACCAGAAAATACAGAACTAATTACAGAAATAGAGCAGCTGGAGAACTAAATTGAAGTTGTGCCTTTGAATTGGAGCTTTCCAACCCTACGTCGACCTTACCTCAGCTACACCGCTCCACTCATTTGATGCTCCAGGAGTTGTCTGCTAAGTGGCAGATGGCAGCGAGCCAAAGAGGTTATTGCAAGTTTAGAGCTGGCTCCCTCTGAAAACACCAGCCACTGCAGGAGCTATTGATTGACGCACGACTCACTGTGGCTGCAGATGCTGCCAGGGTTCCCCTTCTCCCTTCACTGCGTTTCTGCCAACACTTGCTGTTCCAAGCTACTGAGAGGAACCCAGCTCACTAAAACTCTACTCAGTCATTAAGAAGCCTGGAGGGAAACACTTGCTGTTTGCATAAAATTACTAGTGGCTTGACTTATACAGCAGTGCAGAGGCTGCATGTTAACCCTCCATGAACCATATATGACCAATTGCATCGAGATCCTTTCATTGATCAGGCTCTTCAAGATTGTTGTTTGTCCAAGTCGCAATAAAAATATGGATGTGATTCTGACCTAAAAAACTGAAAAGTGTGAGTATTTTTACTGCACTTTAAATGTCAGGATGTGTTGAGAACACTTCCTGGAACTTATATAATCACTCCATATTCAGAATAGTGTAGCAGTGGCACTCTTGGAGAAGTTTTAGGTGAGAAATGTGGCATTCAGCAATTCCATTAACAATATCATTTTGGGTATGAAGAAACAGATGGATAAACCATCCAGGAGTTAGCTATAATATAGAATACCTTGCTGGCAAATTATGTTCATTAGTTGTCAGACAAATGGAACAAACAGACATCTGGTGTAGAGAGTTTGGTTTATACTGAGTATAAAAGATAATTAAATAGCAACAGTGAGGAAAAGCACTCATTAAGTATTAATTCAGCAGGTCACAGTGTGAGATGAGTCGATTTGAATCCACAAATCCAGCTGCAGGTTGGTGATGGAGGAAGCCAAATTGGTTATTAAAGGGCTGATAAGCCATTCATGACCCCCATCAACCTGTTTTGGGCAAACAGCGGGAAGACAATACAACATTTTCTTCTCAGAGTCCACCCATCCTCAATAATTAGCTTTTTTAAACTTGAAGATGTTACTGTAATTGGGGAGGTTTTCTTCTTATACAAAGTACAGGCTAAAAAATAGCCAAAGATCTCAGCACCTTGCAAAGTAATCACCAAATTACTGATCGATCTGATCAATCAACCCTGCAGTATCAATTTGTGCACTCACATCGAAAAACTGTATTTATTGGCCCTTTAACTGTTTCATCCAAGTCTGTCTTTAACCCAACCAGTAAAGGTCATTACTGACTTTGGAAGCAGCAGTTTGACAAATCAGTTCCTTCTCAAGGTCTTTTCCTGAAGCTTTCAACATAATTGCATGGTCTTCATCAGTGGATGGAATTTGGATCTGTTGAAATGCGAGCTCTGTAGTTAATTTGTATTACAACAGCAGCATCAGGACTATGTTATATTGTTGAGAGCTAAAAAAAAAAAAAAAACTAAGTAAGTGGACCTTGAGTTGGGATTGTTTAGTCCAACTACTATTTCCAAGGTTAAGAATGAACATTTATGCTTTAATTTTAAGCCGACGTTGACAAGAAGTCCAGAAAGCTGAAACCTTTAGTTAATTAATTGATAAGTTGATGATAGATTCATTGTTTAAATCCATTTTTAAAACAGTACCAAACATTCTCTGGTTCTCTGGTTTCATTTTCCCATTGATGCTTGTTTCTGTTTTATATCATTGTTGAACAGGATACCTCTGGGTTTTGGATTCTTGATCAAACAGAACAAACAATTTGAAGACATTACCTTTGTCTTCAGGAGCTCACTTTCACTATTTTCTGGCGTATTGTAGATGACATGCTGACGTGCTGTGCTAAGCGTATCGTGTCATTTCCGGTTGGGATCATGCTGGGATCTGTTGGGTCTCTCTCTGTGATTATAATAATCTAAAGAGTATGGTCTAGACCTGCTCTATATGAAAAGTCCTTTGAGATAACTTTTGCTGTGATTTGGCACTATATAAATAAAAGTGAATTGAATTGAATTTAAATAATTGACTGATTAATCACAGAAATGGTAATCAATAATCAATAATCTAAGTAATAATTTGTTGCAGCTTTAGAAATCATAACAGCTGAGCTCACATATCAACAAATTTATCTCCATGGTAACTGAGGAAACTGCTGATGAAGACCATATAATACAGTTGGCAGCATGGAAAAAACAATGGACTTTAATTAAGTTATCTTGAACTGCTGATCTGCATCAGTCTTTGATCATTTCTACTTTATATACTTTATATAATGTATCATTACAGTGAGTAATATGCCAAAAAGACAGAATTCACTGAGCTGTGTAAAACCAAGCTCTCGGTACACACTGGGACAATGCCGACTCACGGAATATAAATGAATTTAAATTACCTTTTATGAGCCAAATCTTAGGCATAAGTTCCTTGTTACCTGCAAATAATGTGAGCACACAGTGTACAGGCCGATCTGCAGCTAAACCATTCTGAAGCCACTGCTGTGGTGATTTGAAACATTTCTTGTTGTGCTACTCATTGTGCATTCAGTCATAATGGGGGCTCTAACACTGCTGCTCCTGGTAGGAAAAAAGTGAAAATCAGAAACTTTAAAAATCTTCAAAGACATTATATGGAAGAATCAAGCTTTTGAGAAATTGGCACAGGCGAGTCTAATGGTTTGGAAGCTCATGCGTAGGTAATGAACCACATTTTTGTCAGGAAAAGCCCAGTGTTGGCTTTTAAAAGCCACTGGAGTTTTTCCAGACACAACTTTCCCTGGCAGCTGCACACAGACAAATGGATATGTGTCTAATGAAAGGCTTTTAGGGGGTATTGATTTTTTTTTTTTTTCCATAAGTATGGCCGGCAGTTTTGTCCTTGACATACATTTGGACAAGTATGCAGATGGAAAAAATGTAATGCAAAATATATGTGTGTGAGAACCTTTCTCTGAGCTGGACAACTATCATTTTCTCCATGTGAGCGGCTACAGAAGATTTAAAAAGTTATTACACATGCTAATGAGCTAATTGTCTAACCAAGCCACAAGCAGCACCAAAGACATTTTTGATCTCCCATACTCTCCTCAGGGCTCACCCCGGCTGTACACTCCTGTCCGTGTACATCATTCACCCAGATATCTGCAGTGTAATCACTTGTGCAGAAACCATCTCTCATATTCCTCGGAGTGAAGAACTTTGAGTTGCAAGTCAGCGGTTTTTACTTTGTGTGACCAGAGCTGGAGGCTGTCATTACACTAATGCAGTACTGCTATCCAACAAAGGATCTGCCACCAGAGAAAAAAAAACCCTCTAGATCGCAGAGAACACAGATCTTGAGATAATAGCCTGCCCTACATTACAACCTCACATGTCTTTGCTTTTTTAAAATGTGCAATTGCTCATCATTACACGTCTGACAGCAGGACTTTTCAGACTGTAAGGATACCATGGGCCATCTTCACAGGCACAGTTCATTCATTAATGGAGGTAATCACTTTCAGATATACACTGTCAATGGCTTTTTAATAGCAGTTTTGACATTGCATTGGTGATTGAAACTACAGATAAAACACACATGACATTTTTTCAATATCAGCCAGCTCTGTTAGAGTCCCCCTGTGCTGAACTGAGATGTTTGAAGTTAGATTTTGGCTTGTAAAAGCATGTGTGTGAACAGAAAGGTCACAAGGTCAAAACCCAATGAAAAAATGCCACCAAGTGAGGCACTTAACCCCCACCTCGTCTAATGTAGCAGCTCTCAGTCTAAACATGTGAATTCATATGTGAATCACTGGAAAAGAGCACTCAGGCTCAGTTTACCTCCCTGGATAAATACACATTAGATTTATTGTGTAATCTTAGATTTTCTTTCCAGTGAACAGGCAGGTGACATTTGTTAATGACCACAGAGCAGAGATGCATTTGTCATGATAGACAGCAGGTTATAAACTGCTCCCACCGTGCTGACTTTTAGAAAGTTAATCTCTCCGTCTTTTAGTTGCCAGGGTGAATGCACTTTGTCATTTCATAATTATGTCTGATGGAGCTGATATTTAAACACAGCAACACTGTGAGACATGCTGGGTAAAATGAGTCAGAATAAACTGAGAGTTTCTTGTGGTTGGATATCTTCTCAAGTTTTTGGTTTGACTTAGAAAGTACAGATTTATATTTGTGCCTCAATCCTGAGCATGTGATAGAACATGTTGACCATGGAAAAAAAGAATGAAAGATATAAGTATAAATTAGATCTTGAGGTGAAATTTTTATCACATCGAGAACAATTTCATCTGAGCAAGTGAAAATCTATACATGAAATTACTCATGTTGCTATTATCAACATTAGAACGCTGTTTTTACTCATTTGTTCTATTGTAAATTCCCTCCTGCTCAGTGTGACAGTGTGACAATGGGCCACAGTTTCAGGCAATAAAATGAAGTAGCTCATTCCTGATGATCTGTTTTGTCTCCAATGTGACTGCCAGGATCATCGGTGTTTAGGGAAGTAGGGAAGCACTGAGAGAAACACCACAGCCAAACATAAGTAGTTTACAGAGTTGCAGTTACAAACCTGGTGTATGAACATTTATAAAGTTATTCCATCACAAACACAGCTTCCTGCTTCCTGCTGGCAGCTGGTTAGCTCACTTCTACCAGATAAAGAGTAGCTAATTAAGTTTGTAAGTATGTTGCTGAAAGATGTATAATTGGGGGCTGATATGACCAGATGATTTTATACTTCTGTTAACGGTGATTCTAAGAGAAGCAGGAGCACTGTTCAGTCTTCAGTAATTATTTTGACTAAAATCTCTTCTTCTTTCGTTTACTTGTTTTTGGAGGAAAATCTGCTGAATAACATCTCTGTGTTATCAATGCAATAGTTTTTGGCAGTAAATGTCAGAAAATGTTAGTCTGGGAATCTGCATGATTCTGTCTCCATAGGTCTGAAGATACCACATTTTGTGGTGATGTTTATACAGAGTTTGCAGTTAGAAAAGCTGATGTGGTATTTGACTATTTTAAAAATGTTCCATATTTGTGCACTCTGAAAATATATAAAACCGCCCTGCTGAGCTTTGCCAGGCAATGAACTAGAGAACAGAAATGGAAAATATCTTCAGTCCAATAACTCTTAATGCAAACAAAGTCAGTGCTGAGGTTCCAGTGATTTAATGGAAGGGATCATAGAACCATCAAACTGGAGTTTCCCCTGGAGTTTGGGTCATTTATTTCACATTCAGTCTCCTAAAGATCCCATTCAAAAGCAGTCAAGTAAAACCAATTGATGGCAATTTAACTCAACTTGTTTTTACTTCAGTTATTGAATGCTGGACAATTTCTCTCAAGTAACAAGCTCCATGTATAATAAAAGATCTAATAGAAGCAGCATTGCTTCATTGCACCAGCTCCCTGAACCATGATCCTCACAAGACATGGCATTTACTGTATTTCAAGAAGTTAAGAGGTAAGAAAAATAGCAGAATATTTTCTCTAAAGATAAAGGTTAAACTACCTATTCATGGTACCACTAGAAATTTGAGGGTTTTTTTTAAGTTCAGATTGAAAGTAAAAAGTAAGAAACTGACACAAGAGAAACAGAATCCAGGCCAGCTAACTCATTAAACCCGGTGTGATACTGCTGACCTGGATGACCGCTTTCCAAGTTGAAGACTTGCTGCTGGCAAGGGCACACACTCATCATACCTTATTTGTGCTGCTGCTTTTGTTTTGAAAGGGTCTGAACCTAAGGTTTTCTGCTCTGTTTTTCTGTGGATGGACACTGCAGGTGCACACAGCCACAGCAGGTGGCTTTTACACAGCCTTTACCATTAGCATCTTTCTTTGGACACCCCGCCATGAAAGTTTTAGGACGTCAGCTCCCTGAAGACCTCTTTTGTTCTCTGGTTGGTTGCTGAGTTAATCTTAGGTTGAAGCGCTATGTTTTTTTACAAGCAGGAAACTTTTTTTAGCCTGTATTCAGCTCTGGCACGCAAAGCCCAGCCTGAGTAGAATGAGAGTGGAAAGCATCATCACACGGTTTGAAAAGGATAATAGGAGGATTATTACACTGAGCCAGTAAAATACTTCTTAAAGTTTTTTCATCAAAGTGCCCCTGGAGAGACATTTGGCCGTGGATGTTCATTTGAAGGCTTTAATTTAAGGGAAAAGGGGCCATTTCAATTTAATTTACCACAGAACAGCGTTGTCTAAAGGTGGGCACATAATGATGACAGCCAGCCCATCATTTCTTTTTCCCTTGTTACTGTTCTAGCTGTTAAGTGAAATTAGTAACAGTGAGGTTGAGAAGGTTTTGATGGTTCAGGGAGGATCCGTGCTGAGAACTGATGTGGTTATCTGTGTGTGGTGGAATTAATAAATGATTTCAAGCCACATCACATGGAGCAATATGGGAAGCAGTGCTGCACAGTTTGATTCATACACATCAGAAACAGCCTGGACCACCTTCAATCTGTATTATATAAGGACAACCTAGTCCATCTAGCAGTGCATTAAAGGACCCCAAATATTATGGATTTTTCCATCATTACCCCTCCTGCTATTTTAAAGCAAATGAGTTCAGACTGTCCCTCTGCTTCCTTTTAACTTTAAAGGGAAGCTCCAACCACTTTAACACATCAAGTTCAGTTTGCTGGTCATGAGGATTCAGCCTGTGAAAACAGCTGTGTAGTATCACTCCAAAGTCTGAGAAAGTAACCCTGATAATGTCATAGTGATGTCATCGGGGTTATCGCAGTTCAGACTTGGTGGCTACATATTCATAACAGAGAGCCTGCATTAGAAATGTGGAGTTTTGAAGGTGTTTACTAGGCAAGGAGTGTCTAGAAAACGCAGACAAGTAGCATTATGGTGAAAGTGATTTTGTAGCAGAACAAAAAAGTTGAGATATTTCTTCCTCTGCTGCTTCAGTTTTGACTACTCTTTTAAAAATGTACCTCTTCTGGTTCCCCCAACTTTCTGAAAGCGAATGAATAAATCAGTTGAGTGTCCCTTTAAACCACACACCGTTTAAGATGCTGCGCACTCTTGAATCTTCTTCCTCAATATTAATGCATGATAATGATGCTCTTGATACTTTCCCAGATGATATTGACTTATGGATCAGTAAATAGCTCCGTATGTAGCAGACTATAAATGGCACCAGGCCACACTCAGCAACCAGGAGAAGTTGTTTAAGGCCTTGGAGATGAACTTAAATCCACAAGATTTCCAACAGCTAAACTGGCAGCAGCTTCATGACGGCAGATGAGGTTAAATACACTTTTTATTCACAAGTAAAAATGTTAACAGCAAACATTCAAAACACAAACTCTGCTTTAGTTATACTAGCAAGCTGTTGCGTTTATGAGCCTTGATCTGCCTGCGCTGCCTGGGCCTGTATCACTTTGATCTGCTCTTCTACATCAGTCTGACTGGTGATGTACAACATAAGCCATCAGACAGGTGTAGCCTAAGAAAATATCAGAATGAGAAGGAATCAGGCGAATTCAAATCCACTGCTGCTGTCCCGCTGCTGTAACTTACTGTTTTTTGGTTGAGGGGGGTGAGAGGTGTTGGGAGAAGGAGAAGTAGAGGGGGATTGTTAAAGCACAAAGTCACTGATTGTCACAGCAGAAGAAAGCGCTGCTGGGGCTGCTCCAGAGCGGCTATGTGTTGCATGCCTCAGCGGGGAAAATGTCTTCGTAAGCGGGCGGTAGTTCACTGGGGAGCGGGTAGGAGAAAGGGAAGCAATGATTGAGCTCCGGGTCCGTGGGCGAGTATCCCGGCAGCTCGATTGACGGGTGTCCCCCGCACTGCACTTCTGCACCTGTCTCGTCAAACACATTAAAAACACCCAAATTGATATAAGACACCGGCTGGAAATCCGCCGAGGAGCAGTCCCGCTCCTCGCTGAAGAGGATCGCCCCGGCGCGCTGCCTCTGAGACTGTCTGCTCCTAGAAAACTGCGCTGTTTTGTACCTTTTGATGATCACCAGGTTGATGAGCCCGAGGAGGCACTCCAAGGTGCTGAGAACAGTGGAGATGACCAGACTCCGCTGGTAATCCCTCAGCTGCTCGCAGGCAGGGTTCACAACCACAGAGTGGAAGCAGTAATGGGAATATTTCCTCTCCACCAGAGAAGCCGTGTCCCCGTCCACCACCGCGCCGGAGAAGGCGGTGAGGACTCCCAACAAGAAGACCACAACCCCGAGGAGAAAGAAATTCCTGCAGCCGGGTTTCTCCATGCAACAGAGCAGCGCGGAGCCCAGCAGGACCTGCCCGATTCCCACAAGTAGCCCGGAGTAGAAAGCCCCGGCCGCGGCGCCGAGGTGGAAATGCGCTTTCACCGTAGATCCCAGCGAGACGCATCTTAATCCAACGACAACTTCGCTCAGGGCGCACACGAAGAGGAGGGTGCTGGAGAAGACGGTGCACAGTCCTTTCCCACTCAACTTCATTATATTCCACCTCTGCCGCTCTCGATCCCTCTCCCCCCTTCTTCATCCTCCTTCGTCCTCTCCTTCGTCTCCTCTGGAAGCACTCTCACATTGGGACATCATCTGCCGGTGACTCCTCCGGTTCGGTTCAGAGCGGGCGATCCTCGCCGCTGTGGCGTCTCTCTCGCATCCCCGCCGCTTTACAGGAATATATAAATAATTAATGGCCAGAACGCGTTCCTTTTTGCACTTATCGATAATCCATACACAACCAATGATCACTTTAGCCTCAGATCACCGCCCATCAGACTCTTGAAGCACTCTCCTGACCAAAAGTTTTTTTTTTCTTCCTTTTTTCCCTCCTCCTGAGGAGAGAGTCTCATCTGCAGTCCGCCCGGTGTGAATGCTGTGTGGCGTTTTTGTGGCAGAGAAGGAGGCGGCTGCTACAGCCTGAGATGCTTGAGGGTCCTGTGGACCAATGACCACTGACCCGCAGGCCTTCAAATCACTGCAACACTCCTACGGGGACTCTGAATGTGGCCCGTTGTGAGTTTGTAGCGCGGAAACGTGGATGAACGACTTTTGGTTGGTGATCAAGAAAACAACCACCAGCAAAAATCACTGGCTTTACGCTCCTTTAAAGCCCCCAGCCTTGTAGTAAAAACCACTTTGGTAGCGGTGACTATGAAGGAATAGTTTCATTTATACTGGTGGTGAAGTGTGGGCCATTTCTGCAAACGAAAGGAGGGTAAATTCAGTTTAGGGATGATAAGATATGATATAACTGTCCAACTCTTGTCTATGGATATTATATATAGGCTACATACATACCGTGATACCTAGGTCATGCTTTCATCATTTTCTATGAGGGTTGTTATTCATCAGGTGGATCTTTTTGGAAATCACAAACAAAAGCATTAATACGGAATTAATACGGGCACCACGGACAGCGCTGCTGAGGCTGTGCGCTGTCCGTGGTGGCTGAAACATCCAGCCCGGGACAGATGGCAGCTGACTGGACTCTTCTTGTTTCTTCTCAGCCTCAAAAACTCCACCAGGCTTTAGCAGGGGAAACTATACCTCTCACTTTTATTTAGCACAGCTTTAATAACCTGTTGTGTGGGTGGAGACATTAAGGTAGACTTTTTCTCTCTCAATGCCCAAACGACCTTGTTGGGAGATTCAGGAGAAGAAAAACAAAAGAAGCACAAGTACTACAAGGTGCAGTTTCGGTAAAAGAAATTCTCTGTTTTTGGTCCCTAAACAAATGCAGAAGCACATACAGTGTGAGTCACCCAGAGACCATGCTGTAAAGCTGAACAGAAGCTGATACAGCCCACAGTCTAAAAGTAAATGAGTGTGAAGTCCAATATGGTTCCTATTAAAAGATGAGAAGAGCAGGCAGATGAACAGGATATTCCACGATTCCCTGTGTTTACAGGGACATGTCAGAGATGCAGAGATTTTATTTTACATGTGGTTAGAGAAAAAGTTAAGGGGAGGGGAGCATGAATGTGTACTGATATTCATGACTATCCATCCAAACAGCTGTCATTTCACCACAAATGTCAAACGTATGCAGATGCTACAGGAAAAGTTGGGGGATCAACAAAGTCACTGGGTTCATCCTCTAGAGACCATGAACATCTGTAAAAGATCCTCAGCCAACATGTCCAATAGATGTTAACACGTGAAAGGTCTGACCTTCTGCTGGAGAGGAAAAGTCAAGAGACCACCAACGTTATTAGAGTTCATCCTCAGGGGACTGTGAACATCTGTTCATAGTTTTGTGCTCAGTCAATTTTGTAGATGCTGAGATATTTTAGTCTGGACCAAAGCGACCAAAGAGATGTGTCATGGAAGCAGAGCTAGCTGAAAATATTAGAAAAATGATTAAATTAGTTTCCAAACTTAAGGGGCAGCCATCTGAAAAAAGTTCAAGGATATGTAAAATGGTCCCACGGTGTGACCTGCTGGCAAATTGTTTGTCGGTTCTTGGATTTGATTTGTTTCCAATTCATTTACTCTGGATGTGAAAACTTTCAGAGGACAAACACAAATTTTTGACTTAATGAACCAAACATCTAATGGGTGCAGGTGAGAGAATTACACCAGGGAAAAGCCCTCGCCCATCCATTCATCACAATGAGCCACCTCATTGACTGTACCAGTACAGCTGCCAGTAAATGTGTGTGTGAGTGTGAGTCTAATTAGGTCATTATTACTTAGCATAGCTTTCGGATAAGAGAAGGTGCTGTGAATGAAGAGATGTTGATCTGCTGATTGGTTGATTGATTGGCAGTCCTGCTTACTGGCAGTGAGCGGTGTCCCTGTCAGTGTGGGCTGGTCTACTGGCAGCGATGTGTATGTCAACACCATCAGCAGCAACAATGAGAGTGACTGGAGCCATCGCTTCACATCCTTTGACCCACATAGAAAAAAAACACAAAAAAAACACAGCTCTGAGTCCACCCTTCTGTTGCAGCATTGTATAATGTCCACGCTTTGTTGAGCAGAGGATTCAGACCAATTTTCACATTTGTTGTTCCATAATGTGGGCGTTGTGAGGCCTTTTGAGACTGTAACTGTGATTAAGAGCCATACAAATAAACTTGGACCAGGCCATTGCAGAATATGGCTTTAGTTAACGCACAGTGTGAGCAGTCACAGGTACACAGAATGCATTTCAATTTCAGTGAAAGCCACTGAATGCAATTGTCCGACAAATTTGATGAAGCAGAAATTGTTAACAGCATATGTCTTTCATCAGGGCACAGGGAAAGTCCCAGCTCACCTCCATAACACAGACAATTTCACTGTCATGGTCACAAACCTAGAAGATGCTGCTACTGAAGAGGAAAGTAATTCCCATACTAATAGATAAGATCACCCCTCTCATACAAGGAAGCAAGAGTTGGAAGGTTGTAGATCCACTGCAGGATTATCTAAGAATGTATTCAGTTTTACTGTGGAAGACATTCCCAGCAGTATAAAGAAAAAAATATCAACGGAATATAAACCTGGTCTATTCAGTGAAATTCACATAGATTTCTCACACTGTAAAAAAAAAAAAAATCACCTTTTCTCCTTCAAAAACAGCTTTTTAACTTAAATCACTACAGTCAGTGTGTGTGTATGTGTGTCTGTCTATGTGTGTGTGTGTGTGTGTGTGTGTGAATTTGTGTGTGTTTAAGGCTCACTGCTTCAGCTGTGCCAAGAGTCAGCTGTGAAGGGACCGCTTCAGCATCTGAGATGCAGTTTTACAGCAGCAGTTACAACAGAGGCGACAGGTCAGCCTGTAAAATCCTGTGTTAGTCTATAAATATTAATGAATCTAAAGCAGTCTGCACTGTTGTTGCCTGGAACTGTGAGGGACTCAAACAATGTTTATACCAAAGAGGAATTGACTCAGAACTATATGGAATCAATACACAGGCGGAAGACCTGTCCGGTCTTGTATAGACCAGGCCTTTGGGGCATGTCAAATGTGCAGGAACGTAAGGAAAATAAACAAATGGTGGTAAAGAGGCTGGTATATTATTTAAAGCTGCACCAATCAATATTTTTATATCAACAATGAATCAAATGACTATGGATAATGTGAAAGGTGTTGTTGCTTGTAGTGAGTAAACCACAGAAAAGAGTTTTTTGTAGCCTTTTTTGCTATAGTTCTGTTACTTCAGTCCACAACTTCTGCTCTCATTTACCTCATTTACAGCCACAACAGATGGCTGTAAAAACATACAAAAAGAAAGCTCTAATAAACCTACTGTACACTACTTACAGAAACAGACCTCACCAGCTAATGTTTGCAGGTGAACAGGGTTTATCAGCTAAAAAGCCAGATGTTTTTCTCAGGAATTGGTTGTGACCAAAACAGAACTAAAAGGAGAACAAACTGGACTTAAATTCATCAGTTGGCTCAGAAATAATGCAGATGTTTCTGAGTGTCTATGCAATTTAGGCAACTGTTTACTAATATGTTAGCCATATCAACTTTTCATGATTTTTGAAGTGAAAAGAAGCTAATACAGCCCCTACAGGTGAGTGACAAATGAACCTCTTTTCAAATATTAATGCACTTTTACTTATTTCATGAACTTAACAGAAAATACAACAATAAAAACAGAAACAGCAGCAGAAAATTAAACAGTAATTGTAGCATGTGCAAAATTTTGACAAAATGTTGGGATCTTGGGTTAAATCACATAATAGTATGGTAATGTTTTTGTAGGCCATGTCATTCATTTAATGGCCTGATGTATCTGTACACTTGTACAACTAACAAATGTTGAGAAAACCAAAAGAACATCATTAGACTGAGTTCAAGTGCAGAGTGTTAAGTGCAGCATTATCTACAGAAAATGCCCTTTGAAAGGTTGTTTCACCATGAACAGAATAACAATCTGAAGGAAACACTGGGTCCTCATAGTACAATAGTACAGAGTCATCCCTCAAAATACTTTTATCACTTTGACACTAACTACCAACATCACTGTGTCCAGTGTTGCTGTCACCATCATTAGGCATTGTCTAAAAGAAATACAAAGCAAAGTAATAAAACGTCCTCTCATAATCGAAATCAAAAGTCAATTTAACTTTAAACTCTTTGCCTGGTTATTTTAATTAGCACCTCTTGATGTAGTAATAGACTTCATTACCCAGCTATAAATATTTTTAATTGGTTTCCATGAAGTGACTTTTAATCAAAAAAAACTTTTGAAAAACTATATTTTCCAAAGAATAAAAGTAAAGGGCAGAAAGATGTGTGTAAGGGTGAAAGTTGCCAAGACATGAAGTAGGTTATTATTATAGACATCAGGCATTGGCTGGTGGATCTGACAAAAGTAGATGAAGAAACTTACTAATTATCCACATTCAGCATCACCACTGTGACTGATCTGCTACATGTTACAGAAGATGAACAGTGGTATTTGTTTAACGGATACCCATGTAGATTTTATTAAAAGATTATTTTTCCTCCTCCTCTCTGGAGCAGTGCTCAGTTGATTACGATGATACTAATGATGATGAACACACTGCTACAACAGGTCATTAGTAAGAAGGAAGAGAGGAGATGAAGATAAGAGGAAACAGTGTGTAATGTGATAATCACATGCATGTTAAAACACAGTGTGCAGGGAAGGGTTATATATTCTCCTTTAATGAGATATTCACAGTGCAGATACAGACAAGAAACATTTCTTTCTGTCAGTAAATCTCATGAATAAACCAAAAACAATAATGATTTAGTCCATTTTTCGATACATTTAAAGGTCCCTACCCAGTCTGTGATTCTCAGCTTTAATATGTTTGGTTCTCCAGCTATAACCCAGCTAAAACTAATGCAGTCTAATACTATAAACTACTACTATACTATAAACTGTGTACTGCATTGTGTTGACAGGTGTTATTTTGCAGCTATTATTTTATTTGCTCCATTCAAAGAGTGTAGATTAAACAACAGACACATCTCTTTGGGCAATACAACACAGGCCAACAGCAGCACAGACTGCAGCCTCCAAAGTGATCAGACAGTTGAATCAACACCTCTTTAACACAGATTCAACAAAAATAGCATTATCATTACAACCTCCATGAAGGAGAATTTACGGCAGGGTTGTTAAATTAGATTGTTTTGATCTTAGTGTACCTAATAAAATGACAACTGAGTGTTTAGTCTCATGTTTTTAAAAAGGCTAAATCATTTCTGTGAGCAGCTGGGCACTGCAGGTTTTAGTAATCATACCACAAACAGTAGTAAATAGTGCAACTGTTGGACTCTATTGGACTCTACACATTTTATTTGAAGGATTGTGTATAGGGGTTAGACTCAAAATAAAATCCAGTGCTCATGTTCATGCACTTGTTGTAGGATCACTTCATTGTTATCCTTTCATCTTATCCTTTTAGCACACATGCCAGGCTTGCAAAAGCCAAACTGCTAGAAGAGCTAACCATTGTTTTTCAGTGTTCAGTGTTCAGTGTACCTGTGTTTTATTTGAGGAGGAAATGTTTTATAGTTAACTTTTCTTGCATTTCTACATTAAACAGAGGCTGAGCAGAGAGCCATTTTGATCACATGCCTTCTCATATGATTGGAGTGGCCTTAGTCTGCTGTGTATATGTAACCTTCAGTAAAATTCAGTGCAAGTAAAATATTTATATGTGACATAAGAGTCTTCGGCTCCAGTTTATTCTGGGGTTTGTACATCTGGGTGTTTCTTGGTTACAATATAACTTTACACGGGACCTTATTTTTCAGACAGCTGTAGATGATCATGAATCCACACATATCTTCCACAAGTGTTGGTGTGAAAACAGTGAGACAGGTGATAGGAATGGCAGTCACGAGTTAGTTCGTCTTGCTGCTTGTGCCAAACTTGTAGGTTCATTTTCTCTAAGTTTCTACTCTCTGGTTTCTGTATTGAATTACATTGTGAAAATACAGTATTTATGCAAATATGGGCCCCCTCAAAAATCTTAAATGTGCAGTATGGTTCTGGTACCAATGTTCCAGTGTCTCAGTGCGGAAACACAACACGTGGCTGACTCTATGACAGAGGCAGAGGCTGCAGAATCCCACACAGGATTAGCTGCCTTTTCCACCATTTATAAGAAACAGATGTCTCAGAACCGAGCTGGATCTTGTCCAGGGCTCTACACCGATACACTGGTCTCCTGTTAATCCACCGTGTCTGTGCATGCATCTTAAAAAGTAGCCTGTGGCACTTCAAGCCTTCATGATAACTGCTGCTGGTGGACATCACATATGAACACCTGAACAGAAGACAGCTTTTTGGCTGCCGTCTGTATTCTTCACCTGTATTTAATAACTTCCATAGCCTGCAGACTGCGAGGGAACCTGGGTGGTTTGTTGGGACTTGAGCTGGGTTTAATTAGTATTTTAATTACACTGTCTGGAACCCTTTTTCTTTTTTTGTTCTGGGTTTAACCACTAGGGAGCATTGTCCTCCAAACAATGCTTGAAGTGATGCAGCAGGTCTGTTTTGTTTAAGTAGCTCAAACAGTGTAACCAGTATTCATATTCACCAAGCAGCCTGGGTAGTGTGGCTCGTTTTGTTATTTGGACTTTTTCAGCATTTTTATTTGAGGACAAGGAGAGATATATTTTGTATATATCTTGACTAATATATTTAACAAAATCAGTAACACAGTTTGCCTTTCTGCTGTGTAATGTCAGTTTTCATGTGTCCCTCATGCTCAGTCACGTCATCACTGCTTATGACGTGAACTTGCTGATCACAGTGTCCTCCACACTAGTGAGGAAAAGCAGAGAAAAGCGAGCGTTGCTACACTAATGTCAAGCATCCAGAGAATCTGTAATTACAAACTGCTGGCACACTGGCTGCTTGGTTAGAAACTGGAGGGGATGGATTGTGTTATAGTGTCAGCAGAAGTAGAAACAGCTGCATCTAGTGGAGTAAATCCATTTCCTAGCTCCAAGGGAGTCCAGGACATGAGGCTGTGAGTGTCAATACATGTGCTGTATGCATGGGGGCTGGCAGCACAGCTCAGAGGACCAAACAGAACAAACTCTGCTCAACAGCAAGAAAGTGGCTCATTTGGAGCAACTGATATAGATCTGAGATGGGATTGGGGGGGGGCAAAGGCTGAGATGATGTGTGAGTCATTGATCAGAATGTAGCAGCACACCACTTTCATCTCTCATCTGCTTTATTATCACTGGTAAAACACGAACCACTCTCTGTATATTACTACGTTTTTTTTGTGTTGCGTATATATGTGATGCTTTTTCCCTCCATTAAAGCACAAGTACATGAGCCCTCTGACTAAAACCAAATTTATATGAAGAGTGGCTTTACATGGACACAATATTCCATTTAATGTCAGTGTGACCAATCAAACATATGCCTGTATGAGAAAATCTCCTACAAACCAACTGATGAATTCTATATGAAAAAATACACTGATGTATTCATAGTAAAAAAAAATAAGATCTGATAATTTAAGATGTGGACCAATGTGCAAAGACTACAAATTAGATATTAAGACACACACGCACAGGGGCGTTATCAGTACCCATGTCATGGAGGCTGATGTCAAGTCGAAATAGATTAAAAACAGCTACTTTAATAAATCTGAACCTGCTGATAAACTGGCTAAATGGTTTTTAATTGCAGATGTATGACACTGCCTGATGTGTAAGGTGGTTTAAAGTGGGGAAAAAGACATAACTGACCTTTTGTTAAAACCATCTGTAAAACCAACAGTATTGTAATTAGATTTTAGTGAGAGAGAGACTTCCAAGTATTCCTTTACTGTTATATGTTAATGTCAGTTTTGATGCCTTTCCCTTGATGACCTCATGTTAGTGGTTATTTTAAGAAACTTCTTCAGCAATATACATAATGGCAAGTTACAGTAATATCAAACTGCATGAACTGTTTCTGTGCACAGTATTGACAAAACATGGTAGGAGTGGAAATGGTGACAGTCTCCTGGAGGTCTAGCTCATCTCCTGCTGTGCAGATGCTGGGACTGACGGTTCAGGGTTGTCTGCCACATGCTCATCTGGACCAGTGCTTCCATATTTGCTCTGTAAAGATCGTCCCAAAAACAGCCAGTACTCCTTACGGATGGTGTCCCTTTCCTGCGCTAGAAGATCACAAATCTTGAAAAAGGAACAAACACAGGACGGGTGAGAAAACAATGTTAATGACATTATTTCATGGTTCAAGTTTCAAGTTGTAATGATTTCTACGATTGTATTTGCCTTTAACAAAGTACCTACTTCCAGAGCCTTTCTTAAAATTTCCTTTCGTTCCTCTTCGTCCACATTTTCCTTTTGGCTGCTGCTCTCCAAGGCATCCTCATAGCAATCAAACAGAAATGCTAGAAGATAAGGTGAACAGTGCGTTTCCTTCAGCTCCAGGACTCTCTCCAGCAGACCTGACTGAGATGACAGACCTTTGTCTTGCAGCATCCTTGGGGAGGAAAAAACAACAGGAAGAAAATGGGGAATACTGTCAGTGAGCTTTTCCATTTTTAATAACAGTCTTCACTCAGTTTCTCCCCTGTAGCATGTCATATATTGTGGATGTGTGAATGGGGATGGCACATAAAAATGTCAGTGATTCTACTCAAGAACAAAAAGAAAATCTCTTTTACTGCAACCTTGAAGAGGATGATTAAATTCACATGTCTGATAAAATATAAACATGTTTGCTATGTGCAGATTTCCTGGGATTTAGATTTACTGTAGAAAACAAGACTTGTTATGCGTTTTACCCTTTCAAATAGTTCCATGCGCTTTCATTGTGGGGAGCCTTCCTGATCTGGTTCAGACAATACCTGAATGCATCAATACAGAAAAATAAAGGATCAGTCAAATATAAGCAGATGTGATGCTTATCGTTCAAGAAAATACACACTTTAGGAATTGTATGGTTTCTTCAGCACTAATATGTGTACAAAACATATTGTCAGGTAGAGAATCAGATCCTTAAAATGTAAGCTATTTATGGTAGAAACAACCTCTCAAAGATGTTTACATCTAACTTCAAAAGATGCAAACTGTGTGTCCAAGACTTGTATATTTAGACCGTACTCACTGAATCTCTCTCTCCACTATGGCTGGATCAGAGAAACCTGTAGTGTGAGAAATGACAAAATGCCTCTGGTTCCATGCAGAGTTATTCCTCACATCTTCTTCCAAAAGACTTTCCACAAACTCCAGCTCATTGTCCCACAGTTTGTACTCCTGGAAATTAAATAAAACAAGCGTTGGCAACAAACTTGTTTATGTAATCATGTAGTGCTTTTGGTGGTAACCCCTGCAATGTTTGAGACAAATACTGACTAAAGAAGGATTCAAACAACACACCAACAAACAACCAAATTAATAAGTAAAGGATTCAGTCTGGCAGTGGGGCTTGCTGTGGGCAGAAAAACTGGATCTCATATCTCAGTTAAGAAGCCAAACTCTGCTAAGAGCTCCCAACACCTACCTGGATGACCCACTGTCTGTGCTGCCAAGCGTGGTAGTTCTTTGCATCTTGGCTGAGAATGTCCGCAATGAACTCCAATTCCTCTGAGGGGTCATTCAACCACTCCACCACCATACGTCTGTGATGCCTGGAAGACGAGTTAGGAAACCCGTCATTATATTTAATGTTTCCATTAAACTGAGTGATTTTAGAAATGTCCTGCACCCATCTTCCCTCTCTCTTTTTTTAAATAATGTGACCTGAAATGAATTTGCCAGCACTCACCAGACTTGATAGTTTTTGGGTTGCTCCTCGATGATAGCAGTAATGTACCTCATCTCCTCTCTCAGGTCCTTTGATAAAGCCTGCAGCAGTACACGCCGGTAGTGCCTACATATTCCCAAACCCAAATTTTATTTACACTTCAATTTCACAGAGGACAGAGTCATTTTAAACCTCACAAATAAATGTACCGCTCAGTCTAGAGCTTTATTAAGAAGGCACATCACATGTAAATTAAATGACTGAACAGCGACTTGTGAGACTGAGACCCAACAATAAAATGGCTCCTTCCAGGTTGAGGTTTTAAGAAAATGATTCTAGAAACTTTAGTTTTAAACTGGAAATAATCTTTCAAATTGTTATTGCTTCCCATCATGACAAGAAAACAAAACACTCCTAAAATACTCCCAAAAATGTCAATATCTCAAACATGCAGCATGCTCACCACACTGTGTAATTTGCAGCATTCAGCTCAATGGCATCTGCTGTCAAGGCAAAGGCCCGCTCACTTCTTTCATCATTCTTCAGGAGCGCACGGAAATAGTCATAAACATCTGAGACTGTTGGAAGAAAAATTTGTATGTTAATTATAAAAACCTGAATTTGACAAACAGACTACTGGCTGGACATGTCTGTGGTACTAAAAATATGGTTCTAGTAAGTGTTTCTGATGTGTGGGTTACTGAAAATAGAATTGAAAGAGCACAATACTCTTTTGTTAGTTTACATATATGAAAAAAGGTTAAAAAACATTATTATAGTGAGATAAGCATAGCTGATCTGCAGGTGTCTGCTTGTCACTATCACCTCTGTGGTACCCTCTAGTACTCTAGTATGTGACTATCATCTCTAACAAATACTCCCAACAATCTTACACTTTTCAGAGTAGGCGATCTTCACTACAGGATTTGGTCCATCATCCTGAGGAACTGGCTCTAGGTCAGCCCACTCCTTTCTGTCTCTGAAACACAAAAACACGGGGGTGGATTTCCTGGCTGCTAACCTACAACATCGCCAGAAGGCAGCTGATGCAACTAGTGCTCCTACTTCCAACTAACTACTTTGTTTAGCAAATGAGAAGAAGATGTAAATACACGTTGTAATGATTTAAATAGTTGTAACGCTGCACCGGCACATTGTGTTTGTTGGTTTCGTACTTGAAACAGGGGCAGGAAGGAACTGACAGAAGTGCACCATTTAATTAGCACAACACAGTTTCAGTAAATAGTAGTATACCATTTACTATCGATTCCAGTGACACTGAAGATAACCGTACTATGGCAACCGTTAAGGAAAGTCACTAAGAAAACTAACATTAAACCAGAAGTTACCAAACATTACTGTGCTATTACAAACTTAAGTTACTGGCAGATATAGTTAGTTACCGTTAAAGCAGCTAACAAGCTAACCAGCCAAACAATTGAGGAAACTAATAACCAGACACTACCTAAAAAATAAATATCGAGTCGGATCAAGACCGTAATCATCCCCGAGTTGGTCCTCGGCCTCTACATCAAACTCTTTGTCTTCGTTAACCTCCACGGATTCATTTGAAGTTTCTTCGACACCTGACATCGTTAACCTGCTAGCTTACTAACGTCTCTGTTCCGTGAGGCAGGAAGAAAACGCAACATCCGGTACGGCGTAGAGCTGCCTTTACGTGCTGCGGGAAATATCACACTTTTAACAAGTATCGGTAAAACTTATGATAGCTGAGTGCAGTCGTCGTGCTAGCAAGTGTAAAAAAACAGCCCATGTTTAATACTCAAGTATGCAAATATCCAGGCTTTCGTCGTCCCGTAAGTTCTGAAATGTTGCCGGTTATTCAAGTTGTCAAAGTGTGACGTTTACAAGTAACTGTGGTGTACTTGTTGAGGTTAGTCAAGGTTCACTTGGGGCAGAGACAATGTGAAAACGACAGTATATACTATTTCTCAATAGTCTCAAATCTTTTTTTTTTTTTTTTTTTTTCCAGTTTCAGTTTTTGTGTTCATGTGCAAATCTCTTCTTAAACTAGCGGACAGATGAGACTAGACATTTTTCTGTTCAAGTGTTGGGCCACTGAAGCTCCAGTGGTCTAAGCAGAGACGTATTTCCTGGCTCCCTCTTATGGCAGGACTTGGTTAAATACTTGCAAGCATTAAAAATGTAATAGTTTGAATGATTTAAACACAAATCATCCAAATTCAATTTGAATCAAATTCCACTTCCAAAATAGCAAGACTGACAAAAAAATTTAATTTAATTTTTGGAAGGCAAGGTCAAGCTGAACTTTATTTTCATCAACGACTCTGGACATTATAAAAATAAATAGATGATTCACAGTCAGTGGATCGTAATACAAATTGTTATCAAAATTATGTATCAGCCAGAATGAAGAAGGACATGCATAATAACCATTGCATCAACTTATACATGTTCTGAATACTTGTCTCCATTACTTGCAATTAACAAAATCTGTTGTGTAACAGAACCTGTTGACAGATTATAAAATCACCATTCAAATTAGACAGCTATGCAAGTTGTATATGCTTCTTCCTGACAAGTTTTCAATGATGGCTTGACCCAAAGTGTGTTCAGTGACTGTCTTCTTGATCCAATCCGTGTTTTTCAATATAGCGTCTGGGACAGAAAAAAAAAAACAGATAAAACCATCAGTCAGTGTTTACTTCATTCCATAACAGTTAGATTAATCTGTCAATGTCTAAGACATACTTCATTACAAACAGGGCATGTAATTTATTGAAACCACAATCCTTCTGAACTTATTGTGGTTGCAATACATGTCCTGTCAATGGCTTTCTGGACCAAATTTAAATGAATAAAGTGCCATATGGTCAAACATATTCCAACTGTAAAACTAATTTGACACATTTTGAAGGGGGTTTTCACCTACAATAAACAGTATATCAGTTTTTCCCTAGACTAATAGTTTGTCAGTTTTTATGTTGACATGAATACATTTAAAATGAATAAATTGCAAGTATCAATGAACATTACACTGAATCCCACTTGGTTCATGTCATGAAACAACACTGCCATAAAAGTTGTTATGACAAACACACAATAGCTGTTTATTTACACACCCAACAGTTACAGAGCAACATTCCCATTCATTTGGACTCTTGTTTCAGGCGACCTGACACATGTAAGTCCAATATTCACACTCCTTTTAACTCCAATTCCTGATAAAATATCTGTCTCTTAAGTTGCTAATTGCTCCACTATGTTCAGCAGCTAGTTGCTAACTTTGTCTGTCAGCTGTTTGGTACTGGGCAGTTAGTGTGCAGTGAGCTTGCTTAAGATTTTTTACTGAAAACAGTTGCCTGCAAAAATGACACTAATGAGAGCGGTGAGAAGGAACCAAAACAGTGAAGTTGTGGGGAGAGAAACGAAAACATTCAACTAAAAGATGCTAGAATGCTCCATGGAGCTGAGAAACTGCAGAGTTGGATGATATTTCTCTGTAGGTGTGACACTACAACCTGTTTCACATTACACATAAGTTATCTTACTCATTGTTGATGCAAATATTGATTATTGCAGCTTTACAGTTACACTAGGTATCTGTGTGCAAAATGTAGAGAGGTATCTGATCAAAAACCCTGATTTTCTCGACTGAGAATATGGTGAGGTGACAGCTGTACTACCACTATATTTTATGAAAAAGAGAAGAGACAGTTTAGAGCTCTCATGTTGGTCACTCTTCTTTTTTTAAATCTATGACTTGCCTCTGGATTTCAGAACCAATCTGCAGGGTCTAAATTAGCAAAGACAGGTGTTTTTTTACATAAGACTTTTGCCTGGCACAGCTTTAACACTTCGTAGAATCAGTGCTGAGTGACAGACACAACCCTAGGAATGAATTCAAAGTAAATCTCAGACCAAATGAATATTGCATTACTGTTCACTCCTGCACAACTGCAAGATGTTGTGCATAATGAAACAGCTTTGGCTGTTCTCTGAGGTGTCTTATTAACATGAGCTGAACAGACATGGAGCATTTTCAATGAATCCAGAAATATTTGATTAAAATAAATGTTAAGAGACTAACAGAAAATTTAATTCCACCACACCTGGCTGGCCTTTCAGCTGCAATATTATCATGTATGCAGCTGCTCTTACAAATAATAATATAATATCTTTCTGACATGTCTATGCTAATGGCAAGAAAACCTCACCTTCTTGCAAAATTATACAGCGCTTCTTTTCTCTCTTGGAGAGACAAATGTCTGTCAGCTGGTGATTTCCCAAAAGATTTGGCAGCAGGCTGTAGATGGAAAAAACAAAAATGACAAATTAGTGAAAGACAGGTGTATGTATTACACAAATTAAATCAATTTAAATTAAAATTCCCAATTTATATGTCCAAAGTAATCTATGGATTAAAAATTACACATTCACAGGAAAAAAACAGATTAGAAATAAGTTAGAGAGCTCAGAATCAAAGTCAGTCAAACCTTTATGGTGGGAGCAGAACCAGAAGAGTAGGGGCTGATCTTTGAAGGCCCAAATGTAGATGTCCCGCTTGCTTCCATTGGAGATTCCTCCTTGTTCTCTAGCAGATTTGTTATGGTGGTGTCAACACAATTGGTTTTTGCTGTATGTGATCAAGACACAACTGTGAGCATGTGTACTAATAGACAGAGAAACGTGATAGTTCTAAACGGGTGGCAGGGATGTGGGGTCAAAAGGTAAATGTGCATTGAAACTGTGTCATACCTAAATCTGTGGCAATGACATTCAGTGGGACATGAGGCAGCACATCCTTCACTTGTTGGGCCATCTTAGCAATCCTATGATCATCTGTGCCCAAACTCTGGACCATGAAACCGAGCCCAATAGAGCCAGGTCTGACACCTAGAGTAAGGAGAATAACTGACATTTACCCTAAAAACTCAAAAGCAATTAGCCAACTCCTTACATGTACAGAACTGGACTTATTGTGGGTTTATATAATTTACATACTTGTAGAAGTTTGTGGTACGGTGTGTCTTTTCCTTTTGATGTGCTCTGCTTTATCAGCTTTGGTGATCTTGGTGGAGACCAAGCCAAGTTCACCTGCTAGCAGCTGAAAAAGAAGATACACACAAAAGACACATTTTAGTGTATGACTGCAGCACAACAACAGAAAGGAGGGGCAGTTAGTGATGGATAGAATATGGAAGGGAATCTAATAAACTATCTGGGATCTAGGCGTAGGCGCTGTGGTTAGGGGAATACAGAAATTGCATTATTGTAGGACATTTTTTTCTACATATTTGTTTTTACCATTACAAATTGAATCCTTTATGAATCCACTCAACTGACAAACATTGGTTTTACCTCCTGGACTTTGTTGGCAAACTCTTGTGTGGACTCGCCATCTTGTCTGGAAACTGGTGGGAGCCAACTGGGATGACAGTGACAAATAAAAACACAATTTTGAGAAGTCATTTTCACAACAGTTGTGGCAGAAACACTCAAAAGTGCCAGGAGACTACTTAAAAACTGAATTTGGAACTCAGAGCATTAAAATTTATTTACAAAAGCAATTTAGTGTTAAAACCATCTGAAACTGGTGCTCATTAATCAACATTATTGGCCAGAGGATGAACATGGGGTTGTTACTTGTGTCAAAGCCAAGTGTTTTCATCAGCTTTGTTTTTTGTACCCAGTGGATCTAGTTAACAAAACTTGCATCTCTACAAAACACAACTTCATTTTCCAAGGAAAAAAAAACAAAATAACTGGATTGGGTTATTATCTGCTATAGAATATCATGATTTCATTGGTGATAGAAATAATGATACAAGTTATTTAGTACCTTACATGATACACTGTACATGGAGCAAAAAATGTCCACAAGAGATCCATCAGCCAACTGGACTCTGGTGTGGTCTGTGAACAGACAACACAGTCAATCACAGTGTTTTATCGAAGTATAACCTGACGTGCCCTTTAATCAACTATGTATACATAGACAGACATAGAAAGGATAAAGACAATAATAGCTGTTGTGAGGGGTCCACCTGACCCAAAAAACCCTTTAACTATTTAAATATATCCTCACTGATTGTAAAAGCCCAACATTAGCCTCTGCAGCAACACAGGAAAGAATTACTCTTGGTGCTGAGGTGGCTGGATTAGATTTAAGTAGCCCACACTAATCGGCTTGCTGCAACTTCCAGGAAATTTCAATTCTTATTTTATAATGATTTTCCACCAGCCTAGAAACTGTACATAGGATGCAATATTCTTCCTTATCAATTTCCTTACCTCCTCTATATATTGACATTTTGCATCTTAGTATGATAATACGTATTTTTTCTCAGTGTTATTTGTGTACTCATTTCACTCACTCTCACTCTCACACTCTCACTCTCACACATATGCACACACACACATTCAACCATTCAAACAGTAGATACTGTTAACGCAACATATTGTCAGTGGTGTGATAATAATATCCAACGATTTTGTCTTAAAAGTCAGGTTCAAATGACATTACCAAAGCAATCAATGGTCTGGTCACGCGTAAGGCCACAGGCTGAATGGAGTCAGTCAGTGAGAAAGGCCAGGAACTGAGAGGAAAAAAACAATATATATTACCTGAATAGGCAAATTCAGAAGAGAAAATTTCAACACATGCCAATTTTATTTAATTTCAAAATACTTACTGAGACAACAGAGAGAAACATGAAACAAACCACAACTGACCTGGTGTGGTGTTTTGTATATGTCACAAAGGAGGTTCAGGACAATTTAGTCACTGTTAGTGGGAAGTGAAAAACTAATATAAACTGAATTTCAGATCTCCACAAGGAAAAGGTTTCCAATATTCTCAATCTTATTATGAAGTGCTCCTCCCAGCTTTTTTTGTTTCCAGTGCGTCTGCAGGAGAGTTCAGCTGAAGATACAATCCACTTCGTTCTGATTTACTCAAATTAACGATAGAAATGAATCAATTTTGCAGCTCTTATCACTTCCTTGTCCCCATAGACCTCTAGAGGGAAATTAGCATGGACAAACAACCACCACAGTGATGCATCTCCATTTCAAAGTGCCATGGAAGAGGGATGATAATTTGTGGCTAGCTTAATTAAAATCATTGTTTCTTTTTACAGCCAAAGCCACAAGTCTTTGTGTGTAAAATATTGATGGATCCCACAGTTACTGTTGTGTTTTATAACAAGTTTAGTTGGTAAATGACTGGTGGTTCCCAGAGTTTCCAAGAGTAGAATGGGAGGCAGAGCCTTCAGTTATCAGGCTCCTCTACTGTGGAACCTTCTCCCAGTTTCGGTCCAGGAGGCAGACACCCTCTGTACCTTTAAGAGTAGGCTTAAAACTTTCCTCTTTGATAAAGCTTATAGTTAGGGTTGGCTCAGGCTTGAACCATCCCTTAGTTATGCTGCTATAGGCCTAGACAGGAGATCTCCCATTATGTGCTGAGCTCTCTCTCCCTCTCTTTCCCTCTCTCCCTCTGTCTCCCTCTGTCTCTCTCTGCCCCCCCCCCCATAAATACATGTTACTAACTCAATATCTTCCCTTTCCTGTAGTATTGTGTTCTTCCGTCTCTCTTCTTCTGTCTCTTTCTGCAGGTATTTCTGCCTCTGGAGCTGTAGAGTCTGATCTGTGATGACAAGTCTCCTGCTGCTCCTACAACTCCACTCAACTGCTGCTATAATTAGAAATTACTTATACTGCTTATCTCCCCCCCCGTAACCCAACCAGTCAAGGCAGATGGCCGCCCAGGAAGTTTTTCCTTGCCACTGTCACCTTAGTGCTGGGATTTGGTGGGATTTGTTGGGTCTCTCTCTGTAAATACCTATTTTAAAGAGTATGGTCTAGACCTGCTCTATATGAAAAGTGCCTTGAGATGACTTTTGTTGTGATATGGTGCTATATAAATAAAATTGAATTGAATTGAAACTGAAATGAGACAACAATTATCCCAAACCAGAAACAAGAGAGATGAATCAAATGAGCTCTTCCAGTGAGTGGTTTAGCCTGTTACACAAATGTTTACACTTACCTAAACTTGAGCAGGCCAGCACAGCCATTTGTGGTGTCCTCTTCAGGAAACAGGAGCAAAGGTGCAGTGCCTTCAGTGGAACAGTATCTCTGAAGAGACTCTATCGCTCCTTGGCCAGATGTTGAGTGGATTTCCATGAAGCCTCTGGCCCAACACACAAAGCCTTTGGAGCCCTCTAGCTGGGGCTAATAAGCAGAAAGAGACAGAGCAAGCTCACCAAACACTACAACCACCATATTTAGCAATGCACAGTACTATATGTTGCACAAACAAAAAAGACAAAGGTAACAGACAAAACATTTTTGTCCCTGAGGGATAGTAAGATGGCCCTGATGGTGAGCAGGTAAGACATGAACATGCTTTCATGCACCAGTGCACACACCCTCTCCTCTGCAAACATGCATTTGTCATCTGCTGCCACTGAAGTTTTCATACAGAGTATGAAGTACTTTCATCCTTGCAGTTTCACTAAGGAAGCATTCACAAAGCTTCAAAAGTAATACTGACATGTAGGTGATCTAAAAGGGTTTGAAAGTACACCAGTTATTAGTACAAAAATAAGCACAAGAAAAACTGCAGTCATGTCATAGGGTTTATCTATGACTATCAATACTGTAATACATACAGCTTTGCTTTTAAAAACAGTGCGGTTTTCAACATACATATTTTAACTGTTAAGAGGTATCTTCATACTGCAGATATGTTAGTTGGTGTGTGCTGACAGGTGCCAACTGATGTAGAAAGCACATAGCAGTCTTATGATGAAAAAAACCCCAGAAATGTTTAAAACATACTTTATAACATAGTTTAACAAAGAGATATTTAAACACTCACAGTATTACAGGGGGTCAGGAGGTTGATTACGTTGTGGTCAAAGTCTGTCACATGATTGCATATGTACAACTTGGTGTTTTTGTCTCTGGAGCGAGGGTTTTTCTGTCTCACATGCATTCCCAGGACTGAGCACATAACTCTCACAATAAATCTGAAAGCAAACAAAGAGAAATGGATGTAAACAGAATATAATTGCTAAGTACAAGGAACTCACTACAATCCCCAAAAAGCACAGCATCTTGAGATGTGTTAACATGTAATAAATAATTCTTGGTAAAGGTCTACAGGGATGATCTCTGTAAGGTTTTATCTGTTAGGTAATGAAAATTACTGTGAGCAAGATCTCATTTACACAAGGTCACAGCGTAACAGACACATAACATATCAAAAACATCGAGCAGCCATTTGCCTTAATGTTATTTAATGGGGCAGCTGAATGTAATGCAGTAATTATAGCTGTGAGTGGCAGCCATGCTGCAATTATTTTTAATGGGATACACAGTATGCATAAAAGTGTTTCACTGCATTAACTGACAATGCTTTACCTTAGATTTCTACCAATACATGTACCTCTATTACCATTAATGCAGACTTTTATTATTAAAGATGACACATACATGACTACTACTACAGGTACTGCTGCCACAACTACAATAATTATTACTAGCTGGGAGTTAAATGTGTTTGCAGAAAACCTAATGATTTAAAATACTTGCCTTCTAACAAAACTTTCTGGAAGTGCACAGCTGACCAAGAACACATGTATACCAATAAAAATCCGTATTAACATCAAACAAATGCCAACTGGAGAGTAAATCAGCAACAGCAGGAGAAAAACAGCATCTTTGGGGAACCTGTGCAAAGAAAGAAACAACATTTTTTAAATGAAGTAGATTCAACACCAGTAAGGGAACACTGTATTAATTTTATTGCTTGTACTTGTACTACTTGTATTTGTATTAAATCACCAAATACATGCAGATCAAGGCTAACTGATGAATATCACTTTTAAATTGAGTAGCAATGTGATATTACCTAATAATCCCCCCCCCCCCTTTTAAATAAATATCACTTAAACTAAGGCTACATTAGGGATTCCAGTAATTTCTCTTCAGTAAAATCTTCACAGTCTGTTACTATTACTTATAAGACTGCTGGACATTGCCATACACCTGTTGTTTAGAGTCTGAGGCTTCTACGTGAATGTGAACATTTTTCACAAGCTTAGAACAAGGTAACTCATCGCTGGTAAAATAAATGCTAAATAAATACCACCCATCTCTTTCACTACAGAATCAGCATTAGTGATAATTTCCGTTTAACCACAGTCCGCAACTTCTGTTATTACACGTGTCTCTACGTGTTTGGCTTAGCACTTATAAACTGGAAAACATCTGAGATGCCCAGTATTACTACAATTAAGCACCACAATCAGTACTCCAGCACATACAGGCCTTATATTCCATTGGGTCATCTATTCTTAGAGCATGTGATCGAGACACTACTTTTATTTGACACATTTATGATTAATGGCAGAGTCATTCGCCAGTAGCCATGTTTCACAAACACAGAGATACAAACATTATCTAAGCCTACTGTGTCCAGTTAATAGAACTTGCGTCTCAGAGAAAACTTCATTATCACCAGTCGGGAGATAACGCTAAAATTTAAAATGTCGAGTGCAATACCTAAAGCTAAGCTAGCTAGTTGAAGCATGTTACAGCTATTGGCAGCGCAATATGAACACGGAAATTAGCGTTGCAAAAGGTTGCCTATTAAACGCTGGCAATCAGACGTTTATATTGGTGTCTCCACTACACCGCTAAGTTAGCTAGCTAGCTGTACGTTTTATGAAAGGTTAGACATCCCCGCGTTTGGAAACTTACGGCAATTAGCTAGCAAACGTTAAATGTCACCAATGTCATTATGTGACGTTTCTTGAAAACACTGAATACGACCGTAATGTCACTATAACGGTGGCTAATTAGTTTTAGCTAAAGGTTAACTGTGCAGCTTAGATTGGCTAACTACCGTTAGCTAACTTACCGACGAAAGTCAAACATGTCTTCAATCCCCCTAGTCTCCATGTCTGCCAGTCAGACCTTTGCTCAGAGGCTACTGCTAAGAATACAACCTGATCCCTAAAAATAAATTAGTCATAACGTTCACGACAGCAGTTTTGTCATCCGGTGGGTAAACTGACAGCCAACGTCACAATTTCTCCGACGAAAACGTTTTCAAGCAGCTACACTAGCAAGTTTAAATGTTAGCTTAGCAATTGTCAACAGATGTTTCTGGCCGTGGTGCTAGCTGCGCTTAGCGCCTCCGCTCCATCAGCAGCAAGCAACAACAACACTTCCGGCCGCAATCCTTTAGAATAAAAGTACCACAAAAGTAAACTACAGACAAACGACTTTCAAAATAAAAGTCCTCTTTTAGGAAAGTCGACAAAAAGTTACTGTATTCTGTCGCCATCCAGTGGTAGACATATATTCTCGCACGCACATCAATTAATAACCCACATTTATTGCTTGGCAAACATTTATTTTATCATATTTTTTAAAGAAGTATTAACTAAACAAAAAACACAAGTAAAACTTGTTTCTTTAGTTTTAGCTAATGTGTAAGTTAAACAGCACCCGCCCCAGTACTAGAGCAGTAATTCTCTCCTTCCAATTTTCCCACTTACACAGCAGGTTATCGAAGACTGTGATTCTTTAAAGACTGTGATCTAAAATATTTTGTAACATATATAGGAATGACTGTATCAGAGCGATATGGATTGCCAAGCATTTGTGGGTAGAGGACGATTAAACATACACACTGCAATTAGCAATATCACCAGATTATTATTCGTTAACCAGTTATTACGGCTTCGTAAGTGACATTAAAGTTTAATCATGACTGTGGGTGTGAGCAGTACAGTGTATGGGTGTTAAGTGTAAGTTTCTTGAACACACCCCACCCGTTAATACTCCCTATCTCCTCCCACAGCCTCATCCCATATTTGTTTGGCAACAACACTGTGTCTCCTGCAGAACCGCTGCTGAAAACTTCATCGATTTTTTTTTCTGGGAAATCAAACATCCCTCTTTTAACTGAGCGCAGACTGGATACCTGTCCCCTTTCCCTCTGACAACACACCGGGGTTAACATGGTGGTTGGATTCCGCTGTTGTCCGGTAATTCTGTGGCTGGCCCTGGCCGCCGTGCTGGGCTCGGTGCTCGGGCTCGGCGAGGATCTCGACCGGCCTCTGTTCGGGCCTCCCGGCTCTCCTATCCGGCTGCATGAGTCCGACCCGGGCCTGAAAAAGGCTCTGGCATTCGCCGAGGATCGCTACAACCGGGGCTCTAATGCCATGCATCTCCGCAAAGTCAGCCGGCTCATCACTGCAACCAAACAGGTAACACATAAAAGACGATGGCTTTTGTTATCGTGTTTATTTATTCACAGAATACTTAAATATTTTGTTGAAGTATGCTGGTGTGTGAGGAGGAATGTTGGTTGTATAACGGCTTGTTGATTTCATCGTAAGAGTCTAGTAATAGTTCTATTGAACGTACTGAATTCCTTGTAAACAACAACGAGGCTGGGGGCCATTTAAACCAAGTGTTAGCTAACCACAGACCGGAAACAAGGTGACTTATACCTTCAAAATAATGGCATAAACTGGTCACTGCAGTATAAATGTTGAGCAGACAATAAACATGAAAGAGTGCATTTTTTATTTTCACCTCTCAGACTTCTTATCAAGTTTGTAATTTGTTTTTATTTCGACACGTTCTATAAAGCCCACAAAGAAGGGTACAAGCACCATGCCTCTCAAAATGTCATCCTCATTCAGGCCGGAAGTCATGTTATTGAGTTTAACCTGACACTAGAGTCAAACGGCCATACCAGTGTTGCACTGTCATTTATCAGCGCATCCATCAGGACAGTGTGGCTAACCGCTGCTATGTCTTCATGTAGCAAAAGAAGCATCCAGATACTGTAACATGCACAACACAACACAATATCATGCAAATATACAGGTATTGAATGACCACCAGTGTACTAGACTGCGGCACAGAGTCTGAATAAATACTTTATTAAGGGCAAGATTTCTTGTTTATATATCTAAAATGACTATTGAATGTGTGTATCTGTTTTCCAGCTGGTTAAGGGAATCCGTTACAGTATTACAGTGGAAGTGAGCAACACTCAGTGTAAGAAATCCACCATGCTCAGGACATGTGACTTCTATCCCGAGCCACAGAAACTCAAGGTAGTGTGCGTGTGTCTGTGTGTGTGTGTGAGAGAGAGAGAGAGAGAGAAAGAGAGAGAGAGAGAGATGAAGTCAGAGAGAAAACAGGTAATTGTTGTGGTTTTAAGTGAACAAATTTCTCTTAAGAACTCTGTAATATGCCAAAATGGCAATGTGCTTCTGTGTGCATCCAACTGTGTATTGATTTATAATTGCAGCATGTAGTTCTGTTTGTTCAGCAGAGTTGTCACCAGTTGTCTGATCTTGTGACTTGAGTTTGATTTGGAGTAACCCCAAGCATGCCCATGTCTCATGTCTCACACAGCCATAACACTCGGCTGACACATATAATCTTTGTTTGTTTGCCTGTTCTTAGCCTTTACAATGGAAACCATGCTAGAGTCATAAATAACCTGCTCTGTTTAATGTTGTCAGCTTTGTCTGCAGTGTGTGAAAGACATTGTTCCACTTATTCATTGCATTTCTAACACTCCAAATATATGCTGCATATGACCGTGTAATCAGTGTTGATTATCGAAATATCTTTGTCTGTTGTTATTCAGACGGAGCTGTGCATGTTTGAGGTGTGGGACATTCCCTGGCAGGGCACTTCAACTCTGCTCAAACAGAAGTGCCAGCCTAAAGGTCAGTCAGCAGCATTAAAGCAGACAAACACGCTGATCAATGAACGTTTAAGATTCATGACTTTTTTGTTGCAGCTGTCCTGTGATCAAAATATAGCTGAGGACCACAGTTATGTTGCAGTGAAGGACTGTAGTCTTACACCAAGAGGTCTAGGTTAGCTGTAATCACTGTGGTTTCATTGTTTTCCCATGGTGCTTTACTTCCTCTGTAACAGAAATGGTGTCTTCCAGCACAGCATTTGCCACAGTGTATATATTAAAAAGCATCTTTTAAGTGCTTTTTACACCACTGTAGTATTGATTGGCCCTGATCTTGCCAAGCCAAGCCAACTAGTCAGCACATGAACACACTGAGGAAAAACGGTGCACACGTTCCTTCTGTTTGGATCATACCTTATTCTGTTTGGATTTCAAAAGAATTTGCAATTCGCTAGAAAAAAGGAGCAAGATTTAACCTTCATTCCTCGGTTATTATGTAACACTATTATTTGCTAACCTGGTTAATAAATGATACGTTATACCAAAGAGACACACAAGGTAAAAGGTTGTTGATTTTATTTTACCTGTAAATGGAAAAAAGTTATATATTATTTTAGGCTCCTCTCTGTTGTTGCCCCACTTTTTGATTTAGACTTCTAAGATGTGTGGTGTGCAGTAATAAATCATGTTACAATTCAGCTTCAGTGTATTCCCATTGATTTGACTTACAAATTTGAAAACCAGAGTCAATGCTCCTTTGAACACATGAAACATGAATTTAAGTGTTATGTATTTTGACATTTAAAATGTTTTCCTGCATGTCTCTCTTATCAGTCGAACCTCAAGTAGAAGAGACCAACAAGGTGGAGGATCCATCCACCAGCCAGCCTCTGGAGGTAAAGATGATGTCAGCAGATCAATAACAGGACAGACAACAAAATGTTATTGTTAAATTCTGTCTTGCTATCTGCGTCTTGTTTGCCATTTGTTGTGAACTGCTATCACTGATTTAAACTTGAGACTGAGGTTTGTATTGTTGATTCTGTGTGTCTGTCTGCCCTTTATCTGGCAGGAATCTGTACAGCTGTTGGGCCAGTTTAAAGAGTTCATGGTTAAATACAATAAGGTTTACAGCAGCCAGGAGGGTAAGTGACAGACATGTGACAAACCGCATACATACTGAGCATAGCAGGTGCATTGTGTGTTGCATTCCAGTCTACACACAATGACCACTTTATGTACTCACTGCCTATTGTGGCAATCCTGTATGAAAACCTAAACAGTATCCCCCATAAACTCAGAACCTTTTTAATGAGTGGGACAGTGAATAAATATTACCTAATCTAAAGTAGAAAAGTATCCTAGAGACTAAACACAACATAACCAAGACAGTTTAACCACATAAATGTCAATATAATCTCAGAAACAAAAAAAGACAAAAGATTTAAAAAATACTTTGTACCTTTACATATTTGTCGATCTGTTGTTTATTGGATTAAATAAAAGAGAGAGAAAAGAGAGAGAGAAAATAAAAGGATATGTGTTGGTTTACATTCAGAATCATATATTCTATCAAAAACAACACAAATAAAAACATTCTACATCTGCTTTCTCACTCATTTTAGTTCTAACAGAACCAACAAAATGTGAAATTACAGCATACAGGGCAGTAGAGTCTTTTTATATATGTGTGTTTGACCTCTGACCCTGCAGAGGCAGACCGTCGTCTGCGCATCTTCCATGAGAACCTCAAGACTGCTGAGAAGCTCCAGTCTCTGGATCAAGGTTCAGCTGAATATGGGGTCACGAAGTTCTCTGACTTAACTGGTGCGTGTCTGTGTGTTTGTGTGCCTGTATTTCCACACAGTTTCAAATGAGATGCATCTTCTGCTTTTCACTTGTTTACATCAGCTTTTTTTCAAAACAAATCTTCTTAAGCAACACAAAAGTCTGACTGTTCTCCTTCTGTATTTCTCCAGAGGAAGAGTTTCGTTCTACATACCTGAACCCGCTACTGAGCCAATGGACTCTCCATCGACTAATGAAACCAGCCTCTCCTGTGCGAGGTCCCGCCCCCACCAGCTGGGATTGGCGGGATCATGGAGCTGTCAGTCCCGTTAAGAACCAGGTACCAACATACAGAGTTAATTACAGGGCAGTCACTCTAAATAGCACACTACTAATGAATAAATTATAGATCCTGCCTACTTCACACTGTGTGTGTGTGTGTGTGTGTGTTTCTTGCAGGGCATGTGTGGTTCCTGCTGGGCATTTTCTGTTATAGGCAACATTGAAGGCCAGTGGTTCCTGAAAAATGGAACATTGCTGTCACTTTCTGAACAAGGTAACAAATGTACACATGTGCAACGGACCCAAACAAACAGAGATGATAAAATGAGTCAATAACATATTTCTGCAGAAAGAAAAAAACAATCTGCAGTTACAGATAAAAGCCATGATTTGATTGGTGTATTGATTTGTCTCTCACAGAGCTTGTTGACTGCGATGGTTTGGACCAGGCATGCAGAGGAGGGCTGCCATCGAATGCTTATGAAGCTATTGAGAAGCTGGGTGAGAATTAAATGGTTGTAGGACAAATGATGTGTGCAACCAGATTGAAACATTTTGCTTCCAATCCAAGGACATTACAGCTCATTTTGTCTCTGGGCAAACTGCAAAAGAGAGAGGATTACATAGACATGTGTCTGTGGTTTGTGCTGGTATTAAAACTGATGCTTTTAACCTTTTAATCCTTCTCCCTCGTGTGGTTAAGGTGGCCTGGAGACAGAGACTGACTACTCCTACACAGGGCACAAGCAGAGGTGTGACTTCACCTCTGGGAAAGTGGCCGCCTATATCAACAGCTCTGTGGAGCTGTCCAAGGACGAGAAGGGTGAGTGGGCTCAACAAATAAAGACAGAATGAAGAGGAAAGGGACACCAAAGCACTGATAAACACATCTACAAAACACATAAAGGAACTTTTTGTTAAATAAGTAGTGGAGATTAATCTTTGTTGATTTGCAGGTATATTAATTGTAATCAGGAAGTTAAGTAATGTGTTTGTCAGTCTGCTAAATGGACAAATTTTTTTCCTCAGAAATTGCAGCTTGGCTCGCTGAGAATGGACCAATCTCTGTTGCTCTGAATGCCTTTGCAATGCAGGTAAACAGCTGCGTCACTATTATTACAATATTACACAACGCCACAGCAGTGACTAAATCACTGATATTTGACATACTCAACACACTGCCATCACCTGCATGTACGTCAAGATATAGGACAATTATCATGTCTTATTTTCACTACAATTTCATCATCAGCATATAAACATATGTATTCATTTTAATTGTCTTTTGAATTACTCTAGTTTTACAGGAAGGGTGTGTCTCACCCTTTGAAGATCTTCTGCAACCCCTGGATGATCGACCATGCTGTGCTCATGGTGGGATACGGAGAACGTACGTTTTTCTTTTATCCTCTCTTCCTTGACCAAGTTCTTCCTCCTTGAGGAACAAAGACACTCTTCATGTGCTCCCGATTGTTGTAACAATTGTCACAGTCAACAGAGTTTTTGGACTTGACTTGGTGAAGTGTGAATAGTAGTTAAATCACCTTGAATGGATGAAAGGACAGCATCAATGAAAGGACATCAATGGCTTTGATAACGCCCCCACAGAGGTTAAATACCTGGTCTCCCAACCAGTCAGTCAGAACATATAAGCCTCTTGGACGAGAAATGTCTAGTATTTGCTGTCCTTTCACCTACTCCCAGGAGATTTAACAGCCATTCACACTTGGCCTCATGAAACTCCAAAAACTCCAACACCTGTCATTTACATCTGGCCTCAGGTAGCTCCAGCGACTCTTAACGACTGTCGTTACAGCAGTCAGGAGCACTAACAAACCAAGTCACATCAGTGGCCTTTATAATGACTCCAGAGAGGTCAAATACCTGGATCTCCCCACCAGTCAGTCAAGAGGTGAAACGTCCTTGGGTATCTACAATGAAGTTCAGTTGCCCTTGACTCAAACCTTCTTGAGCTGCATTCACACATGCACTACAACCCTTAACTTATCTAGAGGGAAATTCAAAAGTCTGAAATAATTGGACAGAACATTAAACAGACTTTATCCTGCCTGCTCCCAAATTAAAAGTCAGTGTTATGTCTGGAGAATTCACACAGAGCAAGTGGCACATTGCTGACATTTCTATCCTGCCTCCTGCACACTCTA
Organism: Lates calcarifer; assembly: GCF_001640805.2. NCBI lineage: Eukaryota > Metazoa > Chordata > Actinopteri > Centropomidae > Lates > Lates calcarifer. The sequence continues at coordinate 4,649,611 of NC_066840.1, forward strand.
CCCAGGAGTATTTCCAGTGGGTGAGAATGTGTCTGATGCAGACAATCTCCTCCTGTGTGCTACATGTGTGAAAACAATGTCTGGACCTGATTCTCTAGTTCATGTGAGAAAATGACTTTGGATAACCAAGACCTGGATGACTTAGAATCTCCACAAGAAAAAGGCAGACACATTTAGTTGTCCTGTTTATCAACATATGGGATGATAATTTTGTGAATCAAGATGCAGTCAAGTGCATTGTGTGGATGTTTCTGTGCTTTCAGGTAAAGGCATCCCATTCTGGGCCATCAAGAACAGCTGGGGGGAGGATTATGGAGAGCAGGTAAGACAGTTAAGGCTGAAACTAATGATTGCTTTTGTTTTCAAATAGTCTTTCAATTTTTTTCCCCGTGTTTAGTCTATGTCACCTTTATAGTTCAATAGGATTCGGTACCACAGCCCAGCAACATATAACAATTGTAAAGCTTTGAATATTCAGTGTTTTTGAGACTGTTTAGGAGATGTGACACAGGATAAAATACAGAAAAATTAAAATAGTTACTGACATTTTGTTGCTGCCCATATAAAGTTATGACAGTGTGTGTTTTTAATAGTCGCTCTCTTTCTCCCTCTCTCTAACACACAGGGTTACTACTACCTCTACAGAGGGTCCAATGCATGTGGAATCAACAAGATGTGCTCATCTGCTGTAGTCAATTAAACCACTAACCACATATTCATACATACACACACATCATACAAATATGCACCTCTACACTACTCATGCCCACATTTGACCCAGAATGCATGAAGACTGTCACAGCCAGACTCACATAAAGTCCTACTGAAGCTACTTTTCCATTAAACCAGACTAGCGTTACACCTTCATATCTACCACCTGCTGACAGTTTACCAAAAACATACCAGCTCTAATAAAGCTAGCTTTTCTGAGAAATTTTATGGTAATTTTAAAGTAGATGTTTTTTGTGTGCATTTCATTCGTTCATCCGTTAGTCCTGCAGGTCAAAATGACTGTCGTGTTTTAGACAGTATTGGTTTTTAACTCATCTTTCCTCACAGCAACTGAGCCCATTCATAAGATGTGTGCACTAATTATTGCTAGACTTATGTCTTGTCAGTTTTACTGGATGTTTTGTTGTCAGTGTTTGTTCTAATATTATGCAGTGCTTTAGAGGGGCTTTTGAAAGATGGGGGGGTTTCCATAGTGATTTGCACATTTCAACAGATTTGCAGTGTAACTGTTACAACTGCTGTAAGACAGTGAGAAATGAATGAAGGTTGATTAAAAAAGTGTGGAATCCTATTTTGTCCATGGTGTTCTTTTCTTAGATGAACTGCAACAACAGAATGAAAATGTGTCAATTGTAAATGTAACAAATTTAACATTAGATTATACAATATATATATGTGTGTGTGTGTGTGTGTGTACTGATAAAACACAATGACAATTAACTTACCATTACAATTTCGTAGTTAATAATTTCAGTAAACGTACTATTATTATGGCAGTACTTAAAAGTATTTAGCAATTCACAGTAAACATCAGTAATCTTGAATGTTGCTCAAATCGAGAGTAACTCTATTTCCCACAATGCTAAGCCACTGCCACGGAAGAACTAGACATGTATTGAACAATAGAATTTAAGAAACAATATTCGGTTATGAGATACTAATATAGTCAGACGAATAAATAGTAATTGATGCTGAAGTGACAAATGTAAAGTGTAATGTGCACTGGAGTGTAATATTGAGCCGTCATTACATGGTCCTTCAGCCTACAGATAAATAAATAGAGACAGCGAGTTTTATTTTGAAAAGCGTGAACCGGTTAACATCGGAAGTACAACATTTGCTGTTGTCAGAAAACAGGAACGCATGTGGTTTTGCCTTACTGATAAAACATTTCAACGTGTCAAGTGATTTCAAGCTGCCGTCGAACTGTCCACACTCATATTCTACATTGAGGAGATACAGTCACCCCTTTCTCTCTTTCAAGGTAGCTATGTAACCTGCTAACATGACTGAGCGTGGGGATACGTTTTAAGTTAGCTACTGTTAGCTTGTTCAGCTATCAATTAATGTTGATCACTTTTGATTGTTGTCTTGAGTTTCCTGTTACTATCCTGTTAAGTTTACTGTCTTCCAATGTCGTGCATCAACACTTTGACCACACATTTTCTTCTCTTCTCAGCTGGCGGAGGAACCTGAAGCTAAGCATCTATAATGTCACAGGCCACCAAACGCAAACACGTTGTCAAGGAGGTCCTTGGAGACTTTGTCACGCCCACAGAAAACCAGCAGATTGTGAAGGTGAGCAGTGTGCACACTGCACTGGATTAAACACATTTACAGTAAACAGTCACCACATCAGAGTAAGAAACAGGATGTTGTTCTAACTCTGTCTCCATCCTCTAACTGTACTTGTAGGTTATTGGTAGCCGTGGTAACAACCTCCATGAAACTGTCACAGGCTCAGGGCGAGACCTTCCTGGTGAGCATGCCCACCAAGTTCCGCAAGAACATTTGGATCAAGAGAGGTAATTGACGGAGCAGAATGTATAGATCAATTATTATAGAGTGATAAAGACATCATACACTGTCAACCAGCCAGCTAAACTGCTGCTAGTGCCCACTATAACAAGTAAGAGAATCTGGTCATGGTCATCACTGTGTTTCCATGATCAGATTGATGGAAATATGTTGATTATGGAGTACAACTGATATCCCTTCTTGTTACCTTGATTAAAAGATGATTATACTTGCAAAATATGGATGATGATTTGATTAAAAAGAAATTATGATGTGTAAACATCAGTATAAATAATGTTTTTTCTGTTCATTCTGTCTCTCTGGCTGGTTATAGTCATGTCCTCAGTAACGGTAAATGGAAAAATTGTAACATTTATGCTGAACACAAAGAAAATTTTGGCAAGAGTTTGGTTATTGATGAAAACACTGAGAACAGGGAAAGAAGTGTAAGCATTCAATAGAGAAATGCCATGTAAATATTCAGCACTGGTCTCTATTAATCAAAACTAATTAATTTAGTGTTTAATTTTCTATAGGCCCAAGTGTGCACTGCAAAAATATAATCAGTCTGATATATTTTAATTAATATATTCTTCAGCTGAACTACCACAGTGTGGTTACATGTGGGGAAATTTGATCTGGTCTTCAGTGTTGAGATTGTAGCATTTGGTGTCTTATCATGAGAATAGATATTAATGTGATATCAACAGAAACTGACAATATCAGCTACTTGTGTGACAACATGTTGTGTATCAATGGAAAAAGGATCTCTGTTTATCTGAGATGAAATGATGCTTTACTTTCCCTCTGAGGAAACTTTTTATGGGCTCAGCATCACAAAACATTGATCTCTAAACACACTCAGCAGGATCCTTACAATTATTCATATGGTAAAAGCCCAAGTTCATACATTCAACAGTAAAACCAATAAGACCAATAAAACTGATGTGCAATATTGCATAACCCACATCCTCTATAAAGTGCTCTGTGACCATGTAGAGTTCTTCTGATACAGTATTTAACTCCTGCTATTGAAGATCTTTGAGATAACAGTTTCAGTGTAGTGTTTGGAACTCCATTCTGCTGGCCAGAGGCTGAATGCTCATATTCAGAATGAAGGCCGTGGCTTAATGACCTTTATTTTTTGATTCACTATTGTCTTTGCGTTCTGATCCTCAAGGTGACTATGTGATTGTGGATCCTATTGAGGAAGGAGAGAAGGTGAAGGCAGAGATCAGTTTCATCCTCTACAAAGATCACATTCAGTACCTGCAAAAACAACAGCTCTGGTGAGTGGGAACACACACAAAGACATATAGGAACACATCACACAACCAGTATTTATTTTGGCCAGTGTTTCTGAGTGTGTTGTGATGCTCTGTTCCTTTTCTCCAGGCCACAGGGGTTTATGGAGGAGTCGTCAGCGCAGGACAAGACAGATAAACAACAGGAAAAGGAAGATGAGATGGAGGAAAAAGACAAGGAGGAGGAAGAGGAAGTCAGTGACTCTGAGGATGATGAGAGCGACCTCTTTGTTAACACCAACCGCTGTAACTACCAGTACAGCGAGAGCGAGGAGGAGGACAGTGAGGAGGAAGATGAGGACAAATAGAGAATGTGGCCAATTGAGAGCGAGAGAGCTATGAAAATCATGTGACAGTGTGCTCGGCTGTGCTGCTGTTATCACTGATTTGAAACAGTGATGATCCTCAGGCAGCAGCTGTTGTTTGACAGTCTGTTGGAGACACTAAATAGCTGGACTCACTCAGTGGACTTGAACTTTACAAAGTAAGGATAAAATATGTCCTGCTTGTAAAATTGTTAACCAAAAAAATCAATGAATCAGCAAGTTGAATTTTAACAGAAAATGAATAAGAATCCTGTGATTTTCCATGAGTGTAGGATAACTTTCTACTGTCATCTCTCTTTTCCTCTCTTAAAACATGTTTATATATTGACCTCCAGTGGAGCCATTACTGTATTGCCAGGACATTATATTCTCAGGCAATACAGTACATTTGCAGGTTAATACCAGTGTAAACTGAGTCTCTGTTCAGCCTCCTCTATGAGACAAAATAAATGTTTGCATTGTTGTCAATGTTAGGTAAGATACACCCCTGTCATTTTTGAGTTATTTGCTTACTTGTTACAGGAGGTGTAACTTTAAACACCTTTCTGGTATTAGCAGTTTGCTGGGGGATGTTTCTATTAACTTAATGAGACCCTTTCTGCAGTTTCACAGAGTCATGCTAATCACTGCAAGTATCTACTCTGTCACAAGCATTTGTCACAACTTTATATGGGCATGCATATCACAGATGTTTCAAGTGATATGTATCACGCTTCATCATTGTTGTGACTGCTTTGTGCCTCTTTTACTAACATTCCTGACTCAGTTGCTGATGTTGATTTGTGTAATGACAAACGTTTTGGACATGAATTCACTCTGATCTGTGTTTTACATCAGTTCAGTTTAATATCTCCATGTTTTGCACTCAGGCAATTCAACATTTTGTCTTTAATGTCTTTATTTTTATGTCTCTTCTCGAAATAACTTTGCAGATGTAACATGGGTATGGCTAAAAGTTTAACTTAACAAAACATAAACTCACATTATTAGATGTTAAGCCATTGAGCAGTTTCTTTCTACCACAAGTGAAACCAGTTCTACTGGAAATTCGTACGTGACACATTTCGCCCCTGGGAAAGCAACAAAGAAATTAGTCAGGCAACATACCTCAGATACTGTTTAACGGTCCTGGGTGTCTGCCTCACTGTTTGAGTGACTATTAATACAAGGTCCTTTGCTCATGGGGAAACAAACCCCTGTCATAAGCCCCAGACTCCACCTTTTGTCTATGAGTTTTGTTGGGATGACCACATTGTTTTTTCATCTTTTGTGCTTCTGTTCATCACAGGACCCAGGCACGTAGATGATAACAGCTTAAACGGCTTAAAAGTGGTTTTCTGCATTTGCTTTTGTACCAATACTAGTTGCAGGAGTAAAGCACAATGAAAATAAAGTCTGTTGGACTTTTATCTTGTAGAGTCTTGTAGACTTTAATTCAGTTTGTGGGAAAGGAGGGTCATAAAGGAGTAGCTGGTTTCACAGAGGTAGAAAAGCATGTATTCACAGCTAATTTGAAGATAAAAGTACCAGAGAAAGTTCACAGTAATGTACAAACATACTTTACACATTCATCACTCTGGCTGATTGTCATGCATTTTCTATCACAAGCTTAACACGTGGAGCCCCTTTTTGACTTTAAAACATCGCTGGAAGCTGATTGGCTAACAGCAGCTCATCTTATGCCAATGATGTAAACATACAGACTCCAGACCTTTCCAGTCTCAACACTGCAAAACTGGCTCAACCACTGTCAAGTCAAACTCATCTTAACAGTGACTACATTTAACACAACTGTTTTGTACATAAATCCCCAAGGTTTTCACATTGTTAAATGTAATTAAATATAACTACAGAACACAGAGGCCTAAAGTAAATAAAAAAATAAATACAGAAATTAGTTAACACAATGTCACCTCCTTGTAACTTATTATATATTATAGTGCCAATTATTCTTCAGTAGACAAAACTTTGCCATAAATCATGGGATAGTCTTAGAGTTTTGCTTGTTTTGGTTTCTTATCCTTCTTTTCCTTCTTTGCTGCGTTCCTCAGAGGTACACCCTGACACTGTGTCTGTGTCTTTTTTACATCCTCCCACAGTTTAATTATCTGGTTGGGGTTTCGTTTGTGGACCAGTAGGATTCTGTGGTATGAACACCGCTCCTCCTTTTCCTTTCCAGGAAAATCAAATGTGAGGAAGGCATCGTGGTGAATGGGGTAAACGTTAAGCCGAATCATACACATACCTACATAAACGTCATCAATGGGGAACAGGTGAATCCTTTTAGATATGTTGTGTAGGCGTTTGGCCAATAGGCCTGAGTACACCACCCCTCCCCCACCCGCATATGTAGGATAGAGGCCCTGGTAGAAGGTGTCGGGGATAAAGTACTTGGAGTTGTTGACTCGGTTGGGTATGGCTGCACCTATGACATCTCCAACCATGAAGTCTTTCATAGTCCTGTGTGCTTTTGGCTTCTTTAGCTGCTCCTGGAGGTAGGTTATCATATTTGGGGTGTTGACAAAGACATCGTCATCTCCCTTGAAGACAAACCGAGTCTGGCTGCAGGAACGTGAGAACCAGTCCCAGAAGAGCACATCCTTCAAGGTGAGGTTAAAAAATGTGTCCTTGAAATTCCATTGTAGAATGTCTCCATATCGTTGACTCTCAATCTGTAATAATTCAGATAAATCTACACCCAGTTCCTCAGGGTTTTCTTTGCCCAGCAGGAACACCCTGCGGATGTATCCTCCACCTTCATCTCCTCTGCTACTGTTCCTCTTCTGTCCTGCCATCCACCCCACCTGGCCCCAGGTCTGTCGAATGGCCTGCCGATTCTTAAAGTTCAGTTCTGTTGTCTTGATGGCCAGGAGAAGCAGCGGAGGCTCCCTCTCATCTTTTGCCCCAGCTCCACATACACCATCTGGCTGTATGAGGGTTGCGTAGTCCCTAATGTTCATGTAGCCCACAAACTCTTGTATGTGCTGTGGCAGCTTGTCAAGGTTTTTCTTCGTGCTATCCAGGTTGATAACTTCAGAGAAACTTTGCCTCAGTAGGGTGCTATCATCAAATCCAAGCTTGGTGTTGGGGTGCAGGATGGGGTTGAAATGGCGGTCGATGGACAGTTGGAGATGGTTCCAAAAGGCATCTCCATGCCAGTGGAGCTTCCAGAAAGTGTTCGGCAGTGGGGCAAAGCTGTTGTTTCTCAAAGTTCCTGGGGCCACAAAACGATCTTCTTCTATGACCCTGGATGGTGAGATGGTGCTCTGCATGTCCATGCACACCATTATACTGGCATAGATGAACAGCAGCACCAGGCAAATGCATGGGCTGCACATGCAGATAAACACATTACACCAGCGACAGTGACACCGCGCCATTTAACTGCAAATACACAAACAGCATGTCAATTTGGACAAATCTTAAATCTGTGTAAAAACAGTATCAAAATACTAATAATTGTGGCATGATTAAGCTCCAGATAAGCTACTAAATTGACCCTGTGGTAAGATTGTTTTTGCCATCTACTGTTCCCAAGGTCAAGGATGAACTTTCACACTTGACTATATTTAAAATGATGAAAAGACTTTCTGAGAGCCAATTATTCACAGTTTGAAAAGGAGTAAAACATAGTTATATCAGCAGATGAGATCCAAATGACCACAGTCCAGAGAATCTGCACTGTATTTAAAATTACAGTCACTGCTTGTAATTACATTTTATTTACACTCATTTGAGCTCATCCTCTCTTAGAGTGCTGAAATATAAATGAAGAGAGCAGTTTTCTTTGCTTACCTGTTTTAACTGAAGGCACCCTCATTCAATTCAATCTTTATCTATAAAGCACTGAATCACAACATCTGTTTTGATAACCAAAGCGGATTGCCCATTCTAGTAATTGGATGACCCCATTCCTGGCTAAGTGAAACTGAAAGGAAACGAAAATCAGTTGAGAAGGTTTTTCTTTTTCAGCCTAAACTCTTGTGGCCTACTGACCAATGTGACCGCTGTAGCTCCAGGAGATTTGACTGAGCACAGAAAAGCTTCACATAAAATACACAGACAGCTGGGTGTGTGCACACAAAGGATACACCCATTAACAGAAAGACAGCAAACAGGATTGACATGTTATTCCCTTTCCACTGATGACTGAAGGTGGAATCAACCATAAACATGAGAAAATACAACAATCCATACAAGAGAGAGGGAATACAAATATAAAGCAAACTCATAACTTTTAATATCTGTTATTAGCTGTTAACAGTTAATGCCACTATGTTCTAGACCCATCTCTACTGCATGTGTAAACTTAGTTGTTGTTACTTTATAATGTCAACCCATACATCAGTTTGCCAGCTTTAACACAATAGTTGAATGAAAGTTGAACATAAATTAGTTGCTGATCTGGCAGGGGAGCAGCTTCCTCCTACACAAAGTGATATAATCTCTGAGACTCATGACCCCAAAGCCATTCAGCAATCAAGTCAAACAGGAAATATAAAGAGGGACTTGAGCTTGAAATGCCTTAAGTGTGTGTCAGAAATTCTGAAACTCTGGTGTTGCAACACCTCTGACGACAAGAAATTCCACTCATGGTTTCACTGATGAATCCAGACCTAGTCAATATCATCCAGGTGCAAATTTATTTAACTGGCTGGAACCTATCAGAAAGAAAGGTAACAACAGCAGTAGTGTGTTCTCTGTTATCAAGAAATCACTTGTATTAGGAATTAACATCATTTACATAAAATATTTAGCTATGGGCAAATGATTATAATGAGACACAAATATGTGCCACTGTTAATCAATTAATTAACTAACCTACTCTAACCATGTGTTACTATATGTGTTTGTGTCCTTTTTTATGAAAAAGAAAAAATAATTAGGCACCACTGCTCTGACACTGGAAGGGATGATGCATCTCAACACTCATTGTTTTTCACTGAAAAGTGATTCTGAATCATCTGATGGATGAACAAACTGAAGAAACATTTGAATGTCCTAGCTGCCTGTAAGGAGGTCAGATGTTGACTCTATAATTGCAGCATACCTGGTTTGAGTCCCAGGACCTTTGATGCATGACATTTCAAGTTAAGTCTGCACTAATAAAGGTAAAAATGCCACCAGTAGGGGCACAATATGACACCTCTGCTGCAATCTGAAGGGACAAAGCATTTCAGTATGGTTCAGCTGGTATGTGAACGGAGCTTGAAAAAATGTGACCATCCATGACATGATGGATGTATAATTTTACAATCAAACAGATTTTTTTCAGTAAAATATTTTAGTTGTAATATTGTACATACTGTAATATGTATGAACTATTGCAAGTTGTTTAGTAACAGTTTAGAGAAGTCACCATTGTCTATGCTGCCATCTAGTGTTCCTGTCTTTGCAACTTTAATTTTATTCTCAATGTCCACATGTTGCACCTTGGCTTTTGGCTTCTTGATTTTATCAACATGTCTCTATATAAATACAGAAAAAAAAAAGAAAATCTGTTATATAAAAACTTTTTAGTTGCAAAGATGACAGGACGGTTTCAAAATGGTAGGAATAAAGTTTTATTTTTCATATGAAGGGGTGGTTTTGGATTTTTCTTCTTTTACAAGTAATATGTTTTTGATAAAACTTGCAAAAAATCTTCTAGCATATTCCAAGAATGATGGACATGAAGAGAAGGGGATTTATTGCTGAATGTTAAAATGAAGACACATTTTTATTTTTTTCACCGAGTGGAAAAACGATTTGCTTGCTGCTTTTTCCATGCACCCAACTACCAGTACCACTAGGACATGCAGGGGGTGGGGGTAAGGGTGGGGGGTGAGAGGAGAGGATAGGGGAAAAGAGGGGGAGGGAGGGGGAAAAGAGAAAGAGAGGGGTGAGGGAGTCGGTAGGTAAAAAAGACAAAGGCAAACTGCTTGACAAACACAAACATGGAAGGGCTTTGTTTGTGTGTGTGTGTGTGTGTGTGTGTGTGTGTGTAGATGTGTAGGTGTGTGTCATATGAGGCGTGGTGTGTCTGTGTGCATGTCTCAGTGTGTGCTTCATTATGTATGATGTCGGTATGTATGTGCATACGCTGAGGGCGAAAGGGGGAGTGCAGGGTGAGGAGAGAGAGGGTGGGGTGGGGGGTGTTAACATTTCAACTAGCTCTAGAAGCACACTACCCTCACTTGCAGTATTTCCACATTGCAAATCCCAGATTGATTACAGTGATAGTAAGACAAAAACTAGCCAGACCTTTGGGCCAAGAACCCAAAAAATGTTTTTATATATTTCTAGTATGATTCCCCTGAATCTGCAGGGCTCTTTGTCATTTTTAAGATACTTTCTATATCTGTGATCCATGCATCTCCTGTGTGAAAAAAGAAAACAAACAGGAAAACGACTCTACTTATTGGAAATTAACACTAATAGGGACATATATTGTATCTGACACAGTATTATTTTCCTCAGCGAGCTTGAAAGGGTCTCTAAACCTGATGTACTGTATACGCATTTGAGGTGGAAGAGTTTCTGACGTGATCAGCCTACTGTTAGTGTGCTGTTCAGTTTTACTCGTCTGGAGATGGGACCTAAATCCATCTGCTAGTTGCTTTGGAAGGTTTGATAAAGGGGCGAGAAAGACATGAAGGTGAGGGGATGGGTGATGTGGGTTGGAGGGGGCAGACAGAGACAGACACATAACAGATCATTCAGTCAATATGACCAAGCAAAAGAAGTTCAATCAATAAAGGTATAGGAATGCAAATCAAGGATGCAGTAATCAGTATTATCATATACCACTGTTTGGCTGTGAGCTAAAGAAAAAGTAGAATCAGACTCAGAAACTCGCTCTCTAGCAGTGTGAACCTGCACGCAGTGACCCACAAGCGATTTTTCCCATCAGAGCAGTGCCATCGCTAGGGGAGTGAAAAGTGGTGGCGATTCTAGGGGCCCACAGCTGGAGAGGGCCCGTAAAGTTTCCAGTAGGATTATATTAGTGTTTAAAAAAAAGAAGAAGAAGAAAAGGGGGGAACCCAGAGCGATATCCTCCTCTTAGGGGAGCCCAGAATTCCTAGCTACGCCCCTGTATCAGAGCGAACAGATGTGGTCTCCAAGTTTTTTGATCATCGTCATCATCGTGACCCACACACAGCTACACACATGCCCACTAACACACATGCACACACAACCTTTTGAAAGTAAAAAAAGCAAAAAAGCAACTGAATTTCCCTTCTGATTCCAAGAGTTTTTACCCACGCTCCCTTAATCATGGCCACGAGTGAACGCAACAAACCTGATGTACGGACAGGAGGGAGAGTGAGGGGATGTGGATCTGGCCTGCGGACTGAACTGTGACTGAAATGACGTGCTCTCTCTGTTTTGAGTCTTTTGGCTGTGATGTGATGGGGAAGTCCTGAGACACAGTGCGGCTCTAAGCTGCTGGCATAGGAAACGGGCGGGCTGGGCAGTCCACGGGAGGCCAGAGTCAGGCTGGATTACAACTGGATTGGTTAGGTTCGGTTTGGATCGGCAGCTCCCTGGCCAGTGAGGGAGGTTCTTACAGTGCAATGGAGCTTCTGGCAGCGTGAGGATTGGTGGGAGGAGCATGTCAGTCAAACAAGAGACCACACTCTCCAAGGTGAAAGGAGGTGCCAACCAAATGAGGCTTCATGAGGTGCACACACACACACACACACACACACACACAAACATACTGCAACCACCACCAATGTCATGGCAGCACCCTGAACACCTACAGAGGAATCTGGAGTCACTTTCCCTCAACAGCTCCCTAACACTCTTGTTTTCACAGAAATAACAGCAAATGACTGACAGGCAGCAAACAAGGACATAAATGACCGATGTGTGTTCATCTGGAAAGATTCATCCAAAAATCATCAGAGAAAACTACCCTACACATCCGGTTGCGTCAGTGACTAAATGTCCCTGTGAAACGAGCGCATCGCGTGGATCATACTCATGTAAACAGACACCTTTTACACAGGAGGAATCAATATTGCATGATGACATAATCAGATCACAGTTCAAAAAGAGGAAGATCCCAAATCAGAGAAAAAACCAAAGCAAAAGGAAGGAAGAGGGTTGGTCTCTATAAAAACGAGGAGTCTTTATAAGAAAGGCTACAAAAACTCAATGGGACCTCCGACTTCAGCATACAGCAAAAGGCACCACAATATTATTCTATTTATCTAACTCGTGAAAAAATTGGCACGTAATTCTCTTATTTTTTCATCTCTCATAATGCTGTAAATCAAAAAACTTTACATATAAATATTTCCCCCCCGTTATAAAAAAAGTCTTTGCTGTTAGCTAGTAGACAATTTTTGCTGAAATGAAAATAAATATTTCATTTGTTTAGAATATCTGTCTGTTATACAAAATAAAAATATTTCTCCTAGGTGCAGGTCTCTAGTCCACTGGTTGTGTGTAGGAGGAAGGGGGGTGTGTGAAGTGGAGGGGGTGGGGGGTGGCTGGGGTGTATGGGTGGGTGTTCGGGGGAAGGTTAAGTCTTAAAGGGGCATGTTGTCAGCCTTGGAGCGCTGCGACTGTGAGGCGCGGCTCTGCCCGTTGCTGCGCGTCCCCGGCCGACTCAGCCCGCGGTGAGTCCGTGTGTCCGCACCAGATGACGAACGGAAACCCGGGACCGTTAAGGGCGGGTCTACGTTCATGTTCTGCATACTAAGGAAAGGTGTGCTCTCCCCTAGAGCATCCTCTTCCTCCTCCTCCTCCTCTTCCTCCTCCGACTGGCTGAAGCTCTGTGAGCTGTAGTCCCGTAGTCCCGCTGAACGCTGGGAGATGTGTCCGTTGAGGCGGTTGCGTCGCGGGCGGCGCCGGCTCCGGATGGGTTCCCGTGATGAGGCGTACTCCTGCGTGGTTTCATAGGCTTCATCGTCAGGGAGACGGTAGGGGCTGGACGGTAGACTTCCTGTGCTCTCCGTCAGGTAGGGTCGCCGCGGACGCCGGGGCTGCCTGTATAAACTTCCATCCTAAGACAGAAAACAGAGCGGAGGGTTTGTTAGAATCTACATCATCTCACTTAACTGTATGTTGTATGTGTATGTTCCTCTGTGATAGCTCAAAGGAACTTCAGCAGGGTGGGTGCCAACACAGGGACTACTAACAAGTATTGTCCAACTAAATGCTAACATACAATATTTTTTTCCTCTGTGCCACTGTTGTTGTACCACTGCAGTATTTACTTCTCTGTGAGTAACAGTAAGTAAAACCTACACTGCCCTGCTGTTTTGGTAAATTATTTAGCCTTTTAAAAAATAAAGTATATAAGTTGCAAAACATTGAGAGATGGATTGACACATGGCTGCCATTGGATTTGTTAACAGTAGAAAAAGAATATTATCAGCCCCATCCATTAACTGATGGCATGTTGTCACCATCACCCTGCGGCAGCAGTCCAGTTTGCCTTGTAGAGTATTTAATATATTTGCATATGTACATCAGGGCATCGTAGCAGCGGCTGGTCGTCATCTCTGTGGTAGGCAGCAGCAGCAGGGGGCAAGGAGAGGGCGTGGCTTGTGTTGGGCGAAGTGATCTGGAAGGTGGGCACCTGGGGTGGCAACGGGGGGTAGTGGAACTCCACTGGAGACAGGCGTGCTGGCGTGGTCAGTGCTGACACGTACCTGGAAAACACAGCAACAGATTATTACAGTGTCTGAATTACAACAAAGCCATATTTGTAACAAATAATTAATTGGTTTGATAAAATACACCAACTTTAAAACTGCACTGACAGCTCCAAGTGCTCAACAAGCTGTTCGAAACACATGCACTTAATTTACTGTTTACCTGTTGTGTTGCTCTGTGTTGCTTTACAATAAAAGATGCCAAAAAGACAAAAAAGGAAAAACTGACTGTTGGTGAGTATCGGGATAAAGAGTGCATGTATCATTAATTAACTTCAATTTAGCATTTCATATGTATTTTAATTTGGCACAAAGGTATAGTAGCTTTTTTTTTGATTGGAGTGACCTTACTATACACCTCACAGGAATTTTTGAAATGAAAGGTCATGAGATAAATCAGTAGGAAACAAAAGTGTGGGATGGGAGGCATTTCTCTGATGCAGACACAATTTGTGATTTGGACTGATAGCAGTAGCTAATCAGTATCAGGCACTCTACCCAGCGTGCACTGGGCAAGAGGAGGGGTAACACCCTGGACAGGTTGCCTGGTAGTCAAAGGGCTAATACACAAAGAGAAACAACCATATTAACAACTGCGGGCAGTTTGGCGTTGTCACTCCACCTGACCTGCAAGTCTCTAGGCTGTAGGAGGAATCATGCAAGCTCCAAATAGAAACACTGCAGCCAGCCGGTTCAGGTTGGCACGCAGAACATTTTTGTCATGAAGTGACAGTGTCAACCACCTTACCACCCCAACAGTCAGTCTCCAGAATATCAAAAACATTACGGTACATGTGCCGGCACACCACCAACAGCTTCTCGACAGGATATTCATGTCCAATATTAACTAACTGTACTATGATACTGTACACAGGTAACATTATCATAGTTAAATGCAGAGCCTGTTCCCAAAATGTGAACACCAAAGTTACTTAAAACAGTCAAAAACACATGACTCTTTAATAGCTGAACTTAATGGAATAATAGTAATGAAACAACTAATATTTTTCCTCTATGAACAAAATCAAAAACATCAACAAAAATCAGCAAGTGCTCTTTTTGACAAAGATTGCAACTGCCAGGATAACACTGATTTATAAAGTCATTGTACTACTAAGAGTATATGGGTGATGAAGTCCTTCACATATTGAAAAATTCTTAAGCATTAACTGCCACTTGGGGTCGCCAAAGAGTAGAGGGACTGCATGTGACAAATAACTCCACAGTGCAAAAGTGTTGTAGAGTCATGAGCAAACACAGAGGAAGAATTTACCCCCTCCCAGCCACCATCACTATTGCTACACACATACACACACATACATACACACACACATCCTGTACACCTATCTTTGCGGGGTTACTTCCTTAGCCCCTTACAGTAATTTTAACCATCACCACTAAATGTTCAACTCTAACCCTAAAGCCAAGTCTTAACCCTCAAACAGCCATTTAAACTTGTGGAGTCCAACATATTGGTCCCCATGAAGCTGTCAGACCCCACAAGTATACACCAGGTTTTCAGACCCCACAAATAGGGTAAAACAAACCCACACACACACACATTACCACCTTCCCTACCTGTCACTGTGAGGTGAGTCTCTTAGAGAGTCATAAGAATCCCCGTACTGCATTCCTGGTCCAGAAGTGTCCGCACAGCCCCAGTGGGCGGCCCTCCTCGCCATGCACGCTGGGCTGCTGCACTTACTGGTTCCCACAGAGCTGGACAGCCCGCCTGACTGGCAGTCTGAGTTCATACTCTCTGTTCGCTCCATGCTCCATGTCTGTTCCTCATGTCTGCAGGTGTGGGTGTTAGCAGAACAAGTTTAAAAGGTTACAATAACACTGAGGAGGCAGGAGGATACTGAGGAGAAATGAACGCTGGGCAAGAATAAACCACAAAAAATATCTATGTGGCACTGTCAAATAAAGAGACTTAAAGAAGTGAATCAAGCAAGTAAACAAGTGATCATTTTGAAACTAAGTGTGTATGTTGCAGAGTTGCTTGTATTACTGATCTCACTGACAATCAGCAACCAGCTGATGTGTTGTGTTCTTCTAAACAATCTGACTCTGTACCTTTTCTGACAAGACAAAGCTGATGTGGCAAGTGATGAGAGTCGAGTGTCGACAAACCGAACATGCAGATAGATTCAGAGCTGCCTGACTGTGGTGCTAAAACCAGTTAGTTGGATTCATAGTTGACAGGTGTCAGGTAAATGTTTTACGACAGTTTAGCAGTCAAGTTAACACAGACGTAGATGTATTTTAACTAGAAAGTAATGTATATATGTAGTGTACATTCAATCATGATGGTTAAGATAGTTATGATGACACTTAAAAATATGCTGAGATGGCGGCTGAAATGCTTCAAGCCTGTATCTTTGGAGCTAACCTGTAGAGACTTATTATTATGACTGGCTGTAGCTACCTGTGATTAGACAATGGATGTGTCAGTAGCAGTGGGCTTTGCTATTGCTGTGATTACAGCAAGGGCTGTAGCTACTGCTGGGCTACTATGAGGAGCAGTGCTGTGATACACTTTTATTGTGCAGTAGTAACTGAGCTACAATGTGGTGAAGCTATTCTTGAATTGCTGTGGTGTTTCGATAATACATCTGTTACATCAAATAGTACCAGCTTCAAATCCTGGCAGGAGTGTCTTGGCTTTTCAACACCGTCTTCACAATTGTTACCTTCCAATGCAAGTCTCTGTGATTCCAGACTTTGTCTCTCCTTGACCCAGTTAATATTATCACTTGTGGAATTATGTGCTATATCAATAACTACACAGACAGAAAGTCAAATTCTCAAAATCACTGGACGTTTTCAAAGACTTGCATTTAAGTATTTGTTCACCCATACACAAAACACGTTGTTACTTAGCCCTGGTGATATCTAGCTACACAGCTAGTTTTCATTGTCCAGGTTTATCCATCTCTGAGATTTGTCCCACCTCCCCAACACACAGGAGCTGAATTCAACAGCTGCAACAATGTGTAAGGTCTTACATGAAGGAAAATAAGGATTGTAGGACTTCTTATGATTTCACATGTGCACATGCACATGCTGATTTATGTATGTATGTGTGTGTGTGTGTTAGGTCTACCTGGAAGCATGAGAGGCAGTGGTAGAGTGGTGGGAGCGGGTTGACATTCGGCTGCCTGCGTAGTTGCCTGCACCCTCAGCTCCGTGGCTGATCACACACTCTGTTGTAGGGACGCTCTTGGAGATGTACTGCAATAAACACACATAAAAACACATTTTCATACTTTTACAGATACACATAATAAATATGAACAAAGTATATACACACATATGAACTGACATCAAACTAAGAGAGGTTTCATTGTATATATCTGTTTTAACTCCTCATCATTTCTCTCTCCTCACTGTGTTTTCACTATTGCCATTATGCTGACTCATGCCTATTATGTCTCCAACAGGAAGGTAGGTGTTATCTGCCCTCTCTGTAACGTCTGTCAGCGATGTGGCACCATATTTCCCTCTGTTGTCAGTGGATCAGTTTTATTTACACAAAGATTCTTTTGGAGGCAAAACTGCTCTGAAGTCTAATAGAGCCTTCTTGGTGGAGTTAAATCAAAGTGACAAAGCTAAATAAAGTCTATCAGTATTCCCACCTAAAGAGACATGGACCGGCTGAGGCTCCTGCAGTTTGCTGAGATGAAATTTACATCCAGTTCTACTGTCTTCTTCTTCTTCTGTCCCTGCTTTAACATTAATGAATATCTGTGGGGATTCTGAACATTTTGACACCAAAATCCTATTTATAGGTCAGTTATATTTAATTTAAAACACTGATATATCTGGCTTTATTTCAGTAGCACTTTGATAGAAAAGTGAAGTCAGCCTTACAAAATGTGACTTTTATCTGCTCCGAACTTATATAACTTATAGGTAAATGTAAATTAACTGCTATTGTTGCACTGTGTTATTGTTATTGCTGGCTACCAGAGGCTAAAACAAGATCACAGATGCCAAAAATGCCTCTGGTACAGTTTGGCAACTGCAGCCAACCTGGCACCAACTTTGTGCTTAACCAGCGTCTCTGATAAAAGAAGATGCAAAAAAAAAAAAAAAAAAAGCTATCCCTGCTACCATGAACTGACTAACATTTCCTCACGTTTCCATTCAATCTGGCCAGTTAATTTTGTTGCTGCTTGTGAGACAGAAATGAATAAGTAACCATACTTATTCATTTCTGTCTCACAAGCAGCTGCAATGACCTGATGTGGGGTTTCTTCTCAGCATGAAGTGCAGGGTTGTTCATGGGTGAACTCAACATGATTTTCCCTCCAGTTAATCAGTTAAACCTGACCATAGCATTACCTGTACCTGCCTCTGCTGTGTGTTTCTACTATTTGGACTCACATCAACCATGGGGATCTCCTCAGGACCAGGCCCAGGGTGGTTGGGCCCGTTGGCCAGCATGCGGTTGGGTTGCTCCACACACTGATTCTGGTTCTGATGTAGGTGACTCTGCATCTTCTTCCTCTGTTTCCTGGGCAGGTGGTAATGATGAAGGAACAATAAGTGATCTGGCAAAAGTGCTAATCTACAGACAGTGACTGATATATTTTTGCTACTTACTATAATTGGTCTTGTCTTCTTTACTCCTCCCTATCTCTCTGTTTATTTCATCACTTCTTTTGCTTCTGTTACTGATCACATGATCATTTTATAGTCAGGGTAATATTATCAAAGCACTACATCACTCTCTCTCAGCACCCTCAGCAGGTGGCTTTAATGAATAAGTGAGGTGAATCATATCATTTAACTGTGTATTTGTATTAAACAAACAATTAGATTTTTTTTTCACCCTGCAGCAAAGTTTCAGAGGGATATATTTCTTTTACTTCTCTTCATTCATTTTTAAACTTTCCTAAACTTCTCAGATGGTTTGACATCCACTGAGATTAATGTATTCAGTGTTTCACAAAAAAAAGAATAGACTGGTGAATAAAAATATAAATGTAATTAGTTTTTGTTTTTTACTTTTCCATTAGTCATCTCACAACCCCTCAGATTTATCTTTTGACCCATAGAAGGGTTCGGACCAATGTTCCCCCTAATTTTTCATGTGTCTGAGCATACACACAAACTCCCTGAGAATTCCTTGGACCACTGTGAGCAACATCAGATGCGCACACAAATTTTATGCGCTACATAGTTTTGCTGTGCGCAGAGAAAGCGGGAGCAGTGCACGATTGCGCAGTCGTGCAGCTTAGAGGGAACATTGGTTCAGATCCCTAGGTTTGGGATCTACTAAACTATCAAACTGTATTTAAGATCACTGAACAAAGAGCTATGACAGTATGCTACTTCGATGCATCAGTATCCATCTAATAACATATATCATTCACAGGGGATATTTTCTGCAGAACAAGGACTTTTACTTTGTATAAGTTAAATAGATTTCATACATTTAGATTGTTGTAATAGTACTTTTATTTATGAAAGGGATGTCTCCTCCACTGCTTACAGCATAAGAAGAAGCAGCTCATTACAATTTTTTCTCACATTAGGTTAATTTGAAAGTTTGCTGCCTTTTATAAATGGGGAAGTAATTGATCTTTTCTTCAAAGACACATACTTGGTTTTGCAGTAGGCCACCACACAAACGATGCCAACCACCAACAACGCCACACAGATGCCTGTGATCGTCAGCACCCGCCTCTGGTAGAGCTCCTCTGCCTCTGTGGATGGTAACGCACGCACATACAAACACACACGTGTTCACATCCACGCACACATTCATGTATTGCAGACACACAAAACAGACAAAAAAAATACACACAGACACACACACAAATACAGCATGAGCGCCTCTCCATTGATGGTAACTACAGAAACAGTTCTCACTATTATCTGCTGCCATCCTATCCCCTGAGCTGTCTCTACAACAACTCCTGCTCTATCATCTCACATGTCTTTCAGATTTAACTGTACTACAGTCATACAGTGCTACTACAACACAGGAGTAATGCTACAAACTCATAAATATTACGATGAAAAGCAGAGATGTAAACCTACATCCTGACATAGACTTCCTGCTGTCCCTATACCAGTGTATTTACAATGGTCATGGGGATGTAAAGCTATAGATGGCACTAGCTGGGACCTGAATGCATCATGCCAGTATGGATGAAAAAAAACAGACAAACAAACAAAACAAAAAAAAAAACAAACAAGTCACTCAGATGAAAAACAAAAATGAAAGAAGAGTTGTTAGTTCAAAGTGTTAACACCACAGTGGCTTGGGAATAAGATAAAACTACAGAAAAACTTAGAAATATGCAGGAAAGTTTTGCATTTCATTTTTGGCATTATTTAGAGTGATGTAGCGATCTGTATTTTGATTTAAATATGTTCCAGCAGTTTTTTGCATGCTATCAAGTTTGACTCTTCACAAAAGCCTATAACAGGCTCTCAGATGATATCGAGACATACTGAGGCAGCCAGACGGCTGGATAAAGAGTTGTATTTCTAAAACTGTGACTTGCCTTTTTTGATCAGAAACCTCCTGCTGCAAATGAGGTTTCATTTTTTTTTTGTTTTTGTTTTGTTTTGTTTTGTTTTGTTTTTAATAAAACCGCAACCTAACATCACTCTGAAAAGCAACGTTTTACTACCCTCTCTCAAGTGTCGCCCCACAGTGTGCTGGAGCACACCTAAACATCACTACAGCAAGGTAAGAAGTTAAACCACTGGAAATCAGCAAAAACAAGATTTTCATGGGATGTTAAGTTAACTTTTAATACTATATAATACTACTATATAATTATTAATAATTTTAAATTTTTTTTTGCTTCAAAAGTGTAGTGTAATTGTTGTATGAATTATTGCTATAATGTGTAACTGTTGTTCCAGAGCTCACCATTAATATTGTAATAATTTCTGAAACTGTTTTGGCAACAGATAATCAGATAATCATTAAAGGCTAGCTAGCTAGCTAATATCATTAATATTCCACATCAGATGTTTCAGACAACATATTTAGAAGATTTGGGAACATTTATAACACTCTACAGCATATTTGGATCAGATTACACTGCACTGCTTTATATTGAACTGATTAAGTTCAAAGAGGTTTGTGGTGATGCTATGTGAATCCTACACCATCTTGGTGTATCTGGGTTAATTCAGATTTGGGGGCCTGCTGTGGTGTAACACTGTGTCAGAATGGCAAGTGTAACGACACAATGGAAGCAACAAACAGAACAGAACATGAGGGTAAGAGGGGGAGGATAAAGGGAGAAAAGGCAAAGGGGTGAGGAAGGAGGAGCAGGAAGAAACACGTAGACAGAGGGAGAAGAAGGGGGCCAGGAGGGGAGCAGGGGCGTGTCCAGGAGGAGGCCCAGGGAGAAAGTAGTGCCCATGAACCAAAGACTGGCCTGATTTTGTCCCCTTATCAGCTGAAACTGGATTATAGAGGTCCTTGGATTGTTAGTTATGGCTAAATTAAAGTCCCTGCAGGCTAATACATTCTTTTCAAAGTCATATACCGTACCATCGCAAACACAAATAATTTTATTAGTTTCAGTCTTAATGTTTCTTCTCAGTTTTAATTAAAACTGAAGTCATCCACTGAACACAGTGGCACCTATTAACAATCTATGGGAGAACTGAAACTATCTCTGTATCTAGCTGTGGTTCCTATGGAAGAAAGTTGGTTGAAAGTAAAGTAAAATACAAAGCAGATTTTTTTATTTATATAATTTCCAAAACCAGTTTGAAGCAGGGGCAGGCAAATCAAACACTGTCCTCTTTACCTAATTCATCACCTCACCTTTCCCCCTCTCCCCTCCCTCAAACTGCTCTAGACACGCCACTGAAGGGGAGGGAAGGGGGGCGAGGGAAGGGGGAGAGTTTCTAAATAAAGGGCCTCTGTAGGGATTGACAAGCCTACGAGAGCCTTGGCCCGGCATTGTGTGTGTGTCACAGGGTACTGATACAGAAAGGCAAAGGGAAATGGGAAGCCGAGCTCGCTGGCACAGTGGAGCCAAGAGCAATCGTGATTTAGGACAGGCGAGCTCTTGACTCTGACACTGAGTCAATCATGGGCAGAATAATAAGGACAGACTACGTGGTCAGGCCTTTTACTGGCTTTTGGCAACACTTTGCAAAAATACTCGCAGCTTGCATGTTTTTATTCGACAGGCTGCTGAAGCCAATACGCACGTTGCCAAAGCCCAGAGGACGAGCCAGATACTTGTATTTATCGATGATGTGAAACAGTCTCTGATTTTTGGACAAAGAAGGTAGTTTTTGCTCTGATACGAAGTCCAAATAAACACAACTTTGATTTGTATCAAGGCTCATTTCATACCTCTGCACTTTATTTCATTAATGCATCCTTCCCAGTTTATTTGTCTCTTTCTATTTTTCTAAATTTGTCAGACTATAAGAAGAGAGCATGCAAAGAGAGGAGGTTACATGTCTTGAAACCAGGTTAGTGGGCAGGAGAAAAAGAGGGACAGGTTGAGAGAGACCTAGTTGTTGGTTTTAGAAAGAAGATGGCACAATAATGTGTGACTGTGAGAGGATCTTGGCAAACTCTTTAAGCACAGCAAAATGAATAATAATGTTCCATACCCATAAATTCAATTCTGAGAAGCTCTGCCAGCGCAGAAAGTTGTCGTGGTAAAAGGAAAGAGACAGATAGGGTCAGCTGTAATGTCCACTTTGGAGCAGATATATTATTTTCATGTCCTGTATAAGCTGAACCAGGATATAAGTTAATTAGTGCCATCAGTCATAGTGATTGACACATGTACCGTCCAGTAACAGACAGACAATTCAGACAGCCTCAGCTCCGTTACCCCCAGAAATGACAAGGAAAAAAAAAAAACTCAAACAAAATCAAAAGCGAAGGGAGAAAATGAACCAAAGGCAGAAGGAAAGAGAAGAAGCCAGCAGGCAGGAAAGGCATGCACAGACAAAGACAGACGGACAGAGACAGCAAGACAAGAAGCCACATCACTTACTGCTATATTTACTAGACCTCATTTCTGGAGTAAACAACATTGGACAGAAATACAAAATAAAATAAAAAAAAACAAGACAAAAGGAAAAAAAACAAGAAAACAAAAGATAAAAAGCAGTGAGTTACTCTCCAACATAAAAACACAGTACAGTCGATGAGGCTGGCACAGCAAATGGGGGTGGGTGCTGTAACTCGTTTGACTAATGGCAGCTGTGTGCCTTTGTATTGATTACAGCATACCTCTTGTATAGCACTTTGTCCCACTACTGCTGCGTACAGCTATTATAACCTTTCATATGATTTACAGAGAAATCATCTCAGCATTCCCAATTTCCATGGCTTTGCATGCATTACTGGCCGTAATGAGAGGAAAAAGTCAGCCAACGTCCTGTCCACCCTAACCTTAACTGCTCTACATTTTGACAGTGCTTTATGTTCGTACCACTAGAAAAGCAGGCAGTGACAAATCAATATAGATTTAGAGCAACAGAAGGTGTTCCTTCAACTGACTGAAAGAGCATCACAAGGCAAAATAAAAGCACAACGTCACACAGACAGATTTCAGCATGTAGACAAGGCTTGATGATGGGGTCAATAATAAATAGACAGTACATACAGTATGATATCTTATGATATGCTCTTGGTATAATTTGACATTATTCTTAGTGGAAACTTCCACAACAGACAAACGGCAGAACAAGACAAAATGGTGTGAAGCAATAGTGTTGAACCCCTGAAAACAAGAAAAAGCTGATCATATCCAGCCCTCATGTTCCTGTGATTGCTTGGACAGTAACCTGAAAATGACATGGGCTACCCAATGAGGAAAGGATTTTTTTTTTTTTTTCTGTATAAAAGCTGCAGGGCCAACCCTAAATAAATCATTGACCCGTTAGTGCTGTGCTAAATTTTTATGCATGCATCTGATTGTGCCAATACTGACCATATGTGTTTCAGTATCGCTGCCCATGCTATCACAGGAGAGTTACAAAATACACTCCATTTAGACCACTATGATTTAAAGGAATAGTTTGACACTTTGGGAATTCTGCATATTTGCTTTCTTGCTGCAAGTTAGATGAGAAGCATCGATGTGCAGCTGCAGCCAGGAGATGGTTAGTCTAGCTTAGCATAAAGAATGGCAGCAGTGGGAAACGGCTAGCCTGGATCTTTAACAAAAAGCAGCAACAAAATCCACCTACCAGCACTGCTGGTTGCCTGGCAACCTCACAGTGATGACAAGAATCCAAGAAATGGCTCAGCACATAACCCCCCATAAAACCACAGTTTGTAGTTTTTACACTATAAGCAGATGAGGCAGATCATGTTAATCTTTAGAGGTGCTGTAGGTGGATTGTGATACCTCAGAGCCAGACTGTTTCTCCCTGTCTCCAGTCTTTCTGCTAAATTACCCATCCACTGGCTCTAGCTTATATTGAACATATAACAAAAGTGAATATTTGTGCCTTTCATGAAAGTGTGGATCTACTCCTTTAATTAAATAACACTGTGATGAAAACAAGTGACACAATTTTTGAACAAATTAGATCCCAACCCTGAAACATGTCAAGCAGCATTTAGCTACATGCCATAATGAGAGAAATTATCAGATGATCCATGGGTGCTCAGTGTGAAAACAACAGGTTATCACATCCACCACTGTGGGTTTTAGCCTGATCTCTTAGTTAAGCACAGATGCCACTGATATAATATCTAGAAAGCCAAATTATATCAGAATCAGTACAACAACTGGCTGTCAGATACACAGCTATGAGTGATGCTTTCAAATCCCATTAGCCAGAGACTTGATATCTTGAACATATTCTAACTCTAAATCTTACTCTCATTCACTTGCCAAATTATTTGAATTTGATTTTTTATTTGAATCTAAAGCCTTCAATTGTCAGTTCTGCTCCTACTCTAAGTAAAATCAATGAAAGATTTCTTCTTTTTTTTTGGAGGGGCACAGCACCGAGGAAGGACTTGCAACCTCATATTAATAGTTTCTCTCCACATAGTTTTGCCTTGATCGTTTAATATTTCTTTATACTGCTGGAAAACTAAACAGCACCGATGGACCATCTACAAAGAAAAATGACAAAGTGTTGCAATAAAAGCAAATAGGTTTAACCTCCTGTACTCCTTATTGTGTTAGTTCTCTGTCTCCTCTGTTTCTTTTTGTGCAGTTCGCTGGATCAAGCTTGAAGAGAAGTATTCTGTGTGCAATTTATATCTTAAACATATAGAGTTTTAAAGTGTAAGAGTAGACATAAAAATGTGGTGCTCATTGTTGAGATGTCAATTCTGGGCCTTTTTCAGCAGCTCTCTAGGTCATAGGATTTCAAGCAGATCAACTACAGTGAAAAATATCTTATGTGTAATTATAAAATATCTAAATTGGTTGTTTCTGGTTACCAGAGGAGCACTACAGAGGAACCAGGGGAGACAGGGAGAGGAGGGGGTGGACACAGAAGCATGCAAACTCACACTCACATACACACACACATTAACTTACATGAAACGTAACGATTTGCAAAGACACATACATATACACACACACACACACACAGAGCTCTCTCTATCCATCCCCATTCAATGTAGCATGCAGTATTTCAGTGGGAAGGAGACAGACAAGAGCAAATGGACATACTGTAGAAACCGGCCATGACGGAGTTTTGACAGCGGTCCCCCGTATAGTCATTGGGACACCTGATGGAGGGAAAACAAGACACAGAGGGGGGAAGGGGTGGTTTAAAGATACAGAGGGAGGAGAGAGGATAAAACAGGAGGAAAGAGAGGAGGTACACAAAGACAGATAGAAGAGAGGGGGGGAGAGAAGAAGGGAAGGAGGGAGACATAAGAGAGCAGAGAGATGAGGGATTAGAAACAGCACAATCCACCAACTAGAGAGAGGGAGAAAGAAAGAGGGAGAAAGAGAGAGAGAGATGACCTGCATACCATGACATCACCGCCATCAATATGACATCACTGCTACAGTCAGGACATCATCACAGTCATGAGGGTCATGTGATGGTGGTGCAGGAAGTAGGAGGGGTCAAACGTACAGTTGTTAACTTCTATAACCCCTCTCACACACAGAAACAGATACACGCAGAAAATCACACACACACACATACACACTCATAACTGCCGTACAGTAGATTATAAACTTTCATTCACTGCATCCACTTCTTAACCCCTAACCAAAACCATGATGAAATAAAACAGCAAAGTCAAGGTTTCAAGTAGATCTGATTTACAATGGACATCCATTATTTTGATGTTCATTATAAAATGTCAAAACTGTAAAATGGCAGACAAGGTCAGCTTGTTCTAGCATTAATTCTCTTTGTATTGAAATTGTTTAAACCATTAAGATTTAATATTTTCCATCAGAGACAAAAAGAGACACAATGCACATCTGTCATGGCTTATACAAAGCAGAAGCAAAGTAAAAAAGAAAAAACACTCTTCTGGTGCATGTGTTGGGCAGGTAAGTTATGTCAGATTTTATATTCATATTGTCCTTAAAGGCGCCAAATGTAAGTTTTTACTGTCACAGTCAGCATCAATAGCTATTTACCTATCAAGACCTTTAGCCACTGTTGTGTTTACATGACAAGAGGTTAGAATACACCCTCTGAGCAGCACTTCATCCTCTCAGGTTGGACTAAGGGCAGACAGAGACTCATTATCACGGCCCAGGACTAGCCAGTTAGCATGCTAACTTCAGTAGAAGAGAAGAGGTGATAGAAATGGGAACAAAACAAGAGTTAACATTGTTACTTTTCACTGCTGGAGACAGTTCTTGGGCAAGTAAAGAAATGTTTCTAGACTGGTAAGTAAACATCTGATAATGCTAACAATGGCTACGTAGCACCTTTAATACATGTATGTTATCATCACTGCCTTAATTTCAAAATAAGAGTCTGACAAAAATGAACAAATCAACATGTTAGCCTGGAATTGTTAAGCAATGTACAAAGAGCAGGTCCCAGATTGTGTTTCTGTAGGGTGTGTGTTTCTTTAGAGTCTTTCCATCCTTAAAAAAAGCCTAAACCTGCATTAACTGATTTTTGGCCAGGTGGGAGCAGCACAACAAACTGTAAACACAACACATATTATCACCTTATGAAGCAAATATTGTACACATCCAGCAGACACAGAACCTTAGCTTTCGCTCAGAGTCACGTTTTTGGGAATCTGTCAAATATTTTCTCTCCTTTTTTTTTTATTGTCTCTTTGTTTTTGTCTTAGCCAGTTCTGAGAAAAGCATTTTTTTTTTTGATGCTAAATGTTCTACTTTGTCCACTGGCTGGTTTCTCACTTTGTCTGTCCATTGTTTAGTTCTGGACAGGTAATGTGCAGTGGGTTTATCAGATTTTTTTTTTCACTGAAAACAGCTGTCTGTTTCTGTTGGAAATAAGGCTGATGAGAGCTGTAAGACTGAACCAAAACAATAAAGTTTCAGACCATGAAAATGAGCTTAAAAAAACTGTAATGTTCTGTAGAGCTGAGGGAAACTGCAGAGTCAAGAGATAAATCTCTGTGGGTTTGTCCCCTTTTACATTACACATTTGATCCACTGCTAATATAAAAATATTGATTAGAGAAGCTTTAATACAGCTTTAAAATACTTGAAATAAATAATATACTGAGTGAATTATCTTATTAACATACAAAATGTGGATGGGAAAAGGAATACGTAAACAAACATTCTGTATCACTGGGCACATGAATATTTTCTGCTGTGCTTATAGCTTTATCAATATGATGCAGTATGGAGTTACAGCTGTAGTTAGTACTCCAATCAACATATAAGTAGTCAGAATGTCTTTGAATGTGCCTTGTAGAGGTCGTTGTATTTTGCAGTCAAAGTTTAATAAAGCTGAAATTTGGGGTGCAAAAATCCAGTGGGATCAAAGCAGTGTGTCCTGTTTAGTTTAGTCATGCACGTGCAGCAGTTTAAGAGATTGCCACTGCATCCCCTCTCTGTGCAATACTATGTTTGTGTGTTTGGTGTTTGTGTGTTTGGTGTGAAAGCTTTGTGACCCATCACAAATCTTTACTTAGATAAAAGCTGTAAACTAAGCCTTAAAGAATTAGCACCTGAACAACTTCCTGATGAATGCAAAAATGGTAAACTCTTAAATAAATAAAGACAAATAAAAGTAAAAGAGCACGCACACACACACACACACACGCACACACACACACACACACACAGTTCTCCACAGTGTGTGAGCATGAAAATGGTTGGAAAAGGTTTTGGTATTTCTTGGGCATAAATAACAGCAACAGTTTACATGCAGCTGCAGAGTGTGGTGTTTTGTTTCTGGATGGGTGGCGAGCTGTCAGTGATACCACGGGCTGAATATGATTCATATTCTGGCATCAGCCATCAAACTCACAACACTGAAACTAACAAGTAGGCTCCTCTAGGCATCACAGCAACTAGAAAACTGATACACATACATGGTCCAAAATATTGGTATTTTTAGTACATTTGATGTCAAGTACAGATACTGCCTTTATTTTCAGTTCTTATCAGCTCTTTAAATTAAATACAACACAACCTAATTTCAAACGACACTCTTGGGAAAACAAAAAATCTTGTGCTAAAAATTCTGAAATGTGTTGAATGGTTTTTACCCAACTAGGCATAATTGTTTTTTATCTTTTAACTGCTATAACTGATAGTAGATCAGCTTTTACTGCAGTCAAATGAAAAACAGGCATGTTACAGAAAATCTGATCTAACTGCAGTGCACATTATACTGTGGATGAATCACAACAACTGATGGACCACAGTGTTATGATATTATGGGTGTGGCCCCATTACAGTCATTATAGGATAACAGAAGCTCTCTGGCAATTTCATCCACCCCTCATAATAACCACACTCTATTTATTACAGTGATTTAGTATCTGGTCAACAATTTTATCCAATTTAAAATGTGAGAACCTTAGTCTTACCCTCATACATATACTGTCCATATAACTGACTGGGTATCCTTTTCTCCTCTTTCTCACCACTAAAGAGACAACTTGCATTTTGAATCAATTACAGCAAAAACCCTCGGAAGAGCCCACTCAGCAATTTCCCATAGAGTTATAAATAGAGCAGAGAGAGAGAGAGGTGGGAGACACTCCGAGCAGAAGCAGCCCTATGCCGGCATAGCTTTTACTGTATATCATTTCTTTTCTCCTTTGCCTCTTCTCTCCACCCTTTCTTTATCTGCCTGTGCTAGCCTTCCCTTTTTTTCACCTGTACTGTTCTCTCAGGTCTGAGAACGAGCACAGAGGGGGGAAAAGCCAGCACACCTTTTGTTCCAACCATCTGAATGAAAACAAAGCCTGTGATTCATTTTATTATACTCATTATATTCAAAGACTCATCAAATTTAACAGGAAAAAAACTCAGACAGCCATGGACATGAACGTCAGGCATCAATACTAGTCTGAACTCATGGCATTTTGTAGATTAGATTCGATTAAGTGAACTTTATTGATCCATGAGGGGAAATTTGGCATTTTCAACCTATAGCTGGGAATACAGGGGCTAATGTTTTCTGCTTCCAGTGCTGCAGCTGGAGTTTACCAGCAAAGTTCAGATTAATCAGAGGAGTCATCTGCAGCCCTACACAGAAAACTATAACATAGGTTGAGTAAGCAAGACACACCAAGCTCTAACCTGCCAACAGCTTGCCAGGGGGGATGTTTGTATGTGCCGATCTCCACCTTAACCTCCACTCTCTGTTTTAGCCAGGGTGCCTTTCTGTATGTGCTGTCCTCCACTTTAACCTACAGACTCCATTTTGCAGTACAGCATTACTTTCCCCCTCAGGGTAGAGGAGATTATACGTTTCCATGGCAGGCAAAAAAAAAAAAAAAAAAGAGCTTGCAAATACCACCTCAAATTTCAGGGATATTTACAATTATTCCTGCCAGTGCCATGTAATGCACTGATTTGCAGCTGTTGTGCAGATTTGTGAGTGTATCTGTGAGTGTGAGAGGTCTACATATCTCTGAAGTGAACAAGCAGCGCAGACAGTCTACAGACAGCAGTCTTATTTACATCCTGTTATCCACCAGCCCCAACAGACAGGCCAACAAAGGATGACAAAGCTGAGAAGCTACAGTAACTCTCTGGGAACTGCTGGCTGGTCTGCTGCTACCTTGCTAGCTTGCCATAGCTTCTTTAAATATGCAGTGTGTTCATATGTAGAACAATCATGCACAGTAGGCTGTACAATCCTGCACATTCTGTACCCCTAAATTGCTATATACGCAGCTCATAATGTCTGTATGCACCCTCTCGAACAAAGTTTTCTGCTTGTCAGCACCATGAAAAAAATCCTGATTTATCCTTCAGCAATGACCGGAAGGTATATCAGATGAGAGATAGAGAGAACGGCAGAGAGAGAGAGTGGAGGGGGAAGCGAGGGATAGAAATGTTGAGAAAGAGGGAGGGAGAGAGAGAGAGACAGAGAGAGAGAAAGAGAGAAATGGAAATGAAGAAACAAAGAGTGCAGATCTGGAACAGACACCAAAGGATCTAAGGATGGATTTCTAGCAGATACGTCCAATTGTACAGGAAGCATAACAACAAAGCTCTTGATCATGCATGACTATACACACCATCTGCTATCTCTGTCAGGGGAAGTGTTTGTTACACATCTACAAAATTACCCACTACGTATGGCAAGTTGGAACTGAAAGATTACAACCTCTAGTTCAGAAAATATACATTTCACTATGTGGAAAACAAAGACTTTTTCAAATTAAAGCTCTGGTGGCAGATAGAGGTTGTGTTTTATCACTTCACTGAAGTCAAAGCAATACATTACCTTTTCAATGTTACCAGATAATTGTTAATATGATATATGATATGATTTTCTACTTCTACTACACTAATGGAAGATTCTACAAGTTACAACTTGTTTTACCTTTACACCATTTTGTCAATATGCTGTCAAGTATTCACTTATTTGTAAAAAAAAAACAAAACAACAACAACAACAACAAAACCAAATAAAAACAAAAACTATTAATTAGTGTTGGTGTTGTTTTGATGTATCTTGCCTTTTATTAGAACTGTAATTTGTGACATTTTCATGTAGATGATTACCTGTCTTTTCTCTGTTTGTCTATGTCATAAGTTGATATAACACAACAGTGATTCATCTAATATCCAGTTCATTAAAATTTTTGCACTTGCTGTTCTAAACACCTACCAGTCTGGTAGCTCTTTCCTGGGGAAAAATCCTCCCACTCACAGGAAGTGATGCATTTTATGTTTACAGTTTATTTTAAATAAACACAACAAGAAGAACTGGATAGGTAGCATGAGCATTGAACACGTTTTTAACCACTCACGGTCTGCGTCAATGCAGAAATAACTACGCTATCACTGCTATTATGTTTCTCAGATCCAGCTTGCCATGAATGGACCGTTACTTTGTCAAGCAGCTTGTCCTGTCTCCTCCCTGCTGGGACAACACAAAACATGGTGACACAAACAGTCACAGAGAAAAGGAGAAAATGAGGGAGAAAGGGAAGGAGATATTTGAAAAACTAATATTTGTCAGGTCTGAGCTGAGGAATGACACATAGGCTGCTCTGTGTCTCTGTGAGGTGATCATACGTTTGTGTGAGCTCCTCACAACCAAACCAGAGTGGCTGCCAACAAAAGAAGTCAAAGCTAAAACACAAACATAAAGAAAATGGACATTGTCTAGCTAATGTGAATTTCATAGCTTCTACTAAAACGTTGCTGTGCAGCAAACAAGTGTCAACTCTTGAAAGTTGGAGGTTGTCACAGCATGTGAACGCACCACACCACAACATAACATGTGAACTACACGATCACAGAGCACCCTGCAGCAAAAGGTTTTATACCCGAGGCAGTAAGAGAGCTTACACAGATGTGAATGAAACGGCAAACGAAGAAGAACAAATTCATTGTACTGTATTCATGTGTTAAGCAGCACCAGAGGGAGACAACTACACAACAGATGGACAATACACTAAATATGCAAAGATCATACCCGCTTCTGCTCGTGCCTGAATAAAAAATGTAATATGTTTATCTGACAGTAGATAATGATCTGGACTGAAAAAATGCAATATAATAGAATCTTTTCAACAATTTGTTCCTAACATCTGGTATATGGTTCTGTGACATCTCACCAAAGCCCAGCTGGCATGCAGATTAAAAATGTGGGCAGAGGACTGGATTGTTGCTGGTTCAATTCCATGAACCAGCTCTGGTAGGGGAGGAGATCTAGTTCACCTCTTATAACTTCAATAAAAAAAACTCTAAATCTAGGCACTGCCATGCATACTTTGAAGGCTGTGTTATCCTTTTACTTTGTCATATCTTACACAGGAAGTACAAGATGCTTGAAATCAAAAGGAATAAATAATAAAACTTGTCCCGTCTGAGTCATTTTCTGTAAATGTTGTCAGATGTCATCCCACCTCTGACAAGTAGTTTTGATATTCATTTAACTGGCTTCCCCACATTACCCTGCATACTGTCAAATACACAACTGACAGAGAAGTAAAATAAACCCATGGCCAATAATCCAGAAGGAAACTGGCTACACCTTTCCTGAATTATCACTGTTAACAATCAAATATGTGTTAACAGTGAAAAACACACACACACACACACACATATATATATATAAACTTACATAATTCAATTCATATTCAACTAACAGTTAATATTATCAGACTTTAATCACAGCAGCACTGTGATAAGTGATAACTGCTGAGTGACACACATAGCTACTAACAGTGGCTAATGACAGATGGTGCTGGGAGTAACTGTGATATTGAACAAGTTTATTGAAGACAGGCTTAATACAGATTTAATTGTGCAATGCATGCCACTAACAGCTGAATAAGCTGTATGATAAAAATTCGGGGCAGACAAAATTTCTGTACATTTTTCAACTACTCAAATCCATCTTGTGTCCTCTGTCCACTTTGCTGTACTGAATGCCCTCAGCATGCAAGGTGTTTTGTGGTCACATGCCAACAGAATGACCGACAGCAGCTTATACACGACGTCAGCAGGATGTCCTGTTCAACTTTTCATGACCGTGTTGCTCTTCTGAACAACACTGAACTCAGAAACATTTTTTAGCAAAGGGTAAGGAAAAGCAGAAGTGACTGCTATGTTACCTGCTCTAACATACATAATCCTGCTATTCTGTCTGATGGAACATAAATTGCTTTAAAAATGCTTAGAAATACATATATTGTAGACCATAACATCTATAAACTTGTCCCACATACACGAACATCGCCTTGCACGTTGACTGAAAAACAACAAACAGGAACACATACCATTGTCCCTGATGATAAGAATGCTAGCAGTTTCCATTGGGTTCTACTAGCATATTGCTAACAGGTGAAAGTCACACCACCAGTTTTGCTGAAATTTGCATCTCATCCAAAATAGTTAGGACTTAAATACAATAATTTTAAAGTGTTTATTTAGAATGATAACAAAACAGATCAAAGATCACAGATTTTACTGATAAAAATGATAAATTCTTTTTTCAAAATTATTCCTGCCTTTTTTCCTGACTTTCTCTTACACTTTCTCTTAGCATTTTCTGAGGTGTTCTGACAAGCAAACCTCACACACTGTAAACTACAGTGATACTCTTGGAGCAGGACTCAACAAATTTTGAATGCATGCAGACATAATGTCCAAGTCAATATCTGTTCAAGCCATCTGCTCAATTCAAAAAAAAAAAAACCTTCTTCTGTGACAGTTGGTAAAAACTGAAAACAACAAGCCTTTAGACATCCTGCACAGTCTGTCCAGGTGGACTGCAGGTGCATGTATATGGGTACAACCAGGGAACAGAAGACAAGGTGCAGTGACCAGTGACACAGTGTCTGAAAGCAGAGAGAGACAGAGAGAGGGAGACAGAGAGAGAGAGGGAAAGAGGGAGGGAGGAGAGACAGGGGGAGCGACTACACACTGATGACTGAGGGGACAGGAGCCGACTGAGCATCTGACTTACTTGCAGGACAGCTGGTTAATACCATGTATGAAGTAACAGTCTCCTCCGTTGACGCAGTAGGCCTTCTCAGAGTCGTTGCAGCGCCTGGCGTGACTCACACCTGGAGACGGGGTGGTGGTGGTCACTACAAGGAAGGATAAGCAGACAGAGAACAGACAGGCAAAACATGCTGTCACCTCTTTGTTAAAATAATGAGGTGTTCACATCTGAGGCAGATATCCCACCATATCCCACCATACTAGGCCACAGACCTTTCAAACCTCTTCAGTGAATTTCAAAAAGGTTCATGTGACAAATCTCTCTACTTTTTGGGCAGACATCAGTCACTTTCCTGTGTTTGCTGCAGCTCTCAAGCCCACAACTGCTGGTTTGGTGAGTGGAAGGAGCCAGGTTCACCTGCTCCCCCACTTCTAACACACCTCTGTCTTCTGCCTTTCAAACTTGACATTCTGAAGCCTTCAAATATATTTACGAGAGTTACAAGAAATATAATCAGTCATTCTGTTGTCCCTCTTTCCTGTTTAGTAAGTGCTACCACTGCTTTTCTTGCCTGTGTTCTCCCTAGACAGATTTCCATAGATTATTTGTAAAATAGCCTGTATGGTAACATAAGCCCTGACTACAGTTAACAAACTAAACATGTAATTACACAATCAGATTCCTACAGACTTGATATCAAATAGCTTTAATCATGAACACATGTAATTCTATTCTATTCTTACCCCTTTATTCTGAAAAAGGCTCCATAGGTGTGCTGTCAAATCTTTGCTGAAAGGTGAAATTGCTGAATGTAACAGAATAATAGCTCTTATATCTTTGTTAAAACACAGGGTGATCAAATTTTACTCGCCAGTGGAAGAGTAGATACACAGTGGATCTTAGGATATGGATACAGAACCCCAGTATCAAGTTTAAGCTTTTAAGAAAGACTGATCTGAGTACAAATGGAAATGTAATGTAATGTAAGTCACATTAATGATAGTGTTTTTTATGACAATAATAATTGATCAGATAAAGTATGTAAAATGTGTAGATAGATAGATAGATAGATAGATAGATAGATAGATAGATAGATAGATAGATAGATAGATAGATGTGTCATTTCTCACAGATCTGCACGCTGATTATACTCGTGGCGTTTTCTTGTCCTAGTGAGTTTTCAGCCACACAGGTGTAGTTGCCAGAGTCTTCCACACGGACTTGACTGATCTGCACCCTTGAGTTTTTTCTTCAGTGAAAAAAAAGAAAGAGAGAGACAGAGATGGAGGGGGGTGGGGGGGTGGGGGGGGTGATACAGAGCAGATAAAAAGACACTGTCAGTTACTGTTGTTTCAAAAAAGCAGCAGAGTCATCTCTGACTGGACAAGAAATGTAATTTTTTCCCCAGCCCAGATAAGCAAGAAACAATTGATCGTGATATACAAATGTTTATTGTGATTGTCCAGCAAAGCTAATATACAAGTATTAAATTCAAACCAGAAACAGTAAACCCACACTTTACAGGATTACAGAGACTGATTACAAGAAATGGTACTGGTTTCCCTTAAAATGGAGGAAATAAGAACACAACACAACACAAACCACCATTTAAAGCAAAATTATGCAACTTTTAAAATAACAGCTCCAAAATCATTTTGATAGTTGACTGACTTGTAATAGGGAGAATGATGCCTCTATCCCAGTCTGCTCCCCGAATGCCTGTTGTTGTTCACTTTCGTGAATGTGTATGATCTCCCACAAGAAGTGTATTAGTGAATGATGTTCAGCGACAAAACTTTGAAAATATCCAGAATTCTAAACAGAGTTTGGTGTGTTTCTTAGCTCCAGAAGCTGGAGATCATGGGTAATATACACCATGTTTCAGTTGTGGGTCCTGTGAGTGGGACAATGCAGTGTGGGCTCAGGTTAAGAGATTGATAGGCTTTATTTTCTGTACATGGAAACCACTTCATCGCCCAGATTCAGAGGCCAACAGAATTAATTAGCACTCATGGCTGCAGAGCACACTGTTGCTCAGCAAAGTTACACTTTGTTGCTTTAAAAGATGGAGGACAGACAATTGAACGTTGGTGACGATTACTCAAAAAATGCAGAATCTGTTTGAGGGAACATGACATTCAGTCAGAGTGAAACCACAACAAAATATTAATGGTTTGAACATCTGCTTTGTTGACTTTGTAGCCCTACAGAGTCTGAATGAGCATTTCAATACATTACATGCTTGATTGCTAATTCCAAACAAGTAAAGCGTGAGGTTAATCTATACCAGGTGGTTTGTATCTGTGTGATGTAACTCATACAACAAATGTAGCACAACGCCTGTTGATATTGCTCTGGAATAGATCCTCTGAACAATATTGCTCTGAACAAAACAGCTTTCACTGTGCACACAAAGGATATTTTTGGATTTTTACAAGTCTATCTTAATACAACACTCTATGTACAGAACATACACCTGCACACTGAAGGAGACAAATCTCTTGTGTAAGACACTGTAAAGAAAGTCCATGTACAGTACAAAAAATGTATTATAAAGTTCAGCTAAAGCTGCTATGATGCTTCACCGGTCTGAGTTAGCTGAGCTGAGTAAATATCTTAGTCCTGGCAGCCACGTGAAATAACTGTTGATATTTTGTCCTGGCAACAAACCTACATGTAACTACCAGGACATATTCCTCCACATGCCTCATCAAGAGAAAAGTTTCCAGGGAAACAAAAATTGGGATTTTTATAAAATACCTACCTCATTGAGCTTAGTCAGCTTTGACTGAACTTTACAATGCATTTTTTATACTGAAGGAGGGCTGTGGATTTTGGCCCTCATCTCTTACAGTGTAGCTGTTCCAGGAAGGTGTCGCTTCACAGCCAGTATAGGGACGAGGATCAGTTACCTGACTTTTTCAACATTTGGCCATGTTGGTGTTGTATTAAAAAGCTGAACCTATGCTTAAAATGTGTGCTCTTCTATATGTGTGAACTTATAATATGAATATCAAAATAAACTTTGTAAAAACAATACTGTAATGGTAATGCATTCATCATTTATTACTTTTCAAATTAAAGTTTGATCAGCCAGCTCATCTGGTAATACCCTATTATACTAATCGGCTGACAAATCATTAAAGCAGTACTGTTGTAGCTGAAAATTGACATATCAGCACCTTATTAAGTTGTTATGGTAACTGTTGCTTATTTACACATCCAGCAGCCACTTAGAAACATTAGCATTTATTTAGAGTTGTGTCTCTGGCCACATAACAAATGTAAGAATAACTGGCTCTTTAGTTGCTAAATGCTGCACCATCAGGAGTGGGCAATTTAGCCTTAAAATAATATCACAATATTTCGGGCTTATTTGCGGTAACGATATTCAAAAAACTTTTCAGCCACACATCACCAGCTACAGTGATCCTTCATCGACATCTGAGTTTGGTCGCACTTGTGCCGCAGTCCACGACTATGTACGGTTCGCTGTTAGCTGAGCTGCCGCTGACATTAGCTCAGCTTGTTTTTAGGTTAGGATTCCCTCTGTGTCAATCTTCAGGAGGTTTTTACTGGAGGCCAAATTATCACAAATGAACCAAGTAATTAAAATCGATAAAAACACTGAATAAAACTGTTTCATGTTAAAAATTTATGTTTCTCCGTGACGCTCTTTGGTGGGCACAAGACATCAAAAGGGGCTGTTTGCTCAGCTTGTCTCTGTTTACCTAAGATCCAGAAGTTTGATGACAAAAATCCTTTATCTGGCTTAAGGTCATAGTTATAACATTATAAAAAGAGACATGACTTGAAAAAGAGAGAAAGTAGTCAGCAAAAATGTTTTAATGTCGAGCCATGTGCCCGACAGCCGGTACTTATGGAAAACCACGCTTCCACATGAGTAGCTCCCCTTTTAGGGACCTACTCCTAGTCAGAGTTTGATGCTCTGCTTTGGCTG
Source organism: Lates calcarifer (assembly GCF_001640805.2). Lineage (NCBI taxonomy): Eukaryota > Metazoa > Chordata > Actinopteri > Centropomidae > Lates > Lates calcarifer. The sequence continues at coordinate 4,687,412 of NC_066840.1, forward strand.
CCTGCTGTTGTTATAGTGAGAGAAGACTAGATTGTGTGCTACAGTATGCAAATGTGCCACCATCATGTTGCTATACCATTGATATTGTGTTATGGAAATGATTTTCAAGAGCTCTTCTGTTGGAAGCTGCTGCTGCGCCCAAAAACGACGCAGTGAAACTGAACCAAGACAGTGAAGTTACAGGCTGGTCACCACAAGCAATCTCTCTCACATTACAGGTGGTCATTTGATTAATTGTTAATTATATATTATAATTGTAAATATAATACACTAATAATTAACAGTTTTAACTTGTAGGTTTTCCCATTGTAGATTTATGGAGGTGGGAAAAACAGGAGGTAAGGTTTCTGACACAGACCACAGTTTGGGCACAGAGTGAAGCTGCCCAGTGTCACTAAAACAGAACTGCATACCAGGACCCACTGCAGCATTTGTTTGAAAAAGTCGTTATATTTTGAAACTTATGGTCCATGCAAGTGTGGAGGCTGAATATCAAGGGTAATATCCAGTCTGATAGACTCACTTGTTGGTCTTTATTTTGAGGTCTCTGCCTTTCTGAAGCTCGTGTCCATCTTTGTACCAGCGGAAGGAAGGGCTGGGATTCCCCGACGCCTCGCACTTCAAGTACAGCTTGTCCCCTTCCATCAGAGACTGGCCTCGCATCAGCCGAAGCTTAGGAGCAGAGGCTGGACACAGGGAGAAAGAGAGAGACAGACAGACAGATTGAGAGAGAGAGAGAGAGACAGATTGAGAGAGAGAGAGAGATACAGGCAGACAGAAGGGAAGTGAGAGAAAGAAAGAGTGAGAGGGGAAGGGAGTGGAGAAAGAAAATCAAAGCTTGCATTATTGAAATTAACTACAGACATTCAATTAATCTAGCCATTTAATTGTCTGAGTGTGTATGTGTGTCTTTGTGTATTTATGTCTGTGAGTGTGTGTGTGTGTGTGTGTGTGTGTGTGTGTGTGTGTGTGTGTGTGTGTGGCTGATGAAAATCTGTTAGTGAGGCTTCAGATGTCAGGGTCAAAACCTGAGGCACCAGGTCAGAGTTCACATGAGAGATGGTTAAAGAACGGAGTAAAATCAATAATATTTGATGCAACACACACACACACACACACACACACACACACACACACACACAGGGAAAGCACTTGGGTAAGGTCTGAATCCTAAAAAGAAAAGACAAACTGAAAGCTTATAGAGAAAAAACATCTTGCCTCAGAAACTCTCTGCAGTAGATTTTCACTATGGAGCAATGTGTGTGTGTGTGCGTGCATGTGCTTCATCAGTCTCAGGAGAGTTTCACTCTCTCTCTTCTCTCCTTAAAAACTACAACAGACTGCATCACTGACACCAGTGTAGGCAACACACACAGAAGCTAAGGCAAAGAGACAACTCAGCACCATCTAGTACCATTTACACACACACAGACACACACTGCCAATGAAACACACAGCGTACGATTTTACACACGTCTGTGTGCAAAATGTGGGCCTAACACACGCACTGGGCCTGCATACAAACACACACACACACACACACACACACACACACACACACAGTGTGTGCTGTAGTGATAGGACACGCTTGATCAACTGCAAGGCAACTGTTGTATAGGCCCACAGCTCCTCACAGCACTGCTGCATCTTCCATTTACTCCTCATAGATGTGCAGTAGATACACTAGAAATTGAGCTTCATGTATTATAAGACACTGTAGGTCTGTATGCCCATGTATATCTCATAACTCAAGATACTGAATGCTGTGTACTGCCAGACCCATGAAAACCTCATAACTCCAACTTGGTATTAAATTTAGTTGGGGGACTTCATGTTGATCCATATCATCCTCTCATACTGTACAGAGCATACAAGACATTGAGAATTACACAGAAAGAAATTATTATGATAAATGGTCTCTAAATCCATCCTAGATTGTTGGGTTGCGCATTTCTTAACAAGCTGTATTATGTCATAGATAGGGCATTTTTCAACATTTTGGCTTTGGTGGAGGCAGTGCTGGGGGTAACGCTCTACAAAGTAACATGTTAGAGTACTATGATTACTTTATTGTTGAAATGAGTAATGTGACACACTAGTTTTGCAATTCAGTTAGTTACGTTTTCAAATAAACAATCCTTTACTGATACAACAAAACCAATACGAAAACACATTTGCACAGTCTGCTCCTTTCCTACCGCTAGTGTATTACACAGCAAAATCAGCAGTGTTAATTCAACACCTATCAAGTTAAATTCAACACTTTGACAGAGTTGCAGCAACTCCTTAATAGTTAAAATGTGGCACTAGTCAACACAGGTGAGTGTTGAATTTATACACCAGTGTGTAGTGTCAAAAGTTAACACTATCCATATATTCTTTTGTTACACTGTACAGAGTTCCTGTCATGTTAACACTGTAGAGGATGTAAAATTGAACTCAATATTTAACTCTTTGTAGCAGTTGATCTGTACTTTTAAAAACATCATAGGGAGTCAATTTATAATCCCCAAATCCACCCCCTTACACTATACAGATTTATTCCCTACTGCAATGAAAGAAGGAAACAAACAAGACCATACAAAGGCAGTCCTCAATAGCACAGGTCACACAATATGGCAATGTGGCACAATGTGTATAAACATATAGTAGTAGATAGTGGAAATGCTAATACTTCAAAATAAGAGTATGTGTTTTCATTTGAATTCCCCCATCATCACACTGCTACAGTGGCCTTTTAAAGAAATATATATTTTTAAAATAGTGCTACAAACAGAAACAGACAAAGCGCATGAACTTCCGTGAATAATCTCAAAACATGCTGTTACCATGTTCTTGCCTTGAAAATAAAAGTGTTACCTCACTGTTCTGTTGCCATAAGGGGCCAGTGGACTGCTAACTGCTATTTTCCCCATGAGCAAAATGTTACTAGATCCATTCACTTAGCAACACATGTGATACAGGGTTATTCTTTTCAATTAACTAGACAGTACATGACAAATTGCTAACATTACGTAAGCAACCGGGATACTTAGCATAAACCACCAGCTAAAATAAATAGTACTGGGTAGGTAAATTAAGATTAGATGTACACACATCAATGCTCCTGGTCACAGTTGGAGTGTTGTCTGGTCACGTCCAGTCAAAAATAAAGACCATAGCTGGCTGGTCTCCCGCCTTGATGCTGGAAAAAACAGACACGTTGGACCTCTGGCAATAACACTAGCTACCTAGTGAAATAAACTCTGTAGAGTTGTTAGCAGAGTGCGTCAATTAACTCTGTATCAACACTGACATTGTCTGAGGATTAACTGTCTTGTATTTGAATTAGACTTTAAGAAGAGTTGAAATGACTCTAGTTTTTAACTTTATTAAGTATCTGCCATTCTAGTTTGTGGCTGTTATCCTGGTTGGAAATACAACCAAGCAATCAAACTTTGGTGGGTGGAATTGCAAAGGGGGGGTGTGTTCTTCCTGGGCAACAGCCAGATGCCAAATGGCAAGAGAAAATTTGTCACAAAAATAATTAGTAGAAATGAGATAGGTGTGGCCATACAGGTCAGTGTATACACTGCTCTCTGCTCTGTAAATTGGTATACACTTTTGACATGACAAATGTTAAATTGTCTGAATTATCTGCTCTCTGCACTGAAAAAAATGTCAACAGCCAGTAGGAACCACCATCATAGTCTCAATGTCATAGGTTGGATATGTCAGTTACTAGTAATTAGTTAAGTAAAAACAGTCAAAAACATGACAATTAATTGACCCTGCTAACAAGTTTTTTTTCTATTTATCCAAAGTCTGATAAATCTTAAGTCCCACACATAGGGTTGGATAGTCAGAAAATTACACAAGAGGAAGTCAGTGGTGGTGATACAAAAAAAATGTACAAATTCTCAGTGGATCGAAGAAGTAGAACCTCCATGAAGTACCCTCCAAACAGCTTGCAGTTATGTAAGTAGGATTTGGGTATGATTTTTAGACTCGCAACAGAACAAGCAGCACATCCTTAAATCCATTTCTCACATTTTGTGCGCTTTAGTCTTGTCACAGACTTGACACACACTGTTGATGTATAATTCCACGTCACACCAAAGTAAATCATCTCAACATCACCAGATGCTGTCTCTCTCTCTCTCCATGGCTCCTGGCTTATAATGAATTATACTCACTGTGTGTCACTGTCATCATATATTTTTTGGAATAATTTGCCTGCTATTTTGGTATTTTCTTGAATGAGGCTCCAGATGCCACAGACTCAGTTAGGACTAGTGCTACTGTTGAATCATGACCCGACTCCACTAGACTTGATGTTGGCTTGTGCTAGTGTTGACATATTTAAGCGAACAAAGAGAAACATGAGAGCGCTTCTTTTTCCGGGTCTGAAGCAGAAAAGTTCTGAATTCACAATGTTATACTAAAGAGAAAATCTTAATTCACTTTCTGGTTAACTCATATCCAAAGCTGCATTCATGACTTTAAAGCTGCACCCATCATTATTTTTACATTAACAATGGATTAAATGACTATTTGTAATGAGAAAGGTGTCAAATTATGTTGCCTTTAGCTCTGCAGAGCATTTTAGTATCTTTCAGCTCATTGTTTTGGTTCAATGTCCCATAACCTCACCATTTTCAGTCTCACCAATCCCACTGTATGCTACCTCCATTGCACTAGACAATGGATAGACAAAGTCGGCAAAGTCGAGAGAATATGACACATAGATTCATCCTATAGCCAGAAACACGAATCAAAATACAGGCTACTGTTGCTCCATGTCTGCTGGAGGTGTAGATAGCCAACCATGATCACTGTGATTGCAAATCACACTATTATGGGCTACTTGTGTGGAGGTGAGAAAGGAGCCAAGGACTGAACTCCTCTCTCTAGCTCTCTTTTTCCAATTTCTTACACAACTATTTCTGCCACTTGTGTCATGTTAACAACCAAATGCAACACTGTGCATGCCAGGAGAGGCAGTGTGGAAAATGTGTTGCCTGCCCTCAAGTGTGGCTGTTCAGAACAACTGTAAATACTTTTGCCTTTTGATATGGTCTAAACTTGTACTTGTTTCATGCTGCCACACCAGGTGGACCATACAATAGACAAAAATGGACATACTTTATATCTCATATCTATGGCCTTTCTTCAGAGGGACTGATGGTAGCTGGAAGTCATTACAGGAAACATTCTGTGTGTAACTCACATTTAAAACAAGGACAAGTTACCAGAACCCTTTATTATTTTGGCAAAAAAGAACCAGTTTGCTGTTTAATGCGGTCATGACAAATTGTTTTCTATAGGACAGTGAGCAGCCTGCTTGCTGTTTTCATCCTGCATTTTGCTTTGGATATTTTGCAGGAGACAATGAGGAAATCATGGGAACTGTAATCTAATAACAATGTACCATATGTGGAAAAGAGATGAGATTTCATTGTGGGAGTGGCGACTTTAGGCCAATTCCAGCAGTACAGATTTGACATTTAGACTTACAATGACAAAATACCTCTGAGAATAATAATCTTTGTTTGTAGTGCACTTTTCAGAAGCAAGTTACAAAGTGCTTCACAGTCAGTAAATACATTAGAAATAATCAACAGTAAATTAACTAGAAATGCCACCAAACAAAAGAAAGAAAATATAGCAAAGGGACACAAATAACACAGCAGATTCAAGTATGTAAATATAAGTCTTGCAAAGATGCAGATTTTGCCGATCCCCCTCAGAAAAACATGTCAGCGTCACTGGTAAAAGACCTATCATCTCAAAGTCTGAATGAGTCACGCTGTTGAATTACAGAGTTACTCTACACAAAACTACAATTGTTAACATATTTGTATCATTTCACTGTGGCAAGGCAGCACAAGAAAAAAAAACAGACAGTATGATAGCTGTGACTTCTCCGAAACCAGGGAGTTCATTTAAAATATGTGTGGGAGAAAGGGAGTGAGGTGTTAAAATGAAATTTAGGTCTCCGCAGATTGGAATATTTTTCGAAAGCTTGGCAAAACACACACACGAGTAGGAGGTTAAGACACACAGGAGGAGAAGGAGAGGACAGCCAGTTTGTCCATACATCCAGTGTTAAATAACAGTCAATCCTTCTGTCAATCTATTAATCAATCCCTCCTCTACTCCCTCCCTACCTCAACTGGTCAATTCAATCACATTGGCAGGAGCACTGCAGAGCTCAGTGCTGTTCACACTGTGAGGCCAGAGCTGCGAGTGATGTCAACTTTAAAGGGTTTGTGCAACATTTTGGGGAAATACTCTTATTTTTCCTGACTTGATGAGTGTCAGTCAATGCCATGTATAAGTACACAGCTAAAGCTAGGCTCCTGTTAGCCTAGCTTAGCATAAGGAGTAGAAGCAAGAGGAAAGAGTTAGATTTGTTTTGTCCAAAGTTAAACAAATTTGGCTCTCAACACATCTAAATTTTACCCAAAGTGTTACATATTTTTTCTTTCATTCATACGCAAAAAGAAACAGGGTGTCCTGTAGCTACTTTCTTGTTATAAACCATTTGTGAATAAATAGTGACAACACATAAAAAAGAGAGGAAAAAAGAAAATTGTTCCTTTAAAAGCTCCTCCTCAGCTGTCATCAGTGTGTGATTATCTGCATATTGTGAAGTGAGTGTTGAAATGTTCTTTTATATTCTGCAGTACCAAGGAGTCAGCTAACTTCCAACATTTCCCGAAACAAATTCCTTGTTCTCAGATGCAGCATTTTACTTAATGTCATTATAAGAGCAGGGAGCCAATATTTTTTCTAATTAAGAGAAAGCAGGAGAAAATTGTTAGGCTTGTTTCTTTATGATATAGTTCCTCCTGTATGATTGCTCAACGTGACTACAACATGGTGAGCCTAGAGAGAACAATTAAAGCCTGACTTTTTTGCTCTTAAAGATGCCATTGTAACCTTGACATTACGATGGCATCTAAATTTAGCCAGTTTTACTATGAAGCAAATTCAATATAAAATGAGGAAATATTAAAAGTATCAGCAAAATCATTACACTGCCCTATCAAACAAATCTGCAACTATTTAACATATTCTTCCAACACAAAATCCACTTCTAGCAACATAACTATGGTTAGAGTTTTAAAGGTTAAGTTTAATGGACTGACGTGCGCATGTAGTTCAGGTTAGTTAGTTTGTAGATTTAAAATTGAAAAACTCAATGCATAAAGCACAAAACAGGATGTGAAAGTTTTTTGTCAACCACACACAAGACTCAGGATGTGAACTGCAGTCTCTTGTGTCAAATTCATATGATTTGTATGGCAACCACCTTCCCAGAATACACTCCTACACCTTTTCTTTATTAAATGTTTCTTTCTGTATGATTGTTAAGTGCAGATCCAAGAGAACTAAAACCTGACATTTACTGTTAATGTTGGAGGTCACTAAACTTCCTGCCTTTAAATTCTTGTGATACAAAAAGTATCCACAAACTCCTTTTAATTTTATTAGTGGGAAGGAAATGAGGGATATATATAGCAAAATGACATGTGATATCATAATTATCTAATCACATTAAACCCTGTTGTACCTGCTGTAAATTCTTTCACATGTTATAATGTCATCTACTGTAGATTTAACCATAACACTAATTAGACCAACCAAAATGTATTTTTAGGTGTAACTGTCCTTAAATAACGAATTAGGTCTTACTGTAAGACTTAGAAATACATACTTTTTCTTAAAAACAAATACATGTATGTAATGTAATAACGCCATTTGTTTCCAGTTTAAATTCCCTGTCTAAAAGCCAAGCTGCCAAATCAGGCAAATAATTCTACCAGTTCTCGAGAACACATTAAAACAAGATGATTATTTTACCCTACTGGCACATTTTTTTCTTGTTTTAAGAATAATAAGACTTACATGAGTCTATACTTTTAAGAGCAGCTCCACTTAACAACTATCCAGATGAGACCCATCACCTGGTGAGTCTGAGGTGAGACTGTCAGGCTTTTATGCAGGTAAGTGTGGAAATAAGTGGCGAAAGTCAGCCTGAAGCAGCTGTGAGTGGTGAGCCTGGTTACCGATGAGCTCATCCCTCTCTGGGACGCTCTCCTCAGGCAACATGGAGGAGGTTTTTGTCAGCCTGGGAAAGTTAGCTGAAAACCAGAGGGAACTTTACCCTTCATGGATGTGACATCCACATTTCATGGGTGTGACAGTGTCGGATTGATTGAATTGCTACAAATTCCCACTTCAATTTTAACTCAATTTTAAGCATCTGACATAATTCTTCAGGTCTCTTTGGGCATTCAAGCATCCTTATGAGTTTGTCCTTTATAACATACATTGAAATCATTTGTGTCTATTGCATGGTTACAGTATTTTAATCAAAATGCCTGCTGTTCACCATCAGAGACCTTCTACTCTAAAGCCCAAGTGCATTAATTTTACATTAAATTCAAAGATGACTTATCAATAAAGACCTTCACTGATCTTATTGTAGATGTGATTATTAATTCTTAAATAACAGGTAGATTCTTGTGGTTGAATCTTTAATTGTGCAGGCTGTAAAACATATAAAGCACCTTTCTGCTCACTCTACTGTTGCTGCTTGATGACCCAAAACCAAATCACAAATGCTGAGGAGGAGGAATTTACTGTGAAAGGTTCTCCATTAAGTCTTAAAACCACTCTCTCTATGCCAGAAACGCATTAGCACCTATAGGGTACATTAGGATGTTGGACAGATGATGTTTTAAATAAGTAATTCAATTGATATTTCCATCCTGCCTCATTGCCTAGACCTTCATTTTCACTGCATTAATTACCAAAAACACATGTAAGACAGCACAAGGATCACAGGGCAAAAAAATGTGACTGTGAGTCTGCATTAAATGCCACGTTTTATAAACATCTGTAAACATTTTATAACAGAGATGTGAGATGTTGAAAAGATGTTATTCATTAAAAACAGACACTGAAGAAGGAAACCATCCATGCAATTTTGGGGGATAGAGCTTGACTATTGTATTGTCAACTGGATAAACACTGAGGGGGGATACATGGGGCAGAACACTATATACTTAAAATCTGCAGGATGGAAATGTAAACATTTGGATGTGATGAATGCTTGGACAATGTATGAGCAGCAAGCTTCTTCAATAAAGAACATATCAGCACAATCCTTCACAAGACTGTCGAACTTGAGTCAATATTATACTGAGATGACAAGTAATGAGGGATACAAAAATGACATTTTGCATTACTATCTGTTGTCTACCTTAGAATAGTTATAAAATCCAAAAGGGAAACTCTGTTTACTTTTGTGTCTCTGAGTTTTTACCTGTAAAAACTATTAGTAAACAGACTGGAGAGCATCCAAGTCAGCTAATAAATCCTGTGGGCCCCGTCAAAACCTCTTCTAAGATCTCGCAAAAACGCCTATTTTTGGAAGCACTGCTTGCTAAGAAGTACTGAAAAAATATTGTGATGAGACAGAAATAAATTTAAATTGACTTCATTTGGAAGTGTTGTGTTTGAGGTTGAGATTTAGTTTGATAGGGAATTATTCTTTTGACTGCAAACATAAAAAAGCAAAGCCTGCACAACAATCTTCAGTAATGCATAAAAAGAGAGAGACAGAGAGAGAAAGAGAGAGAGAGCGCTTCTGAAATACATGTGCACGAACACAATTAGAGTAGATTCACACATCCCACACAGCACAGGCACCAAGCAAGCCATAACAAGTCTAATTCTGCAGCTGCAATTTACACACAGACAGATTTTCCACAGCACTGTGAATGTGCTGAGAACATGTGTGACAGACAGATGTGCACACGTGCATTTTATTGTCTGCACTGATGGATAAGTGTGGTTATCTGTGTGTGGAACTGTGTGTGTGTGTGCGTGCGTGCGTGTCCGTGTGTGTGTCCGTGTGTGTGCGTGCAATGTAAGTTGCTGATCCAAGCCTTCTGTATCACTGAGTGATGGGAGAATTCCTCAGTGAGAGAACAGAGGGGTGGGGAAAGTGGGTGGGGGTGGGGGTGGTAGGGGAGCCACAAATGGACAGCAGTGTCTGGCCAATAGTCTGTGACCAGCCTGTTCCACTGGCCAATCACACGTGACCAGCGCTCCCATCAGCCGTCCATCAAGAGGTCCTTCTTTCAAGGTCAGCTGATGCTCCCTCCCTCCTCTCCTCCCTCCCTCCTTCCTCACCTCTCTCTCTCTCTCTCTTCATCCAGCAAAGCAGGCATCAACAAAATTGATCTAATTTCTTGCTAAGCATGATCCAATAACTGAGAGTGATATGGAAGCCAAACCAATTAGGTGTGTTCACAGACAGGTATGGAACCCTAGGAAGGCATGGCCGGAAACATGCCTGCACACATGGCCTGAATGTGTGTGAGTCGGCTGACAGACTAGTGAGACAGTGAAGAAGCACAGTACATTCATAAAATGTACAGAGACATGTGGAAAGGAAACTGGTGTGTGTGTCATAATGGAGGGATCTGCAAACATACTGTGTGTATTACATTTGTTGTATGTGTTGTGTGAGTGTGTGTGAGAGAGAGATAGCGTGCCTGCGTGTGTGTTCATGTATAAAAGAGAGAAGCTCCTTCTATCTCATTCTCCGATCAGTGTGATTTCTGCAGCGCACAGCTGTCACCATGGAAACCAGGGAGGGAGCAGGAGATAGAGAGAGAGAGAGAGAGAGAGAGAGAGAGAGAGGATGTAAGGCAGAAAGGGGGGGGGGGGGGGTAAGATTGAGAGAGAGTAGGAGAGAGAGAGAGGAAATGGGAGAGAGGGGGAGAAAGAGAGAGAGAGAAGGGAAAGGGGTGAAAGGGAAAACGAGAGAGAGATGAGCATTGGTTGTTGAATGATAGCAGCCACCACAGGCCTTCATGCAGTATCACCCAGCTAACCTCTGCACAGCAGCAACACAAAGCCCAGGGCAACCCTCTGTGTGTATGTGTCAGTGTGTGTGTTTGTCTATGTGTGTGTTGCAATCAGAGAATATTTAGCAATGTGTGCTTGTGTTAGAGTGTGCCTGTCACAACCACATTTCATGAGGAAAATTATTCTGTGTTAATGTTAGTGGATGTGTGTGTGTGTGTGTGTGTGTATTTGCGGTTGATTCTCAATAAATCATTCCCTTCCTCCTCTTTCTGTTTTTGTTGTCATACACACACACACACATACACAGACACACATAAACATACACACTGACTTGACCTTGTCTTTCATCGCTGGTGTTGTGCATTGTTCTATTGGCTGCAGTGAGATCTATTTAGGTATAAATACACCGCTCAGATTCAAGAGAAATCAGGTTTTTTCCAAAGACACACATGCACACACTCACACATACACATACACATACACAACTACGCACATACGCACACAAAGGCTGTCTTCCGCTCTAGATGTACAGTCAAGCCTTTTGTAAGATATAGAAGGAAGGGAGTGGGTGTGAGAAAGTCAGGGAGAGGGAGAGAAAGATTCAGGGAGAAGGTTTGACTGAGAGAAGTGAAGAAATGGAGGCAGGACAGAAACAGAGAGAAACTGACCATGTATGGAGAGAGAGAAATGTGTGTAAGCGATAGTTGGCTGGAAAAGAGGGAGAAGCAGGATCTTCAGATAGATAGATAGATAGATAGATAGATAGATAGATAGATAGGGAGGATGTGCAGAGTTGGTAATGAATAGTTAATGAAGGGCTTGCGGGCAGAACGGTGGGGAAAAGCTATTCTCTCTGTCTCTCCTTTCTCCTCCTCCTCTTTTTCTTTCTCAGGGCTGGGAGTCGTGTGCAAGTCATTCTGCTCCCCACCTGTCCTCCATTTATCTTTTTTCCTTCTCTATCTCTTCCTGCTCCCCCTTCTCTCCTCTCTCACCTCTCCCCTCCTCTCATCCATCCATCTTCTCTCCTCTCTCTCTCTCTCTCTCTCTCTCTCTCTTTCTCACCTCTGCCTCCTTTCCTGTTTTCATCCATCCTGCTCTCTCGCCTCTCCCACCTCCATCTCTTATCCTCCACCCCTCACCCCACCATTTCTCACCTCTCATCTCTCCCATCAACCTCACCCCCTCAACACGCACACACACCATTAACTGCAGGCTTGTAAAGCAGACTAACAGACACAATTCTCCTGATAAGGGGATTGAAGCATTGATCTCATCCGTCCTCCATGAGGAGCTAAAGATTCTATAGAAGAAAGATGCCCCGATGCCCCTTTGAGAGGCCACACAAAGACGATGTCGGAAGAAGATGCCCTACTGCAGCTTTGAAAGACAAATAAACGATAGTGAGATTTAATTCTTGTGGTGTACCCCAGGGTTCAGTCCTTGGTCCCATTTTTTTGGTCCAAGGTCTGTATATGCAGCCATTAGGTTCACTATCTGACACACTCTGCATTTCTGCTTCATCTGATGATCAGAGCCCCGTTGACAGACACTACATGTCTGATATCAGTGAATGCATGGCAAAAAAATGTTAAGGACAAAAAAAGATTACTTACATTTACACTCATCATGACAACTTTAACACTTTGTTGTCAGGTTTTGCCAAGGACTTGATCACACATCAAGTTCAAAATGCTACCAAATCCAAACTGAGCACACATATGAGACCTAGAAACTGTCTTCCTGTAAAAAATGACCCCATAGGTCCTTTGTGCCAACAGCTTATTACATCCCACAATTACATTTTATTGTCAGGTGACCACTAGCAACTGTAGTAATTATGACAGGAGCAAAAGGTGAAGTCAGGTGACTAAGTAAGAAGAGCGACAAGGTAGATGTTAGGACGAGGTTGGGGTGGATGAGCCATAATGGTTCCACAACATTTATGGTTTATATACTATTGCAATCATGATGATGAAAGTCTTCCAACCATAGGAAGGTACTTACAGGGGCTATTTGTAAGTTTTCTCTGCTGACAAATATAGTTTCTTGCTGGGTGCAGATGGCAGTGATGGTTACTTGCCAAGAGCTTCAGCCATTGTTGTGTTTAAAATACAATAAATAAGAATACGCCCTCTGATCAGCACTACTTCTTCATGGCTATAGTGAGTGTTATCAAGTAGCTAGTTAGCATGGTAACTTCAAAGGAAGAAAATAAGTTATAAAACTAGAATCAAAATAATACTTTCTTTGCATTCCACCTCTAGAGACAGCACCTAGCAAGTAAAGAAATAAAGTTTGTTGCTGAACTCGCAACGTTTCTTCTAGGCTGGTAAATAAACAGCTGTTAATGCTAGTGTTGGCTATGTAACAATAGCAATGGTAGAGGTGTAAGAATTTTACCCAAACCACAATCTTTTCCTATACATAACCAAACTGTGACAGTTCTACAACCACATGTTGACTCATGCAACCATGACAATGAAGATCCAGTACACCTGCTGCTGGTGTGCTTATTATTGTAACTATAACTATAACAATGAAGGTCCAGTATGCCTGTCGCTGTAGGAACACAGTTTCAGGAGATGCTCCTATGGGTCATATCAGTGGGTAAGGACAAACAACCCATGTGGTTGTTCAGGTGGGAGGACTTGGTGGAGACCGACATTAAACTCCCTTTGGCTGTGAGCTAAATAATTGATTTTAGTTGCTGAGATCTCAGAAAGCAGTGACATTACTAAAAATAAGTCCAAATGAGCAAGAAACAGTCAAACGAGTGTACAAAAACAAACCCCCAGGTTAGTCAAAGTTATTTGAAAGAGAAAACAAAGACAAACAGCAAAACATTAACCTAAACTGTCTTTTGGATTATTAACAACATTGCAGGTGTGCTCACTTTCAGTTCAACCTCCAAATAAAGTTATAGTAAAAGTGGTACAACTAGCAGCTTGTCAACCTGTCTGCTTGTTTTCTTGCTACCTCTAGTGATTTCACTGCATTTGGAGATCTCAGCATCTCAGTATGCTGAGTATAGTGTTATTGCAGCTAATTGAACAAATGGCCAGAGCTTCAAAAACATAACCCAAGTTGTAATAAGACACAGTGTTTTTGTCCTGGCTGCTTCAGTTCATACACGACCATGCAGAAATGAGGGTGTGCACTTTTCTTACAACTTGAATTAGCTTATTGGTTTTTGACTAGTAATTTTTTTCCTTTCTGAAGGTGGAGACTGCCATATACCAGTGTTTTTTTCTGAACTTCACTGTTTTTGGTATGAGATCTATTCTGCTGCTGTAAAAAGGGCAGGTTATCTTATTCTTAGTTTTACTTTGTCAAACTAATGTTGGCATGTTGGATTTCAATATAATAGAACTAGCCTCTGTAATTTTTTCTAAAGTATTTTGAGGCATTTTGTGCCTTTATTATAGACTTGTAAATAGAGACATGAAAGAAAGTCAGGGTGGTTTGGGTTGGGTTCCTTTGCTGTGTACCAGCTTTGCACAAATCATTTTAAACATCTTTGAATGTGTGGATGGTTTTGTTTCACTACACAGACATACTACAAACAGTAAGGAGAAGAAGCTATTGTTAACAGTAGAAGGCTTGTCTCAAGGTAAGTGCTTTACGTACAGTAGGTGTATTTGAGTATGACATATTTCTAGTTTGCTTTCCTGTTCACTGGAGAAGAAATGTCTCCTAAAAAAATTAAAGTCTCACTAGCCTCTTGGCCTTTTGTTTGACTGGAACTGGACCCACTGGCTTTTCTATATCCACTCAAATGAACGCAGTGCACTGACAAAAGTTTATCGAGAATTAAATCTGCACATGGCAACTTTGGATGTTGTCAGCAACAAATAGCAGTGATGGGTACCAGTTTTTAATGTTTGAAGCAGATTTCCCAGAAATCCTGTAATGTAACCTCACTGCATGTTCCTTTATCAGCCGGTCATCCTGTGATGCTTTATACCAACGAGTCAAGTGTAACAAAAGATTTATTGTGAGTGAGCGCAACATTCAATGTACGGAGTGCTCATTTACTGCTGCTGAAGAGGCAGTTTGTATCTCGCTCTTAAGCTGTGTTTCATCATTTCCAGTTGGTTAATAAGAGTTGTTTCTTTTTAGCAAACAAGAGAGATGAGATTTTAGGCTGATAAGACTTTGTATTTTCATAAACAAATCTGGACCAGGTTTAAAATATGGTTAAAGCACAGAGGAAAGGAGATATTTGACTTCTGATTTCTTCTCAACCCCGGTCAGAGGAAATTGTGGGTGTTACAATTGTTAGCTACTGTGAAATTAATTAAAATGATCAGCTTTCAGTAATAATTTATGAAACTCAGAATGATATGGGGAACAAGAGAACAGATGATTGCACTCTCTGTCTCAACCTTCCTATTTCAGTCTAGCACAGCCTCATCTCTGGCTTATTTTACAACATGATCATAATTACAGATAATATAAATACTGATGAGCTGTGGAAGAAGCACAATCCATACTGAAAGCTGAAATGTATGCACTGGTTTCCAGGTCACACTCTGCAGATAAATGGATGACACTAATGAAGACAGACAATAGACTTTAGTGGATGAGGTTAATAAAGGTATTGACATTGTGAACCACTGAAGGATACTGAAAAAAAGTTGTCACGTGAACTACTTTACCATCTGTGATGATTTCTCTAAGCTCGTTCTTATGTTAAGAATTACAAGGGCACAATTATTCAAAATGTTTACAAACATATCAACTTTGTTAGCCAAGAGAAAAACAGAATATGAAATAATTAAATTAGTCCGGTAATATTTTATATATTTTTGATTATCAACAAATTAAATGAAGAGAATAAAATCATCAATTAACTGATCAAAGTATAAAAAAAAAAGTCTGATTGAAAAGTTTATTCCTCTGTGACATTGTTGTCCAAAACACATCAATGAACCACAAATGACATTTTCATTTTGACTGATTATTTTTGGTGGATCCAACATACACTGTCCTTTTGGCAGATATACTCCTACTCCTACTTTCAAACACAAACCTATACATCCATGTTAAAATATTCACATCGTCAGTAGGAACCCATAGGATCAGGGCTGAGTGCCGCATACACAATAGAGAAAATGACTGAGTACTGAGCAATGGACTAATGCATTGTTGGTTCTGGTCTTTTCATGGGATTTGTTGAAAATAAAAATATATAGACAAAAACTTGGCATATCCTTTCTCTGTCTTGCTGCAAGCTAAAAAGGGAGCTTGTCACATTCTCTCACTACAAAGGCAAACATTTGACAAGAATGTCTGATTAAGATAAATAGCAACGTAACATCCTTTTATGTCACTATTTTGTTCACATTATTTTTGACTAACTGTAATAGTTTCAGTGCTTCTAAAGCATCCCCTGCCGTGCAGCACCACATATACAGTATTTTACCTTTGTGCAAATAGAAATGAGACAAAATCAATCTTGAGAGTTGTTGGAATTGTAGCATAATTGACCAAATAACAAATAAAAAGCCTCAATATCTTGAAGCAAGTTGACAAGAGAAGCTGAAATATCATTTCATAAGTTAGAATTAGGCAACATATTGCCAGCACCTTCTCAATTAATGAGCAGAATGTTCCTTCAAAAGAAAAATCCACTTCTCAAAGGCAAATACATGCTACTCCAGTGTGTGCTCACACTCAGGCATAAAAAGATGCCAAAACAAACATGGTGTATCATATAGACAATGCCATCAGCCACACACCTATAATAGTTCCAAGATAACATCTAGAGAGACAGAGGAGGACATCTGGAAGACAGATGAAGATACTCTACTTGTCACCATCAAAGATCGCCACAACAAAGCAAGATAAAGATAGCCCACCTCTCTGAGCCAAAGATAGCCTGCTATATGGAACCAAAGGGATGTTTTAACCCCTTTCTTGCCCAAGAAATGGTTGCAGAGCGTTTCTTTCTCTTTCTCTGTTTCTGTCATACACTTCCTCGTGTTTGTATGGCCGTTGACTGATGTTGTACTGATCATCACCTGTTTAACAGATTTCAGGAGTTAAATACCTTGATCATAGTCACCCAGGAGGTAAGAGAGAGAGAGCAGTTCTTGTTCATGAAGTGGTACCCATAGTGACAGTTGAAAATGTCATTTTACAACTTCATGAATATCAGGCGTCCGCTGACTGCATGCCAACCCCTTACAGTCTGGCACAGCAGGGCTACTTATGGAGAAGAATGCCAAAAAAATTAAATGGCTTTCCAAGAAAAGAGTAGGACGCCTCAGATTTATTGAAACAGTGGTAAACTTGTAATTTTTTGATGCTTTATCTGGGATACCAACTGACAAGTTCTTGGCATAAACATTTCTAATTATTCAATTCTGAATTTGATGTCTAATCTAATTCTCTGGAAAAATAATCGGAACTGAGAAACAGAGAGAGCATCGGCCAAATCCATCCTGTCTGAAACAGGCACTTTGCTGATGCAGTGAGGAGGGTGTGTGCAGCAGCAGCCGCATGAGTGTGTGGGTGGTGTGTGCTGTACATCTGCATGTGTGTGTTTCTGTGTTTCTGTGTGTGTGTATGTGTGTAAGTATGTATGTCTGTGTGTATGTAAGTGGGGTTACACAAAGACCTCTCTCATTCACAAACTGAGCCATGTGGCACTGGGCTGGTCCCTTTAAGAGGCATGTGTCTGAGTTTTCTACTAAGGCTGACTGCTGGAAAAGATGAGTGCTGATACATTATTCACAAGCAAGGACACACACACACATACACACACACAGACACACATACAGTCTCTCACACACGCTACATAACTGAAGGACATGCACTAGAGTTAGGCAGTCGTGAGTGAACTGAGGGAGAGGAGTGCGCTAATACACACACAAGTTGACAAGTTGATCAGTATGTCAGGAGAACATAAATGAACGAAGACATGGTCTATACATCCTCCCTCTGCACACACACATACACCCATATACATGCAGGCAGCAGAGGGGAGAAATCCTCAGCCTTCTGTTATTCAGTGTGCATAATTTATAGCAGCCCCAGATCTCCCTGCTAATGACAGCACACTGGGGCATCTGCAGCACAGCAGCAACAGCAACAGCTAACTGGCATGGCTCTGTGAGTGTGTGTGCATGTGTGTGTGTGTGTGTGTGTGTGTGTGTGCGCACAGAGAGGTTTAATGCTCTGTTGAGACAAGGACAGTGAGAGAGACAGAAGGAGAGAGGAGGGTGTCTGAAATAGACACAGATAACGCAACAAAGAGGGGAAAAGGATAAGACAGACAAGTGAGAGACCTCATGCAACACACACACACACACACACACACACAGTCTTGTCAGGTCACTGATTCAACCAGTGAATCTCCCTGGATGCACATTCATGTTAACGTACAGTATGTACATCAGTCTGGGTTCCACCTTTATTCGGGCTTAAGGTGGATACATCTTAATTAAATAATGCACAAAGTCTTGTTCCCAGTACAAACAGTGGGAGCACGTGATTCACATGCACTGAGGAGCCAGAAAATCTACAACCCAGATTCTGTTACACTCTTTTATCATCCCAGACTAAAAGAGACAATTGTTCACTACAGACCTGAATGCAGTGGCAACAAAGAAAGCCATAATGAACAAGTAAATTCACTGGGATTGGTTTAACAACTTGTTCAAGGGTGTGGCCTCGGATATGTTTCCTGTTTTCTGATGTGCTCGGCCCGGAGCAAAAATCTCCTAATTCTGGGATTTGGAGATCAATGCCACAGTGGTTCTGCCCTCCAGCTGATGTACACACTGATGTGAGCGTGAGCTGAGAGACAGCAATGCATGCTAGCTCAAATAAATTATACTGCTGTGGGTAAGGTGCTGATGTAAAACACATATGCAAACATAGTCTTATACATACATACATCTACTTTATACATACACAGATTTTGCACACAAACATTTAGGTGCCCATATTCTGTTTTAGCAAAAATCATAACTGTTGGTTGATCATTTGAGAGTTGTGAGGGTTCGCTGTCTGTCCAATAGTGAGATGACAAGACTGATAGCAGTCTTATGTTTGCATAGGAAGACCAGGGCTGAAATGAAGACAAGGTTAGCCTAGCTTAGCATACAGACTAGAAACAGAGGAAAACAGCCTGACTCTGTCGTAAGTGAAAAAAATTGCCAAGCCACACTTGTAAAGCTCACTGATTAACACAAAATATCTTGTGAACTTGAATGTGAACGTTAAATGCAAAAATGTGTGTTTTTAGTGGGAGTTACAAGCTACAACCATTTCTTGCAGAGTACTGTTCTGCACAACACCTCCAGCTGTAGCACAGGTTGCCAGATAAGGTCGGTGAGCAGAGGTTTTAGTTTTGGTCTCTCCAACACAGACCTCCTCCTAATACCATAAATGATTGTTTTTACAGTGCTGTGTAAGTACAGGTCAGTTACTGAGCTTTAGAAGAGGAAGTATATTTTTAAACTCCTGACATCAAGCTAGCAGCTCACCATTGCTTTCAGTGTTTATGCTGAGCTAGGATAACCACCTTAACATGCAGGCAGTTCCAGTCTGATATAAGATTGATACGGATCTTTTAAAATCTAATGAGCGTATTTCCAAAAATGTTGAACTGTTCCTGTAATGCTGCTAAACAAAACTGCACTAAAAGCAAGATAATTTAAGATAGAGGAAGGTGACTCTACAGTATTTTACAGAATTTTTAGACATTCTTCTACAATAAAACTATCCCTGAATTCAATGAGGTGAAAAAGGACCCAGGCTATTACTGGAAGTTTTACAGTATGCATTATTGCAGCATCTATTCGTTATCTCAAAGCTAAAGATCTCTCCCTCCTTCTCTCTCTTTCTGTTCCTCTCCTCCTCTGTGTGGCTGACTGACAGGAGGGCAGGCATAAGCTGAACCACACATTCCAGCTACAGTCAGCTACAGCAGGACAGAGAGAGAGATAGAGAGCATGAGAGTTGAGGTATGCAGCACTAGATACAGCATCAGTGACAGGAGCATGTTTGGGCATCAGATAAAGCTATTTTAGGAAGAAACTGTCAATGTATCTCAAAAGGCATGCCAACAGCAATGATCAGAGAAGACCTACATTACACTTCAGACTGCCTGGGATGTAAGATAGGATTGGTTTTGTACTTTCTAACAGGGGAGTGTGAGCAGTCCACACACTTACGTTATTGTCACAGAGTAAAACAGAGAGGGAGAAGTGAAGGCCAGCTGAGCTCATATATGGTGTTTCAGTTGGTCAAGGTAAGGGCTGTTTTCAAGTACTTGGCTCCTGTTGCCTTGGATGCTGGTTAAAACATTTCTACTCAATTCCTTCACTAAAAGTTGCACATCACATCTGTTTGTTGGGATGCATCGACTGCCGTGGGAATATGCCCCACAGGAGCTGTGTCTTGTGTTTTAGTCAGAGGTGTGGGTTGGGGGATGGAGTGGGGAAAGAGGAGAGGTTATTGGAGTAGCTATGGCATAACATAAACAGTGAGAAGGAACCTGGCCACTCTCACCATTTAATCAACATTGGCTCTGCTTTTGGAAGATGGAAGACAGCTCTGCTATCTTTTATAGTGCAAAGAAGATTTACTGTCTCATAATTTCGCTCTCAGCAAGAGGTCTGTGCTTCTAACTTTGCACAACCATAGCTTGCTGTAAATGTCAACATTCACTGGCAGAAAGTCTGAAAGTCTGAAAACTCGAGACAGTAACCTAATAACCAGTTGTCTTAAACAGATATTAGCTTAGCATTTATACTGCATTTATTCTGTATTATTGTCTGTATTACTGTGAACAATACTCCAGCTCTAAAATTCAGCACGTCAGTTCGACAGGTGTTGGTAGTAAAGATAGCAAGCCAGTTAGCCAATGTAGCTATACTAGCTTCTCTTTTGTTGTTTTTATACTGATATATATGAATCCTTCTTGACACTTTTGTAATCAAGTAAAACTGCCTAATGGAAGTGTGTCAGTAAAGCTGTAGTGACTTTATAAAATAAATACAAATAAATGCAGGAAATTGTAATAATGTCTTGAAGCCTACTGTAATGTATTATCCTCTTTAAGTTTGGCACTCTAGTGTTGCCGTGGCAGATGCTCAGTTGTTTTCAAGATTTGATATATATGTCAGAGTAGAGAGTAGAGTGAACACTGTCATGGTGGAATAACGTTCTATACGTTTATTAAGCTCTGCTGTGTTCTTGTTCATTAAGGAGGTGTACAGCTGCATCTTATATCTTTCCCCATTCATTTCCCAGCTAGCCCCAGCTGTGAAGGCGTATGCTAAGCACAACCCAGACACCGCATTTTAGTGTAATATAGAGGGAATACATCAGATATTGGTAACTAAACCCAAAGGTACCAATAGGATATGATCCTGTTGACAGAAATCAGTAGAGGTGTGTACAGAGGTGGGCATTCCAATAGTTTGGCTCTGATTGGCTGGCTGTGTTTAGACTTTATTTTTTATTGGTTAGGCTCAGGGTGTGTGTCTGCTGACACACCCCTTACCAACCCATTGGGCAGTTATTTTTGTGTCAAATTAAACTCTACAGTATTCTCTCATGCAAGCCTGATAACTGGCCAGGAGTCCTAGTCAGCAGTAGCTCACGCACTGGATACTTTAACATTACTGCATCCGCCCAGTGAGAAGAGCCGGTGAGTGAGTTACAACACGTAGGACTCCTGGCCAATAAACAATTATAGGCATTTTACAGAGTCTCATACTTCACTGAATGTTCGTGTATTTGAGATGTACTGAACATACAGGTAAACGTGAAGCACCTGCAATGACAGTTATAATCTTCTGATATTGGTTTGCTGTTGTTACTGTAAGCCAGGTTCCTAGTGAGCTTCACCACAGCAGAACTGGCTGAACAAACTGAGTAAAGACATTTTCTCAAAGCATTCAAGACTACTAGGTGCAATTCATTTTAAAAAATAAATTATACTTTTTTGGGTGAAGTTTGCCCATAATGTCATGACTATTTCTGGGCCTGGAGTTTTCACTTCTGTGATTAGTTGTAGCAGATAAATCCAATCAGTCGTGAGAAAGACACAGAAGTGATGATAGTAACAGACACTGGTGCAGTGGACATTTCAGAGGCCACCGGATGCCACATTACATCTATAGCGTCAAGACAAACTCTGAAGTGTCTAATTAGGATGTGTGTGTGTGTGTGTGTGTGTGTGTGTGTGTGTGTGTGTGTGTGTGTGTGTGTGTGTGTGTGTGTGTGTATGGGGTGAATCAGCTCACTCTTAAGTGGGTATCTCCTCTCCTGAGCTTATCCCTGCCTGGAAAATGTGTTTTTGTAGCCTGATTGCAACAGCACTGTCATAAATAAATGACTTGATAATTTTAGCATGTCACTGAGGTAAAAATAGAACATCACGTTGTTAGCTGAAATGCTGGATGAACCCTTTGTTAACACATCTCAGTTACTTCCTGTTAAGATCTGAGGCTTTCTTGACACGTTGTTGGCTTGCAAGGAAATTATGTTGATTCTGGATGGGAAAATCTTCAGAATGGAAAATGAGCTTTGGTATTTTATATCACACTGTTTCAAAGGTCTTTGTCCTCACATTAATGTAACAAACATGATGAACCCCGGAAGGTTTTACTGTGCTGCTCTTATAGCTTATATATGAGAAATGTTTTACACTACCACAGTTAAGATCTCATTCCTCTCTCGTTTGTGCAGCAGGGGAGACTGGTACTTCCTGTCAGTGTACTCTCAGGTTTACTACAGGACAAGCAGACGCTTTAACACAATAGTAGATGCTACAAATTGTAGTTAAATCATCTCAAATGTAGTGGAGCACTTTAAATGTTGAAAATACAGGTGGAGTGGATCATAGAGATAATTTGCCAAAAAGTCAGTGTTGATTTTTAAGGAATATAGTAAAAAGTAAAAGACCTGAGAGTCTTAAAATCAGCACATTAAATATATACAACATGTATAAATGGCAGTCTAAGAACTTGGTTCGTAATTTGACCCTGATTCTGAGAGACCTTTGGTAAGAAAAGGGGTCAGTTCAAGTCTGAAGGGAGGAAATGTGAGAGAGAAGAGAGAAAAAGGGCACAAACTTCATTTTAAGACTATAGTCCCAGGTTTTTTTCTTGCCTCATATTCAGATTGTTGCATTGATAAAACTATTCTGGTGACAATATGCTGAACAGAGTTTCTTGCAGGCTTGCACAGCTGCTGCACATAGTTTTAGTCACATCTCACAGAAATCTGTAATTTAAAAACCAGGACGTGCTATGGGAGTTTCTGTAGTTTGGTGTTCTGCAAGAACAAAAGCACAGTTTCAGATATCCACAGTGAAAACTGGCAACAAGTTGGGAGGTTTGAACTGTTACCACCACCCACAGACTGTCACTGCAGTCAACACTGGCACTGTCAAGATCTCGCCACAATTTCTGATATAAAGCAGCACCATATCTGACATCTGATACTGGCTGTAGGCAACAATACAAAGTTTGGAAAGGAGGTTACCTCAAGACAAGGTTGCTGTCCCTGATTCCCATCACATGCTTGGACTAACTCTCTCTCTCTCTCTGACACACACACTCTCTCTTTCTCTCTCTCTCTCTCACACACACACACACAAAGGAGCGGCTGCCCTTAGCTTTGTCTGTGTGTTCCACCTTAAGACTCCACATACAGGCTACTTCACTGTAATGATGTGATGATGCAGATCTTGCTGGAATCCAGGCTACACTGAAGTTTCGCTATCCGACAGTTCCTGTCTGATCATCAGGAGGATTCTGCTGTTTGGGGCTGAACCCCGAGTTTAACTTTACTGAGACATTTCACTGTCTCTCTCTCCACACACCGATTTACACAACATGCACACACACACACACACACACACACAAATTTTCTGCCATGCTTCTCATTTCATTATGGGTGACCGGGTTATGGAGGATTGAAGTGTCAATCGGCTCGCGCGCATGCATATGTGTATGCACGCTGACACACTGTAGGCTAAAGACTACACACGTGCACGCGCAGCCAGAGAGCGGTGACTGTCTCCTTACATCACCATGGCAGCTCCAGTGGCCCTTATAGTGCAGTGTGAGTGTATGGCAGGTACAACGGAAAAGCCTTAAACTTACCGCAGTCCTCGCACAACACTCTCTCCACATCCTTCTTCAGCTCCGGCTCGCTGGCGTCCACAGGGGCGTACGATGCCTTGAATACCAAGGGCTCGGCGGTCGGGTCCATGAAAAAGATATATCTGTGGTCCTTCTCCACCGTGGTGCACGGGGCCTCGGAACCGAAGTCCCCGACGGTCACGAGCTGCTCCCTCTCGAGGCCGCCGCTGTTGACGGGCCACACGTCCAGCACTTTGACATTCACACTGTAGGGCTCCCGGGAGGAGACGTTCTCCGGGGAGGAGCGCACCTCGCCCTCGATGACCACGGCTGATCGGTACGCCTGGTCCTGGAGGGAGTTGAGACTCGGGGCGTAACAGGCGAAGGAGACCCCGATGACCAGCATGGAGAAATGCACTGGATCAAGCCTCATGCCGTCAGCCTGTGCTGTGCTGCAGTGCTGCTGGGCGGCGGAGCGAGCTGGAAGAGAGAGACGGCGGCGAACGGGCTCCGGCAGAGCAGGCAGGGCAGAGCGGCAGACCTTGTGGAAGTGTCCATGCCATCTGTGTCTGCCGCTGCTTTCCCCATACGGCTGCTGGCCTCGGATGGGGGGACACACCAGCCTAGGAACCGGAAACGGCCCGCTTCTGCATGCTTAAAAATGTGATTGCTGCATTCTCCTTCACCAACCACCCTCCCCCTCTTATCTCGCCTTTTCCTGAAAGGCAAAACAAGACTCGTAAATTAGCCTCCTCTCGAATCCAAGGCTGAAACCTCTCTCTCTCTCTCTCTCTCTCTCTCTCTCTCTCTCTCTCTCTCTCTCTCTCTCTCTCTCTCTCTCCAGCTAATAGGCTAGCATCGCATGGGTGGGCGCATTGCCTCTCTGGAAGGAAAAAAGCAGCTTGCGCGTACAGGGGAATCACAAGAAACGATACGCACTCCACGCACACGCACACGCAAGGTCGGGTCCTTTATCCACTTATTTCGATCGTCTAAAGTGTCCCGTTCCTGCAAATCCGTTAGTCGGTAAGCAGAATAAAAAAGAGAACAGAAAACCGGGGAGGAACAGACGAACAGGATGAGATAGCAGCGGTTATCCGGTGAGGCGATGCAACAGTAGCGCGCACCCTCCAGCCGCGTCCCCTGCGCCCCTCATCAAACGCGAGCGACTTACGTGAGCAAACATCACCTGCCCGGTCACTGGCGTCGGCTCGCCACGTTCTGCGCAAACACCCTAATGACCCGGGCACCCACCGGCACACCGCCACCGACCCAACCGGCATGTGACCATGCCGGTCGACTGTGTTAAACCTCTGCGGGTGGGTGCAAGAGGAATCACGCACGCAGTGCACAGACACACAGCACAGAGTGCGTCTGTAGCCAAGCCCTGCACGGCGCCCACTGTGGATCTCCAGTGCAAGAGGTGCAAGAGAGGCTATAGGCGACTACTACACACACTGCGGATAGTTGTTGCGATGACTAACGCTGCGAAATTCTCTCAATGGATTCCTCAGCATGGCGAGACGAGCGGGGAGTTTCGAGACTTAAGCTTTAAATGCCCTCAGACATATATCGCTGCATGCTACAGGAGAGCACACCCCAAACATGACATTTCCCACACTATTATGCGAGTTATTGCAGTTCACTAATATTGCCTCGGGATGCTGTGTAGTTTAACGACTCTACGGCAACACGTGGAAGCATCAGTTACCTTACTCTGCGGGTGTAATGGTGGAAAGGAATTCTGCCCAAATATTTTGCCAATCCTGCACAGCTACAGCTAATAAAACCACTTTTTTCATTGAATACATCTCCACCAATGAAACGAGAGCTTTGCACAATATGCTCAGGCTTTTTATGGTGACCACAAGTATCCCTCCTCCCTCCACCAGCAAACCAGCCCCTGCCTCCATCTCTGTATCCATCAATCAAGCCATTCATAAGATTCGCTTTTCCCTCCCTGTCAGGAGCTGTGCGCCCTTCGCTAGAGGTCGAAAGCCTTTCATTGTCCATCCTGAGAAAGGGATAAAATATAATGTCATATAGGGGACACATGGACAAGTCTTTGTACTATAGAGGACCGAGATGATAAAGGAAATGTATGAGAGGCCATTTCATCACACTATGCACCTACATCATGGCCTCATCCACCCGTTTCAGCGTCAGCATTATTCTCATTAGGGGCCAGTCTCTGTCCATGGTTCTGAAAGCCCTGACAGGTTTAGTGCTCTGTCCCTAACAGGCCAATCACATGATAACTCATATGGACTGAAGGCCACAACCAAATTGCTGCAGTGAAGGTCTGTCTCCTCACTACATGTCTCCTTCCTCAATGTGACATATTAACCTAATATCTGAAGAGTCAACCTCTTTTACTTGGAAGTGACTATACCCTTTCAGTCCTGATCCACGTTACTGGATTAGGCTTCTTCATGATCCCTCCAGTGACCCAACCCCTTTCCCTCTCTTTCCCTCTCCACCCACTGCCCACCCATTCACCGATCCGTCTCTTTCATTCATTCAACCACTCGTGCATTCATTAGAGTCCCCATTCAGAGACCTTGCACACAATTTAAGAAGTTCCAAATTAGCCTTGAAAGCAAATCATTTGTTGACAAAGCGAAGGGGAGTAAAAACCGATTCCTGTTGAGTGACCTGGGGAGGACTGCCACCAATTGCCTCCATGATTCCCCTGGTACTCACACAGAACCTGTGGGAATTATCAGAGGGGCTGTATTTGATATTGCAGCAGCATCTCAGCAGGGTGTTCACTTAAAGAGGTCACTTAGGTCGGCCTCTCACTGTCCAAACTCCTCCGGTGTGAAGGTATGTTTTCTTTCTGTGTTGCTTAAATATAGTTGTCTTAGTGACACAGCAACTATCATGTAGTTACATACAGTTACAGTTATTATACAGTACATGTCTTTGTATATGTGTCACAGATTTCTTCCTCACTGTCTTCTTTCCCTCATTTACTAAATCATCAGCAAAACTCATGAACAAAATATAATTCCTGTCTGTTTTTATGCCCACCATCAGCTGTCCGTGGTTCTGAAAAGTGAGAAGCCAGTGACCTATCTGCACAAAGCAATGGAAATACTAAAAACATATGCAAGCCCACCTTTCCATTCCAGGTAAACATTCCTTCTCTTGCCAGTTCTCCCGTCAGATCAAACTTGGGGTTTAATCGATGTTAAGACATTTAATTACAGGTGTGTGTGATGCCTGTGAGTTTTTAAAGAATTCTATTTTCTGTGACAAATGATTAGTAACAAAGAAAGTGAATAGTTAAAGCATATAGTGTAATGTTCTCTTTGCAGATTTTGTTTATTAATACAGACAATATTCCACATCCCTCCAATCCCATTAAACCTTTATCGCATTGACATTCATCAAGTCTTCCACATCATTCTTCTACTTGGCATCTACTCCTCCCCTCCTGTGGCTGAAAATCCTTGTTTTGTTGCTTCTCCTACCTTAAGTGACCTTAACAGCAGAATTCAGTTAAATTTTTAAATTTGAAAATCTTTTAACAAGATGCTCAAATGATGAAAAGAAATAGGCCTGTAAATAAATCTGTTGACTATTTTCTATGTTAATTCATTAATTGTTGTCTGTAAAATGTCAGAAAATAATTAATGAAACATAGAAAACCAGCAAATCATAACATTTGAGAAGGTGTAGCCAGTAAAACTTTTTTTCCATACATTTTCATAAATCATAAATTTCCTGTCAGTCAACTGATTTGAATGACTGTGGGTACGTACGATACTAGATATTGTTTAATTACACAATACATTTTTTAAA
Source organism: Lates calcarifer (assembly GCF_001640805.2). Lineage (NCBI taxonomy): Eukaryota > Metazoa > Chordata > Actinopteri > Centropomidae > Lates > Lates calcarifer. The sequence goes on from NC_066840.1 coordinate 4,715,197, forward strand.
AGTATCACTCCAATTTTAATTCTAATTTTGATGGTTTTCTGTCTTATTGGCCTCAACCTAAAATTCTTAGGATTCACACAGATTTATGTGAATAACTACAGTTTCTCTGTAAGATGTCCAGGATAAGAGTTGTTTTATTAAATAGTGGGCTTTTTGCTACTCTCCACTGATAAACCCCTTCAGGACTGTCAATAGCTTCCCATTGAGAAACAGTGACACACAAGCAAGTCCAATCACAGGCTAATGATTCATGATGCTTCACAGTGTATTAGCCCCCTCCCTCAGACTCCCACACAGGCATCATCTACTCTTCATTCAGAAATGCCTCTTTCACCCAGCTCTCTGTCTCTTTCCACAGGGACTTTCCGGGTTCGCTGTCCGTGGTGCTGAAAACCCCCAAACAACTGTCTATGGTGCTGAAACGCCCAAACTAATAGTCATCAGGTATGACTTTGTTCCTCTTCTGCCCTTTTATTGTTTTTGTTTTTGTTTTGTTTTTTTTGTTTTGTTTTGTTTTTAGACATTATGTAGACAGGTGTGGTCTTTATGTGTTTTAATGTGGAGGATCTATCTATCTATCTATCTAACTTGATTGTTGGTGTTAGTACTGCAGTGTTTTAGGCTCACATGGGCGGGGGTTAACTTTCACTTACAATATACTGCTATACCAAAGGCTGAAATGAAAATTCTTTGAAACGTTGCAAAAACATCGCAAGTGTCTTGAACGCAGCCCGCTCGGAGTACTACAGTAACACTAACTACAGTTACTTTCATTTTTTCATCCCCTTCTCCTCTCTCGTCTCGCGATAGAGCGGCGGAGTGGTTTGACGGGCAGTCGAGGTTGCAGCAGGCAGAGGGAGACGGTGGAAGGTAAAGCAGGGAGGCAGCATCATGGCGGACAGAGACAGTGGCAGTGACCACGGAGGGCCCACCGCAGGCCCCGGCTCGCTGCCCCCGGGTGCGATGGGCGCCATGTCCCGGCTGCAGCACGACACCGAGGAGCTCGCCTCCAAGCGCGTCGACATCCAGAACAAGCGCTTCTACCTTGACGTGAAGCAGAATGTTAAAGGCCGCTTCCTAAAGATAGCCGAGGTCGGGGCTGGGGGAAACAAGAGCCGCCTCACTCTCTCCATGTCGGTTGCCGTGGAGTTCCGCGATTATCTCGGGGACTTTATCGAACATTACGCCCAGCTGGGCCCGACCAACCCGGACATGGTGCAGGATGAGCCCCGGCGGGCGCTCAAGAGCGAATTCCTGGTTCGGGAGAATCGGAAATATTACATGGATCTGAAAGAGAACCAGAGGGGGCGGTTCCTGAGGATCCGACAGACCGTTAATCGGGGGCCCGGATTGGGAAGCGCGCAAGGCCAGACCATCGCTCTGCCGGCGCAGGGTCTCATCGAGTTCCGCGACGCTTTGGCTAAACTCATCGATGACTACGGCGTGGACGAGGAGCCGGCGGAGCTCCCGGAGGGCACCTCGCTCACGGTCGACAACAAGCGTTTCTTCTTTGACGTGGGCTCCAATAAGTACGGGGTCTTCATGCGGGTCAGCGAGGTGAAGCCCACGTACCGGAACTCCATTACGGTTCCGTGTAAAGTGTGGTCCAAATTCGGCAACACCTTCTGTAAATACGCGGAGGAGATGAGGAAGATCCAGGAGAGGAGTAGAGAGAAACGGGCCTCCGAACTGCTACCTGAGGGCCCGCACGGCGGAGATGACGGCGACGATGACTGACGCGGATTTTGGGAGAGCAGAAATGAAACAACTGAACTCTGAGAGAAAACGAGACTTTGAACTGTAAAATAGAAAGAGAATTTCCAAGGGAATCACCCCACACACACAACCTCCACAGACATGGCAGCACCTCTGCTGTCTCCTCGCTCATTTTACTGGATGTCACCCCACTTACCACCCATGTAACAGTAAGCCGCTGCTATCAAGGATTGAACTGTAAGATATGAACTGTTTCCTACTTGATTTAAATGACAATGAACAGAGTGTTTATATCTCTATCAACGACAGATTTTGCACACATCAAAGCTATTTCGAAAAAATGTTTCAATGTTTTCAAACTGGTAATATACTAAGATTTAATCAAAAATAAAACCAGAGGTCTATTATATTAAATGACAGTCTTCATGTAGAACGAATATTTGACATCAGCACAAAGAGAATATATTATGGACTTTATGAAACCAAAATCTGATACCAGATGTATAGTTTATTATAAAGGTACGCAGAATAAATATGAAAGCGCTCTAAAAGTGTATGAATTGCAGAACGCAGCACTACAGGCCTGTAAACACCTGTCAGCATGCGTGTAGGCTCATGTTTTGAAAAGAAGTTTGGCAAAGTAGGCTATAGTCTTTAATTTGACCTAAAACGTAGTAGGCTAATGACAGCATTTCTATCATGCCATTATGGAAAAGTTGAGAGTCAAAAATAAATAGCCTATTTTGTGCGCCTCAAACAAATGGGATAAAACTATCTCTGAGCTACTCTATTGAATATCAACCCTCTTGCACCATGTCCATATAAACTTAAAGGAAAAAAAAGTGCTAACTTAGATGTACTAATTATGATTTTGTGAATCAGCTGTAAAAAAAAATCCTTATTAAGATACCCACGTTTTCTGTGGGTTAAAGTTTTTTCTTTGTTACTTTGTTGTTTTTTCCTCTGGGGGGGTGGGGGATGCAAAAGGATATGGTCCACTCGTGGGAGCGCAAGGCGTGGAAACAAAAAGAAAAAAAAAAACAAAAAAACAAAAAAGACGCGTCAGCGCAGCGCGCGGCGAGGCAACGCATCCTCTCTGACGTCATTACGACCCGTGCCTTATACACTCCACTCGTTTACGTGTTCTCACGTGGATGGTCTGTGACCTCGACCGCTGTACGTTTTCATTTACGAGTGCTGTTATGTAGGCAGAAATATATACTCACCAGGGCTGCGGGATTTACACCCCTGCAGTGCATGGAGCATGGGTGGCAACACCAAGAGTAAGCTGAAAGGCCGCTGGGAGCTTGGGGGGCCAACAGAGGTAGTGGGCAGAAACAGAGCTCCAAGCCAGAGCAGGCCCTTCAGAGAGATGAGGTGCTGCCGTGTGTACACTTTGGAAACAGGGGGGGCTTCAGTGTGTTATAGCACCCTGGAGCCCAGAATCCTTAGGAGCACACCTGACTGGGTGGCCTCTCACAGAGTAGAGATGTCTCCCTGGAACAGGAAGCAACATAGGATGTACCGCCTGTGGCAGCACTGGGTGTCAGCATGGAGATTCATCTGGAGATGTTACGGGTGGCTTTGCACACCATATGCACCATGATGTTTAAAAAAAAAAAAAAAACAGCAACAACAAAAAACAAAATCAGGAGCGGCTGGATGAGGCTATTCGTCAGAGCTGAGATGGATGCTGTTAAAGAGCCAGGCAGTCAGCCAGCCAGGCAGGCCAGCCGGCCGGTCCCATGCAGTCAGTCTGAGTGCAGTCCAGTGGATGTAGAGGCCTATCAGTGCAGGGCCGAGGCAGTATCTATCTCTTTATGGTGCTACAGCCCCTTGATCAGTCCTTGGGGGCCTCGCCGCTCAGAATATGTCACTTTTGCATTATTGTTATTCTCATGCTCTTTTATTTTTCGTCGAAGTTCTTTCCTTCACATTATGTTGTCCAATACGTGTCAGGTTTCTCCCTCCCAGGCAGAGAGGAAGCCACTGACTAGTGTAGGACGTTTCATCTTAGTGTGCAATATTGTGTACGTGCCAATCGTGGCATTGTATCACGTGTATAGACTATTAAAAGACGAAAAAATGTATAGGCTATGTGATCAGTAGATATTTGAAAGCATGACGATGAGGTTGATGCATCTGCATTATATTTCCGAAATGTGAAGTCTCTCTTCTCAAGCACTTGCTCAAAGTGAAAAAAAAAGTCAGACTAGTAGTGAGGTATTTTTTCCTGTCACGTTCTGTTAACCAGTAGGCTGCCTTGTCCGTCTCTCAGTGCGCATAGACTAGTTCGGGTGTTTTACGTCCCCCTACGGAGTCACCCCAGAGAAAACCCTTTCCCTCCTCGTTCCTCTCCTAACACACACGCAGCACAGACAGTCAACAACCTTTAACTGTCTCCATGTCAGCCCCTCTGCAGTGGCCTACACTGAAGTTGAATAGTATCTTGGGGCTTGGGTCCAGGGGTGGCTGACACACACGCACACGCGCACACACACACACACACACACACACACACACACACACACACACAGTCTCCCCCTGTTGAGGCCTCTTGTTGCTATCTGAGTGTTTGGGAGGCCTCTAAAGTATTTTGAATGGTGTCTAGAACTGCACAAGGACTCCTGTCATTAGAAGCCAGGAAACTGTGTGTTTGGAGCCTGAGTGCGACCCCTCTCTCCCCTGGGACTGCCAATCGCAGGACAGGTGAACTAGGATTTGACTTTGGCTCTTCTACAGTTTCACTTGAGCTAGGCGATAGTGATCGGCCGCAGCAGACCCAAAGGACAGAGGAGTTTGTTGTTGTTTTTACAATGAGGATTACAATCCCTCTCTCTGATGTGGGCAGACTCTGATCTCAGGTCTGCTCCTCTCTCTCGGCTCGGGATTCAGTGCGCAAGAAAGGCCCCGGCTCATTGTCCATGCAGCAAAACTTGTCAGAACGCCTCTTTCAGACACAGAGGCCATTCGTTATTTTTGACCTGATCGACCTCTACACTTACATCGAAGTGCTAGTTAATGATCGATACGCTTCAAGTGGTTAGTACACCTTTCAGCTTTATTTAAAGCAGCTTGGCCTACAACAGCTAATATGACTGAGCCTAGTCACAGGCCCTGTCAGAGTGGCGTGCCACCTAGCTGGCATGAAGGGGAAACACCGAGTGCATGGATTGCAGCTTTAGAGGCCTCAGCTGGATAAAAGCTGTTAATGTAGTTAGAGCCTGCGTCTCCCAGACATGTGAGATAGCTGAGGCTAGACTGAGGCAGAGTTCCCCAAAGCACACCTGGGCTAAAAAGGTATCAGAGATCGTACTGAATCCTTGATTTTAAAAGTTGATCTGTGTTTGATTCGTCATGCCTGTGGCAATAGAGCCAAGAAAAATGTTCCAGAAAATCCCATCTGTTCTACGCAGGACTCTTTGGCCCAGGTTTGTCTCTGAGTGTTGGTGAAAGGCCTGATGAAGCCTGGCACTGCACTGTAGGGGCTTACCAGCAGCGCTCTAGCACGACCTACTGACCCGGCTGTCAGACAGATCCAGTTAGGACTTTTCTCTCAGTTTTGGAGAAGAACAGGAAATCTCTTTCCCCTCTTGCACAGATGATTATATTTCCCTCACACTGCCCTGTGAATGATAAGAAGCCCATTTCCATTTAACACACGTACAAGCCACCTATGACTATGTGCCCGGCAAAGCACATCTAAGGTCAATCTGAGTTCATCTCAAGTTCAACATGAGTGTGGACTCTCTGTTGTGATACAGCACTTATTCCCCAAAGTGTTCTAGCTTTAGCTTAATTCAATTTAGGCCTCAAGGAGGCTCATGCTACATGAAGACTGGAAATACAACACTTCCTTTCTCTCTTTCTCTAATGGCCAAATATAAGGAGAGCCTGAACCTGCTCATAGAGTTCACTTTGTGAATGCCTCACTCTGTGAAACGCACACTTTTTTTTAAAGAGTAAAAGACGTGTCGTCTAGTTTTGTTACAGACTGTAATCGTTAGGTGCTACTGGGTCAGTTGTGTTTTTATTTCAGAATGATTCTGCTGTGAAACACGACTTTCATTTTGGGTCGTAGCTATGTCTGAGTTACGGAGGAGGTTGAGGGCACTTGTGATTTTGCCGAAAACAGTGTGATCAAATCTGATTTCTCAGTTTACGAGAGCTCACCCAGTGTCACAGCAAACCCTGGAGTGACCTTGCAGCCATGTTGTGCCCACATTACACGGTCATCCATTTCTGGGACTCAAATGCAAAATGGTAGGCAGATGTTTTTCGTGTCTTGTTTTCTGTATGAAGCATCAGTGGTCTAGCTGTGTGCTGTCCTCAGTGGCTCTGGCTAAGTTCAGCGTACAGGGGTGATGGTGCACTGAAGCTGTTAGCGTTCACGAGAATGATGTTTTGATTCATTATACCGCGGCAGCCATCGTAGCAGTCCTTAATCCTAATGTTATCCTGCCTTTTGTCTGTTATTATTGCAGTGTTCATTTTGTCAAATTTTATTTAACAGGGTTCATTTTCAACCTGTTGCTCAAGGTGACCAGACCATTCCTCACACATTTCACCTGATGGAAATAAAAAACTAATTGTAGACGTAACTCAAAAGTGCAGCAGTAGCTACTTGTTGCATGTACTCAAAGTCGGATTGCTACGATGGCTCCAGCTGTAGATGCTTTGTCTACTTGTTTGTCCCATCTCGAACAGGGAGATCATTCATGTTTCTGACTGCGTTCAAATAGCCACATGTACACGACTTAAAACGGCAAACTTCCACAAACGAAATGTGGGTGGTGGCAACACGCCTCTACCAAACTGTACAAGTACTGACTGAAAACAGACTGAACTTCCATCACGGTGTTCCAGACAACCAAATCTGCTCTGTTTCTGGTTTCAGTGTTGTAGTCTTTCATTGGCCATTCAGAGTTCCTGGTTAATCACACAGCCAATCGCAGCCTCTGGTCAAAGCCAAGCACTATATGACTCATCACAAACCACTGACAGAGGAGCTCATTCAGCACGTCTTCTGTTTGCACACGCACCGAGTAGTAGGGTCCATCATGTTTGCAGACTGTATAGGCTACTGTTGTGTATAGTTATAAAGACGTTCTTTCAAATGTTTTGAAGATGTTGGGAAATGGATCCTGGATTTTAAGGGGTGGGGTCAATGCACAATGAACATATCCCATGTCACAGTTTGGTCTAAATCCCTTTACCATCCCCATATGAGATAATATGTTGTATCTTTCAAAAATATTTTATCTGTGGCGTGTGTGTGTGTGTATATATATATATATATGGTTTGTTATATATGATGCTCCTCCTTTCAGAAAAATATAACATGTAAACAGGAAAAACATATTGCTGTTTTTTTTCCTTTGTATTTTATACTTACAGAAAGCATTGAATAAAATGGATAAATACTTGCACTTTAGATATATTAAGAAAAATAAAAATCTGCATATTATTTTTGATAGGGATCTCACATTCAAAGAGTATAAATTACAGGCTTTGTGACTATTGCTGGACAGAGATGTATTGAGTTCTACTTATTGAAGTATATTTTGTCTGTGTGTCAGAAGGTTTACTAAAGTAAATTGCATGATAAAGTAGTGCTACACCGATATTGTTCTTTTTTTTAGTTGGTAAAAATGTCTGAAAACTGTGATAACAACCCTCTTGTATCATGTTTAACCTCTCCTCACCCCTTCTAGAATATTTCTTACTGAAATATGGCCTTTCCTGACTACATGACGATGGTGCTTACTTTGGCTTTGACATCAAGCTCATCCTATACATCTCAACATCATCATAACTCACGTCCTTACACTTCATTACTTTCTGTTATGTACTCTCACTACCTTATTAAATTTCCGTTGATGGCAAAAAAAAGGTGTGCTGTTTTGTACATTGCTGTTTGTTTTAATGTTGGGGGAGCCTTGTTGTCTGAAAAATGACTAATCGCGCAATAAAAAGTCATTCCACATGTCCCTGTCTCTGCACAACTGTCTCAACACTATCAACAGCCCAAAAATGTAAATAAACAGCATCTATTGACTGAATATTCTACTTCACGTAAATTGATGCTGTTATGATACACAATGCAGGTATATTGATTATTATGTATAAAGCTAATATATATGAATAAGATGTTAATTATGTGAGCTTATTTAATTTATAAGTGCCTGCAGTCAAAATTTTAGAGGATGTGGCTCCTCGTCAGCTAACTGTGGAACGCTTCTTTATGTGTCACTGAATAAAAAAAATGCACAGACCTAACAGGAGGGTAACTACAGCCGATGGATGCAGAGTTTATACTGTGCTCCTCTGTTTTCGACTTCTATGTGGAAATAAAAGAATGAGTGCCATATTGTTGCCACAATAGGAAAGGACACACTGTTGACAGAGCAGTATTAACTATCAACAGTCAGGTGAGGATTTTTCAGCCTGCAGAAAGGCAACAGGTCAGTGCACCAAAAGCAATAAAAGCGATGGCGCCACACATCCAATGATCAGATATTGTGAAAGAAAACAAGCAGATTTTGTGGCAGTGATGTGAGAAACGGTGGGAGTTGTGGGAAGAAATTAGGCTAAGTTTCTTTTTTTTTTAAAAATGATTCATAGTTAAAGTGGGATTTTAACCATTATAGTTTTATTTCCTTTTATTAACTAGACACTGCTCAACAACGAACAGATATATTTTCATGAAAGTATTTACTGTACTTCTGTGAAAAAAAAGGGGTTTCAAGGAGTGATTAGTCTGACACAATGGGCTGATTTAAATTTAACCCTTCAGTTGATACACTGGCAATACTATGGTAGTAATAAACAACAGCTGGGACGTTTTCAAAGTATCTATTTCATTGCAAAATATAGCTACTGCTTTTTGAAATGTTTTTTGGAGTCGTGTGTGTGTGTTACATTAAACCAGTGCGACTACAGTCTAAAGGGAATGAATGTTGAAATACATTTTTACTTTCTTTTCTTTTCTTTTTTTTTTTAACTGTTTGTGTGTTTATGTGGTAGCTTGGGACACTTTAACAGCTTAAGGAGCACAAACATATTGTGCTCACCTTAACCTACCAGAACACAGTGGTAGTTGCACAAAAAACATTAAATTTAGCATGCAACATGTTGATAATTTCATGAAACTAGGTAACTGGCAAATTAGCCTACACATCATTTGGTATCTCAGGATAAGTTACTATAATTTAAAGTATGTAAGACAGCCCTGACTAATAAACAAAACCACGGTACTTTATGTGATTTACTCACTTTGAATAAAACAAGGTAGGAAGCTACACTGTATTGTCCATCACATTTAAACAAATATACAGTTGCTAACGCAATAAAAGCAAAACAACTAGCAAAAACAATTTTTAATTGTATAAACAATTTATACAATATATTTTTAAAAACTTACCTTTTGCCTTGTCAGTGAGAATCAGTGATAACCACACGATGCAGCTGTTTTGTGATGTCCACAGGTTTCAGTTGAGTAATGGCTCTGAAAAAAGGCCTTTTCTTTTCAACAGCCATGTTAACGTCACAGCAGAGCAGCACAGGTGTTACTAATGACATTAATTAACTGCTTCAGTTTCAGGGTCCTTTGTGCACACAGTTACACCTTACCAGAACACTTAGAGGGGCATCATTAGTATTATTAGTAACACCTGCTATGAAAAGTCAAAATGTCTGCTGTAAAAAGCCTGCAGGCTCACCCTTTTTCTCACTCACTGTGGCAAATTTTGGGGTTTGAATTTTTTCCTGCTCTTTGCTGAGGTTTCGAAAGTTTACAAAATTCAAAATAGCCAAACCTGTGCTTTAAATGAACCTATATCTGTAAACATCCAAACATGTTGTTTTTAAGTAATAGAATTAAGTATACTTACCTTTTTCCTCCATTTTGTGGTTCAGTCATGTATTTACAAAGCAGTTTCATGAGCACAGTGAGATTTTCCCTAACCATTTGCATCTTTTGTTGTCAGCTAGCATGACATTCAACAACCCTGTTTGTTGACCTCTTGACATTAAAAAAAATCTTGTTTCAGTAAGGACATTACGATGTTTTGTGGTCATTAAAAATGTCAACGTTACAGCTAAAAACAAGCCATAATGCAACACTTACTAGAGTAACGGTCACCCAGTTTTCAAGGTTATTTCTTCTGAAATATGGCAGTATACTAATCTTTTTTTTCCTTTTGTTTATTTTAAGCTTTTCTGTTCCAGACTTACACAGGAGTAGCTTTATTACCACCATATGTTACAGGGGCCAGTTTTACAGTACCATGCAGAGTTTTTCATGTCCCCAGGACAAATTACTGCATATTCTCTGCAAAATGTGAACCAGTGCTAATTCCAAGAATGCTCATTATTGAACCTCCCCTACTATAAATCACAATGAAATATAGTCCATGATAATATCGGGGTGGACAGTGCACTAATAGAGCCTTTAATAAATAAGTGATTTCACCATTATTTGCTGGGAAATGACTGTTAAAAAACATTGAACATTGAACAGGAAATCCTTCACTTAAAATGTTAAACTGTATAATTTTAAGGTACCACATTCAAAATTGTCCACAGTTGCAGTATGCTTAAAATTAAATGACATTTGTTTATGCAATGCTGTGAATCCAAATGAATCTAGGCTGAGAAAATTTAGCTAAATTAGCTAACAAAAAAATGACAATATTTTGGTTTTATATAATTACAGATTTGTCATTGCAGAGTTATAACAGCTCACAAACAACCATGACTTTTGTGACACGGGGATGTATCAGTAGTCAGTTTCATGTGAGAAGTTTACAAATGCAATCAGCATTTCTCAGATGTTGTAGCTCAACTTATCCAACATGTCTGCTGATGCAGAAGAAATACAGCAAGACACCTGAGGGAGAGATTTAACTGGTGGAGAAGTTTGTGCCTTTTAAGTTTAGATTTGATGCTTTAAAAGAAAACAGGTTGATGATACAGCACTCTGTTACACTATAATGCTGCTCAATGCACTGTTTCACAAAATATATCAATGCTACATTGGTAAACAGGTACTCATACTGCTATAGGTGTCTATAGGTATATCACACCATGCACAGCTTTTAAAAGGCATCATGGAGCAGACTCTCAAATGTGAATGTGAATTTAATGTAATTGATGTGTTATGGCATGAAACATAATCTATGCTGTAACACATCAAGTATCATACAAGTCTTGTTTAGTGAATCTTGTTTTCTGATTTGGGATGCAGCTCCCTACTGAGTTATCCATTTTAAAGGTGAACTCTACAACAATGTACGATTTTACAGACTTACAGTTTATCGTCTGGGGCTATTAGGTACTTGAATACTTACAAAACTTTGGTCTAGTTAACAGCTGTTTGATTCTGGATTTGACTAATGTGCTAATGTAGCTCTTAACTGCAGGCTTAGCAATTTAATGAGCATCCTCCAAAAAACTGTATTTTCCATGGTGGAAACTTTGTACAGTGCTAGATTCTGGACAATCTTTTTTCCAACACATATGTTACACAAAATTATATCTACACTATATCAGCTGTCAAAGGTTTAGCAAACCTCTCTTAGCTCACAGCCAGCAGTCTTAATAAATCACAACCACAGTCATCTGTATAAAAGCTTACTTTATGAAGCACAGACTAAATATTCAGTAAATATGTCCTTTACATAGTTTGAGCATCCTGTCAAAAAAACAGTTCAGATATACAAACAAAACAAACGAAAAGATCCATTGCTGACATCAAAGTGCCGAAGTCATTTTTTTAAATAAAACATAACAATCAACAAATATTTTTTTTGTCACAATCCTATATTACAGCACAGGCCTACCCTAGAACATTGGGAAACAATGGTTAGCACAACAGCCAAAGTGACTATAAGGGGAAGTCTCCCTGTAAGAAAGCAGTTTTATCCTATCAATACAGCTGTATAAAATGGTACTTCCTCTTTCAAAACTCAGCTCTGTTTCAGCATTTTGGTCTGTACAAGGATCCGGTTCCAGGATTCCAGCTGTGATTCCAGGTTTCCAGCCAAGTCTCAAAAGGATCTCAGATCCCCTGAATAACTATTAACATGACGTAGGAAGCAGCAGAAGCGTTGTGTCCAGAGCCAAAGATATGATTATTCTTACTGTCGATCCACAGCTCCGGTTATGTCAACATGCTTCTGTGCCACATTGAGGCTGAGTGAGGGGGCACTAAGCTCACTGATCTACAGTTGTGTCATAAGCAAACTATGTAGAAAGAGGAAAGTTGTGTGTGTGCATGAGTGTGTGTGTTTGGGTGGGTAAGGATCAATTAAGGTGCTCACAAATAGCAGTACCACCACCCCACCTCATCCCCACTTCCTCAGAACATTACTCAAGTCCTCCTTCCATGAGAAACAGGCTTAATATATTGTGTTCCTGTTTGGAAAAATGTGTGCTGGATGTCCGTGTTGCCTGTTCTTGGCTGGCTAGTGATGGTCTTACTTAGAAAACTAAACCAGTTTCTTCTTAGAAAACAAGTCTCTCCTCCTCCTCACCCATGTAGAGGGTGTTTTGATGGCTACTCTGCTGGTGGAGTTGTTTTGCTGCTGTTCCACCCTCTCCTTTCCAGTATGCTGACAGGTTTCTTGACTTTAGTTTGCTAAGCCTGAGCAGTCCTGCTGCTACTTTCCAATCAGCCAGTCTCTGTCTATAGACCACGGCCTGCTTTCCCAAAAACATCTCCATCTGATAGGAATGACTGCAGTGGAAGGAATACACCAGTACTGGTAAATGCCCAATACGAGTCCAGATGAGCTATAATAGGTCCATGTAACATGTTGAAAATGAGATCAGGGATCAGTTCATTTTCTGTTTTAAGAGGTGAATGTTCAGCTTTTTTTCACAACGATGATGGCTGCCTTTGTGCTGCAGATGCTTTTAAGAGATACAAGCCTGATTGTGATGGCAGTCTTATTCAGCAGAAGGCGTCTGGACTGTTTCTCACCAAACATGCTCGATAAATTCTTCATACAAAGACATGACCCTGCTATATTTACTTCTTCCTGTTGCCTACAGCTTTAACATCTCAACTGGAACCACTTTAAAAAGCATGCCGTTGTGCGCACACACAGACACACATGCACACACACACAAATGCATATGCACACACACATACCAGCAGACCCACTCATACTGTAAACCTCCCACCCACACTTTCCTGCTCTGCCCTTCATTTCAATCTTCAGAAACCTCACACCCAACCATATATTGTTACGTATCAGCTCTGTCAGCTCAGTGCACTCTGTCATGACTTGAGAAGAGTAGTTTGTGGGATAAATGGCACAGTGCTTTCATTCAGTCACATACTGTTATCCTTTTTTTTTTGTAACGTTGTTAGAAACAAACAGAATAATTGAATACATGTCAGTATTTGGGGTAGCGGCAGCTCAAAATTCACAGAAGCAGACTTGTGATCTCTCTGACAAGCGAGTGTGTAACACTCTCAAAATCCCTCAACAGCTAGTGTTGAGGTGCCCTTGAGTAAGGCACTCAACCTCCAGTTCCTCTGGTGGAGCAGCTCAGTGAACAGTTAAAACCACGGTTCCACTTGGCAGCTCCTTAATGCATGAGAATATACGTAACTATTATGAATGTCAAGAAGGAAGTTGCTGAAGAGCATGTCCACTCTGTGTAAACCCTCCCTAGAGCGAATAAAGGATAATTAAATAAATAAATAAATATGCTATACATGGCAGGGACTTGATCATTCTGAGAAGTTCTTTTGAGAGTTTTTGTAACTCCAGGACAGATATGTTGTATCTTCACACACCACACTCCACCCATACTGTAGGTCCATGCACACGCCTGTGAGTGGCTGGGTGTGTTAACATGAGTGGAGAAAAAAAAAAAAAAAGGCCAAAATGCTACAGTAGTACCATCTCCACCCTGTCCATCTGAGTCACTGTGTGACGAGGACAGGTCAGGGAGGACAGAGGCAAAGCAGTCTGTGTCTCTTTCTTTGTTCTCTTTCTGGCCTTAAACTAATACATTATAAATTACTCAAACTTCTGCTCGTAACTAAAAACACGTTTCAACTAAAGACGACTGCATCGCTCTGAGTTTTCAAAATAATACTGATGATGTTGTTATAAATAGTGATCACAGTTATGATCATTTTAATGTGCAATAATAAAAGTTCAAAGAACTGAGGTTTGGCAGGGTCACTTGTTGGGTTTCAAGGGCGGGCGCTTCATCTTCTTCATCTATTGCTCAAGGACAGAAACTTATCACCAGGGTTGATAAATTCTGGGAAGGATAGTGACGGACATTTCTCCTGCTGCTGCCCACTCTCTTACTGTAAGCACAACAGGACGAAGGATGAGCCCAAAACACAAAACACTAACAAAAAACCCAGTAAGGAGTTGGAGGATTAAGCTAGTTTGGCTTGGAGGGATGTTGCTTTGTGGGCTGTGGTCTCTGGTCCTCCTCCCTCCCCCTCAGCTCCTCTGTCCCGGGGCAGTGCGTTCAGCGGCCCTCCCGTTCAGCCCGCCGTGAACCTGGCTGATGGACGGGGAGGACTGCGTCTTGCGGAGGTGGCACTCGCGGCCAGCCAGACCACCCTCCATGATCAGGCCACCCATCACGCTCGCCTCGATCTTCTCAAGGTCATCCGTCTCAGCGCGGATTTTGGCCTGGAGGAGGCTGATGTACGTCTCATACCGAGTCTTCTGCTCAGAGAGAGGGATAGGAGGAGGGGACATGGGTGTGTTAAGACAGAAAGACCAAAAGAAGATGAATCAAGAGCAAAAACAAGGAGACTAGTCGCCTGAACTGAGAGGGTTTGCCAAATTTTCTATGCTACTGGTGAAAAAATTATAAATGATATGTATAAAAAATGCAAGCTATACAAATGAGAGAATATATAGGAACAAAAAACAGCACACACTGGCCCTCTGTCATGATTCTACAGTCTCTTAGGTGCTTTCTGCTTTAAGATAGAAAAAAGAAACATAAAAATTAACAAACATTGTTCAAAGTCTGTACCTCGTACGTGAGGTAGTGCTCTTTGAGCCGGTACTCCTCCCACTCGCGGCTTTTGGGGTCAACTGAGGGCGGGTTTTTCCGATGCTCCTCCAGCTCCAGGCTCATCTGCTTCAGCTTGCTCTCGTGACTCAGCAGCTGCTCCTCCTGCACCAATCGCAGCACAGACAAAAACCGGAAGACCCCCAAAACAGCCAATCAGATGCAAGCAGACACAAATAGAATATGTAAAATTGCCCATCCCTGTGTAGAGGTTTTTAATGTAGAAGGACTGTGCATGCTGCTGTGATATTCTCTGGGAATGCCAGAATGGAGTTACACAGTGCAAAATATCAGTTGTAACTACATATTGATTGTGGTATTGGCAATAATATACTGTGTTTCTAAAAGCCAGTAAAATATGTGTGTAGGTGTGTGTGTGTGTGTGTGTGTGTACCTGGTTGAGTCTAGTGGATGAGGACGGCAGGATGGGCCGACAGAATTTCTTCATGGAGCCGATGGCAGCAGGGAAGGCTGGAGCTGAGAACAGCGCCGCCACCAGGTTTATCCGGAAGATCCAAGACATCATTTCCTCCTCACTCCTGGAGGGAGAGAGAGGTGAGATCAGAAAATGAAAATTACTCGTGTGATACATCTTTTGTTGTACACTTTAGTTTTGCCACATTGACACAGGTTCCTCTTGAAGAAGTCTGGAGCATTCAGCTGACTGAAGACAATGACTGCACAATTGATAATTGTTCCAGTTCACAGAATGTAGATTAAATTAAATCATATTATCATCTTCAACTAAGAAGTGCTTTATTGAAACATTTGAAACACTTTTTAATAATCATTATCATCCATCAATCCAATATTTCCACCTGCTTTCCTGTTAAGGACAATATCAAGACTGATCACTGATAGTGTACATCAAAATGTTTTATGATCTGTCTGTGATGATGAAAATGAGAAGCTTGTTATTTCACTGTATTTATCTTAATTTCAGCCCTTTGAGTTTTAATATTTTGCAGTGCGATGGACGGGCTACTCACGGGGCCTGCAGCAGATACACTCTCCAGTCTGAGGTTTTCAGCTTCAGTACGTTGGCTCTCTTGCTGTAGTCGGTGGCACGAGTGGCTAAAGCGTGATGTATCCGCACTGCGTTCTTCAGGTCCACCTCTGAAATGTCAGCGTCAGGTTTGTACTCATCCTAAGAGAGTAACAAAAAAATGTAACAAGAAAACAAGAGATTGTAGGTCACGTGTTTTGGAGCCAATATATGTTGTTATGTTTCCATCAGTTTAGTCATTTAGCTTTTACTTGTGTGGATCTGCAAGGCACAGATGCCTTAATTGAGGTCCCTTACTAACATCAAGTGAAAACAGTGAGAGTACACAGCTTGTGACAGAGGCAGAACTTAATTTGTTTAATTCAGGTTTAACATTTTACAACCTTGCATGTGGTCAGCACAGGCTTCCTGCCAGCAGGGGGAGACAAACACACACTACAGCAGCCATGCCTCATTTCCTCTCTGTGTCTCACTCCCTCTCAAACACACACACATGCACACACACACACACACACACACACACACACACACACACACACACACACACAGCAGAGCAGCTAGCAGCATCCACCACCGCAGTGACAGTGGTGGTGGATGTGTGTTTCTATGGTAACAGAGCAGAGGACGAGGTGCGGTACCTTCTGGAGATACAAGATCATCCCCTTCAGAACCGCATAGAACTTCTTCCAACCACGTCGACCCCTTGGGGCTGGGACAGAGGAAAAAGAGAAGGAAAAAAAACTTTTCTGTTTATATATTTTCAATAACAACTGGAATCTGGTTACTAACATTAACCATGTGTGTCAGTGTGTGTGTGTGTGTGTGTGTGTGTGTGTGTGTATGTGTGTGTGTATAAACTCACTGCGTTTTCCATCCATGTCAGCGTGGCTCTTGCGGGTCAGCACCCCATGTTTATAGGTGACAGCATTTAAGAGAATAGGAATTGCGATGAAAGGGTTACTGCCATCGGTTACCCTGGCAACACGTTTACTCCCGCCCTCACACTGCTCCTCCACCAGCTCTGACAGACTCTTCCTCAGCTCCTCCTCCTCACTGCAAACACACAAACACCCATTCAGACAAACCTGAGGAGCACATTTTCAAGGGTAATTACTTCTAAAACTTGCATACCCCAAATACTTTTCCTTTCGATAAACAAGATGCATACTCACACTGCCCACTCCAGCTTCTCATTCTTGATTGAGTTATACAAGACCTGTGTGGGCAAGGGAATACAGCAGAGAAATTGTGAACGTTTTATTTCTTCTTTGATTTTGGATTTGACTGTGTGAAGACACACTTCATTGTGTTTGCTCTCAGGAGATCTGTACCTTTAATAAGTCTTTGGGAAAGTCTTTTCCATTGTTGAGGCCATCTAGATTACTGATGAACTGTTGGCAAGACATCTTCTTCCCAATGTTCTGAGGACAGACAGACACAGACAGAAATATTCATAAAGAGTATTCACAAAAGTTGACAAATTCCAGGGCGGCTGATGATTTCAACCCACATATCTGCTCCAACGTGGATGCAGTTTTGCAACCGTCCACTGAGTGGCGGTGTTATGCTGCTGGAGTTCTACCAATAATGGTGGTGAGTGAGGTTCCACCTCTATTAGAGTTTAGCATGTATCAGCTTACCACACCTTTCCCAGTAATTTTATATCTAATTATGCTGCATCATTAGAGGATGAGAACACAGGGAGGTGTTTTTGTATTACTGTCTTTTTCTGCATGAATAAACTCCATAACCTAAACAAATACAGATGTGGAACTAAAACCGATTTGACTCACTGCTGTTAAAAAAAATAAAAAAATTGATTTGGTTTGTGGTTCTTTATTCACATTTTCCTCTGAGGAGGGCACGTAACAGAGGAGGCAACCCTGTTCCCTGTTCTAGGAAAAGTACAGAACATGGGATGCAACATGCGTCACAAAATGTTTTATGCTCCATTTATTCATAATATCCAGTTTATCATCACAAATAGGTAACATGATGCCACAATCCAACTGCATGAGCTACTCAGCTTAGAAACGAATTTAGACTTTCATGTAAATAATAAACATCAATTGACTAATTTTAACTTTAATTTAGATACCAAAACTGCATTTTATTTTAATTAAAATAATATCAGCAAAATCAGCTACTGACCATGAAGCAATATTTAAGCACCCAAATATTTCTGTAATACTGAATAACAATGATTAAAATGTAATGTAGGCGTATCCTTCATTATAACATCAAATTTAAATTGTTAACTGACAAGAGGAGAACAGGATGTCCATGAGGACAGTGTTAGTACTATAAGTATACTTACCACCTGCAGGGGCAGAGAGAGACCAAGGAACCAGATTTGGTTAGCAGGGGAAGGATTTGAAAAGGAGGAAAAGGAAATTGAAAAGAGAGAAAGGATATTAGTTATAGGAGGGACATTCACTAGAAGTACTATGAGCAGGGGACTCAGTCGAGTTGAGCAGGAGGGTCGAGGAAAAGCAAAAGCACAGGACCTATGATACTGAGGAGTGTTATGTTGCCCAGACCACAGTGCTCCAGTTTAAAACTGAACAGATGAGACTATTCGAGGAGAGACAGAAACAGGTCAGAAAGTAGGCCGGTGGAGGGGAGGGAGAAAGAGAGAAAGAGAGAAAGAGAAAGAGAAAGAGAAAGAGAGAGAGAGAGAGAGAGGAAAGGGTAGACAGAAAGACACGGGAAAGAACAGGGAATATATGTAGAAAAGAAGATGTGAATGGAGACATGCCACTTCTGATGAAGAACTGTTTTTAAACATTGTATTGCAGATGTAAGATTAGAAGAGTGGGAATCAGGGAATCAGCTGAATCAGTGAGATAAAGAACTTCAGTACATACATGTCCGTGTAGATCGGTGTTAAGCAGCATGAGAGCACAGGTTAATGTGTGGGCTCCATCTGCAATGGGACAGCACAGAAGGCCGAGGTCAGCTAAATGTCATACTACACACACACACACACACACACACACATTCACAGACAAACAACGTCACACATTCCTTCACGGTGAATACAGAAACAAATCAAATGCAGACATCTGCAAAGCTACACAGAACTGCTGTCTTCCCTGCCTGAAGCCTGTGTCATCTCTAATGCTCTACATGCTAAAATAATCTTAGCTGGTGTTGTAATTTGAATTGATTCAGTATTTGCATTTGTGGCCATCATATTTTAAGGTTTATGCAAATAGCATCAACATTAGCGCCACAGTGTAGATACGCTTTAGTCACAACTATAACCAACATGGAGAACAGCAACAGTGATGTCAGTTTATTTGAATACTTTATGGTGTCATTCTGTTAAGACTTTTTTCTCTTTATAATATCGTTCCTCATTACCATCTTTATCATGACCCTCATCACCCTCATGGCTCTGACCTTCAGAGGTGGGTGTCTGTGGGTTGCAGTGGCAGAAGCGTCTGGAGAAATGCACCAGCACCCTCTCTCTCTCCTGGGTCTCTCCCATCAGTGGAAAAGCCTTCAAGAAGTTCCTGTCGCACATAAACAAAACAACAAGGTCGACAGGAGGTCAAATGTTTTCCAGTGATGTATCTGTGAAAAATATATGATTTAATTACTTCTGGCAGTAAATAGGATTTGTGGAGGAATGTGTCTTACAGCTTTGTTGGAAACCTTATGAAGCATTTTACTCGACATAGAAATCAACACGACTGCTTTTTTAAACTTGTCCTACTGGTCATGCACCCTGCAGTATACTGTCATAAGGAAAGACTGGGCCATCCTTTTTGTCTTTGCTGGTGAATCCAGTTTTGAATTGCAAATAGATTTTAATTTGTAACTGTATGCCAGAATACTGAACATTCTGAGATGAGGCATTAATGGAGAGTGGAAACCATTTCCTAATCATTTGTCATTTCACACATAAATAATCTGCAACTATTTTCATAATCAATTAACTGTTTCTTTAATTTTTAAAACAAAAAAATGAAAATAATTACTGGTTCCAGCTTCTCAAATGTAAGAATTGGCTGTTTTTGTCACCTTGAACTCTCTTTTGTTACATTTCATCAACTAAACCATTCATTGATTAATTTAAAAAAATCTTCAGGGATATGAACGCCCCGTCTCCCAATTTCTATATTAAGTTGCAGAAGCAAATGCTGATTGAAAGAGTTTCAGATTAAATCAGACGAGTACAGTAACTTCATTAAACTATTTGCTCTATGTTCTACAATAATATGCAGTTTCTTCCAGATATTACTACAGGTGACTCTAGTGTCAAGACCTGATGATGAATCATATTAATAAACAGTACTGGAAACTAAGATCCAAACAATACCCAAGTAAATGCAGTACCGTCAGTATGTTCCATGTTACTTTTCAACAACAGTACACTGGAGGCAGCAGTTTGAGACAGCAACATGTCAGGTACAAGGCAGTGATTTACTGCACAGCTGTCAGCTACACTGGCTAACTGTACTCAACACGACAGCTTGATTAGCACCAAGTAAATGCCTTGTGAAGAGGCAAAGTGAAGAACACTCATATGCACGCACACGTATGGATGTCTACATCACACACTCATCACTTCCAAGTGCTGACTGTGCATTACCTCAGGGCTCGATCCAGCGACAGGCCGGAGAAATCAAAGAAACTCAGGTACTCTGATGCCACCAACTGGCTGAACTCATTACTACAGAGAGAAAGAGAAAGAGAGAGACAGAAAGAGAGCATCAGCACATCAACGTGGCACTGATGAGGTATGAATGTGTTACATAAATGTTTTCTTGACACCCCTGTATTAGAAAACCCTCCTCTCATTTGTTGATCATGTGTTTGTACATTACATCAGTCAGATATTTTTTACATGGAATCAATGCATACCTCACATCTTTATGTCTAATATATATTGAACATATTTGACAATGTAAACATGTTTCCTGTTTCTGTGAGTTATCAGTTCATCAGCAGCATGTGGGCACATGTGTCAGTTTGTGAGTGTGCATGCTTACTTCTTGCCCAGGTGTCTGGCCACATCACAGCGTTTGAAGCCCTCGAGGTGATAGAGGCGCTTGGCCAGCCTCTTGGCGGCTTCACAGTCGGCTCTGCAGCCATTGGCCAGAGTGTCAGTGCTGCCGCGCTCCAAACGCTCCAGACTGCCCAAATCACACTCTTCTGAGTCAGACAGCACGTCTGTGAGGTTGGCATCGCTGGGGAGGAGAACATACGCACACGCACATGTACACACAAACGTACACACATACACACAAGCAGGTGCCCAGGTTAATGAATGGAACACATGTCTGTAGTTACAAGCCCACTCACTTAAAACTAGACGGAGAAAACTGAACTGCTGAGCATAAAACTCAATTACCTAAACATATGTTCATATACACACAAACAAACGTCAAATGAGGTTTAAATGACTTGTTTTGACACTGACCCACTTTCACTGTCACTTAATGTCCTACTTTAGTGCAGTGGATCTGAAGGCTGATTATGATGCTGTAGCAGATTTCACCTGCCCCAATCTCTTCTAAAAAGCTCCACTAATCTCAGACTGTTAACCTCTAATATGACTTGAATTAAAGTACTGTGATATAAAAACTAATAGCTCCATTCTACTCTTCTATTCCCTGATATCAAGCAAATATGGCTGAGAAATGAAGTCAGAAAAGTGAGATTTTCATTTTTAAGGTCCTAAGTGGTAGTGAGCAAATAATGCTCTCTCTATGGCCTCAACAAGTCCCATATATTTGCCCCTGAGCAAAGCACCCAACCCTCACTAAAACCAGTAAATTGTCCATCTCATGCTCATTGTCTATCACCAGACTGCCTATCCCAGCTGTGAATGGGTGTATCTGTGTGAGTATGAAGCTGGGCGTTTCTGCAAAACACTGAATGTACTCAATCACCCCTGCAGGAGTAGTTAAGGTTAAGAAAAAATATAAAACCAGTTGCCAGACAGTTAAAGACACGAGAGCGAACATGCAGCTTCCATTTCCAAGTAATGACTTGTATAGTCTGCATGAATGACATGTTCTCAAACACTTCGTACCTTGTTTGATGTTATAATGCCTCACTGTAATGTACGCTGTAACCATAGCAATGTCTCAAACTTAGGCACACAGAGATGTTTAACTACACTGACTAATAAGCTATTAGTGATGATAATGAAAACAGCCTCCATCAAGGCTCTTTTCTGCTTCACTGCATTTCCACTGGATGCCATACATTTTATTTGAAAGCACTTTTTAACACCAGTAGAAAACCATTTCAATGCACTTGCAATGTTACTGAGTGAGAATAATGTTGACTTTAAGTGGTATTCCAGCCATTTAGAAAATGGATTTTCATTAAGTTGGGGGATTAAAGAGCGACAGATGAAAACAACTGAAGCAGCAGATGCTAACATCTTCTGACTTTCAACCTCAAATAACACTGGAGCCTACATTTCCCATAATACAACTCAGTTGGAACTCTCTGGACCATCAAGGTATTCAATGAAGGCCTAAGAAAAAATACTGAAAGATCATCATTATAAACTTGGACTAATAAGTCTTGGTGAGGTGATATAACAGAAGAGGAAATGAACCAATCACAGCTTTCCCTCTAATGGTATCTGGGCGAATCAGTGACTCCCCCCTGTCAGGACTTTCATTAGCTGTATCAAATGCCTGTGTAATTCAAGTCAATGTATCAGTATCGGTACTGATATCAAAAATTATTGAACGATACCCAGCCCTACCCAGGCTGGTGATACAGCTTGTTGCCATCTTTCATTAGACCCTTGCTGCCTGGGAAATGCCCACATCTTTCGAATCCTGCACTCACAGTTTGTAACACATGCTTTCAGTTGCATATGTGAAGTCTAAAGCATAATCTGAGCGTAACCCTGATGACATCTCAGACGTGCAGTTGACACAGAAGGCATTATACAACTGTTTTCACCGGCTGAGTAGCACTTGACTGACAAGTACACTGATCATCATGTTAAAATTGGTGAAGTAGCCCTTTAATAACAAGGAATAAGGCCACATGAACTGTCTAGTCAGACTCACACTCTTCCATAAAGTGTCATCAACATAACACAGAGAATCAATGCAGAGTATTAATTAGTGTCCTGCTTATTTATTTATGACTTACAGACTTAGAGTTTGATTAAGATATTGAGCTGTTTCCATTGTACTGCATTGCACTGTCTATTCTGCAGTTGCTACACACCAGAGTTAATCAGTGGGAAGTTAATTAGCCTTTTTATTGGGCTTAAACTGGCCAGTGCAGATGGTTTGTTTTTGATTACAAGTGTAAATTATGTTTTGTTTCTTCACTTTCTTGTGAAGCCAACAACTTCTTCTTTTGATCATTGATATTTCTGATTAATATACTTTCTTTACATCTTATTTACAGTGTCCATAACACATTCATCACAATCAGCCCCTGGAGAAACATCATGTAACTATCTAACTATCCAGTGCTGATTGAAACAAACATTTTTTTGTATTCTATTCTTGAACTTATTGGGAAATTAATGAGTGAACTGCAAACTATTTCTGTTTTATTTCTGAAGAAAGAGTGTGCTCATTCACCTCCATCAGTCCAAATGGCATTCCCCCATTTCCTGTCTGTGTGTGCATCTGTGTGTGCATCTGCGTGGCACCGTCAGCATTCTAGCCAGATGATTCAGATGTTTTTTGCATAATCTGATCAGCCCAATTGCATTACCCTCGCAAATTCAATACATTACGCACTGTTGTTGCAAGGGATTTGCTGGTAACCGTGGATACAGCGGAAGCCAATTGTCCTGTGCTACAAGATGACCTTAAGGCCATCTATTACAGCCTGATATAACCAAAAAAAAAAAAAAAAAAAGCTAGATACACAAAAAAACAACCAGTTTCCATCACCAGCAGTCAGTCCCCTGCCTTCACATGCTGAATGGCTGACTGTGCACTACAAGCCTTCAGCTGACCTCTCCAAAGGGCCCTGATTTCTCTGCTCCAGGCAAGGTTACACTTTCCTGTCTTGACTGATTCATTAGCCTCTTTGAATTTCTCTTCATCTAGCTCCTGACCTTGGAACACTTCGCCCTGGGAGACCCTACCACGAGCTACTGCCCCCAACAACACTGTTTCCAGGGTCACATGGATACATAAACCCACTGACTATGATGAGGTGGGTCACGCAAACTCCTCCACCTTATCACGGCTGAGCATCGCTGCCAATAATGACAATGAGATTGAAGTTACAGTCGAGTGAAAGCTGTTTCATTTGCAGTGTGCTAGGGTTCATCCTTAGGGACAGGGTGGAGGAGCATGTATATCCGGAAGGAGTAAAACCACTGGTCTTTCGTGAGGAGAAGGAGCAAGCTGACATGATTTGGGGGATGTGATTAAGATGCTTCCTGTACAGCTCCCTCCAGAGGTATTCTAACCCCTGGGCAGACCCAATGGACTCAATGGACTACATATCCCACCTAATCTGGGAAAGTTGCAGGATCCCCCTCGAAACCCAGACAAGTGGTTGAAAATGGAAGAATTGATGGATAGAAATATATACATATTATGCAAATACCCACACACATTAAACACACAGTCATATGGACTCACCCAAAATGAAAAGAGTCTGTGGTAAACCATCAAAACAATATCTGGCTGTGTATTTGCAGCAAAATTGCTTTTGCTTGTCTGACCATATTAATTCACTAGAGAGAGAGTCAGAGAGACCTCATAAATCATTCAACACTCATATCAGTCATGAGGCTAAAAATGATGCCGGGCTCCCCCAGTTCAATGCAATGTCTGGCAATGACAGAGCAAACACACACACACACACACACACGCGCACACACACACACACACACACACACACACACACACTCAAACACACTCAAACACACAAACACAAAATAATAGTGAGAGAGACACAATATGAAGTGTCAGATATCTAGTTCAGGCCTTTTGTGCGCAGGCACTTGGCGATACTGAGGGCCAAGTGGCACACACTAAACCTATTTGTCTATCCAAAGGCACAATTCTGTATCCCCAGGCCACACATAGACTCACTCACTGTGACCGCCACTTAGTCTGTGTGTGTGAGTGTGTCAAAGATAGGAAGCATGATGGTGCATGCCAGTGACTCACATGCTAATCTTTTTGCCTGTGAACTGCCCACACCTACAAGGTGTGTCTGCATGGAAGTTGTGTGGGGGAGAGAGGGGGCATCTTCTTTGAGAGTAATCAACAATTATGGGATTAACTGGATTATGAAATTCTGTTATTTCACAGATGTTTCTTTCATTTTTGTATACATTGATGAGTAACTAAGTGAGGTATAGCAGAAACACACACATAGAAGAGGTATTTGCATGTTTGTTTGTCAGCCAGTTTATCTGCTGGGGCTTGTAGATACCATCTCTGCAAAAGACACTGTTGCAACATTGGATTTATGAATGTAAAATAAGCAACAAAAAGACAAATCCATCCACAAACACAGACTCTTATTGACATTCATCCAGTGTTTTGATGACTGCACTGGCTCTTACTGTTACTGGTGCTCAACAAACAATGAGTCAAACTACTACTATTACATTTTGTTTTGTTTTTGTTGTTGTTGTTTTGAGTACTGTAGACAGTGATGGGACATCAGCTAAGATCACTATTCGTAAGTTACTGTCTTATACTGGCTGCAAAAACTGCTGGTCACAATTCAAAATATGGGTCAATTATGAAAATAACGGCTAAGAGACACTGGGCATCTGTTCAGTTGGGTATTGCTACAAATCCTTATTTAATATCTCAAATAGAACTGGAACTGATAAATAGAGAATAGAATATTAGTATCTCAACAGACAACAAATTAATCAGGAATTACTCTGATAATCGATTAAACATTGGAGTCATTTGTCAATCAAGTAATCAAGTAAACTTGTGAAAAATAACTATGGCAATCTCATGTCATTATTCTGTGAAATTGTAAATGACCAGTTCTGTTAAAGATATAGTGGAAATTTGTGATCTTACAAGACTTTTAAATAGCGTTTAACTTGCGTACTATCCATAGTTTTGGTACCAGTTAACTCCCTACAGAAATATTATATAAGTAGTGTAGTGATTTTCGTCAGGGTAAAGTTACACTACAGCTACCTCACTATTTCCATTTTGCCACGCAGCATAACATATAATGTTCCCACCCATTTGGACGTAAAAGCTTAAACACAGTCTCCGGTCTAAAGAAATATTAAACTTACAGGAGATGCAGCAAAAAGTCGAAGTGAACATCATATTCCTCTTTCCACATCGTCTCTCGGATCTTGGAAATCAGCGGTTAAAGGCGCGCTACGGTTCGACCGCCTCATCATCTAGTGGTCGGTAAAATCTGCATCGGGCCGGTTTGTTATTTAACTTCAAGCCAAATCTGATCTCTTCAAAGCGGAAGTCAAGCCACATATAATTACAGCCTATTCGGAGATGATAAGTTAGACTGTTGCGTTATTCCACCACAGTGTCAACGGGCAGGGAGTGCGTTTGGCGTTTTTTTCCTTGAAGTTTCTTGGCTGTCTGAACGCTCCACAGAGGAGAGGATGTTGGGGGCGGAGCGAACGACTGGACAGACTTTTCCTGATGAATTAAGACCGTTCCTAGTGGTGGCTTTACAATGGCCCTGTGTGTCCCGGCCAACACAACTTCCTCTGCATTAAAGTCAAGGGCTGTGAGCCAGCAGATCAGCTCAATATCAGCGGGACGTCCTGTATCTGGACTCCTGAAGTTCACTCAGCAGGCTGCTTTCCAGCATGTAGTCACTGCATGTGGTTATTTCTGTACGTTCCTCCAGTGTATTGCTTCAATATGGCTCAACAAATATAGATGCAAGCCAGAGTAAACCTTAATATAACCCCCAGAACAGCAGTGGCCTATTCTGCAGAAGTTCATTGTAGAATGAGGACATCAAATTAGGTCTTGTGTGATAAAGTCATATGTATAGAACAGGATATAGACAGTATTTTATAAGAGAAGCATAAATGTATTAGCTGTATTAAGGTCACTGACTCTATATCAGTGTAAATAATATTTAGTATAGTTATTTAAGAGTACACAGAAATAAAAATAACCACACTATATCACACTGTGTGATGGAATATGTTCCCATGGCATGCACACACAAACACACAGATTTTTATAATACACACTGACACATGCCTGCATGCTAACCTCAGCATCTAAATCTCTCCTTCCTCTTTCTAATCCAGTGGAAAGAAGAACAATAGAAAAAGCAGAGGACAGAGATGCAGCTGTAGGGTCAAAAGTACAAAATTCGGTGGTGGCAGATGAAAACAGAGACGAGGTTTGATTGGTATTTGGACAGACCTGCACTGAGGCATTAACTGCAACCTGAATCAAAGCCTGCAGATTATTAGGCACAGACAACAACAATGGCTTAATTTCCTTGACAACGACAACAACACATTTTTTCAGTCAGCACTGGCCCCAGAATACTTTTTTTGGACCAAGACTCTGCTGCTGATCACTGGTCACACATCAGCTTTTTGAGCAGCTCAGTGCCATGACTCATGGATAACCTTTATCACTTACACACGATGGATTTTTCACAGACAGCAGAATTTATAAACCTGCTCTAGCACAGATGTGATGTTCTCATAGTGGCCAACACAAGGGAAAAATTGATTCAGCTTTTGCAGTTAGCCAGATGAGGATACACAAGACAAATGCTACATGCAGCCAATTAAATGGAGTTCTTATTTTGTGCTTCTCTGTCAGTCAGCCATGCTTTCATAATGCCAAATTTAGAGTCAAAAAGTTGCTGAAGCGGTCATCCAGATGTGCTGTGTCCTAGAAACCAATAAGCTCAACACAAAAAAGTCACAGGAGACAATTCATTACAGCAACAATCATATTTCCATCCATCCATTATGGAAAGATATAGTGTCACCAGGCCCTTTTACACAGAGATCATGCTGGTGTTAAGAGGACGCTTGATTACATTTAGAGGTGACGTTTAACACAGCAGCATCAGTGTTGGTCAGCGTTTCCCTTTAACACAGATGTTGACTCTGCCCTGTACCTTTTATACCAAATGATGCAGCTGAATAACGGCACAATATTCCCATCTTGAACAGACTGTGTAAAAGGGACTACTGAAACTTTCTGTTGCAGTTTAGCAGTGATCAGGCACCTCATGTATTTGTAAATCCTGCAAATTACGAATTGTCCTTTCAATCTCTGTAATGAATATTTATGAAATTAATTTGTTATAATTGACTTAAAGGAAAATCAAAAATGACAGACCACTGCCATTAGTGTTTCCACTTAATCCCTCACAAGCTGCCACCTCTCATAAAATCACACCTCCTTAAAATTTAATCAGTACTATAACCTACTGGATTACTCAAACTTATATTACAACTACTAACAAGCTAGAGATTATACTACTGACTGTCCAGGTTATCAAATAAAAAAAAGATCATATAATGTTAACTAAATGATTGTTCCTCTAAATGGCTTTTCTAACTGAAGTAATAACTGGTATCCCTCATTGATTGATCAGTTTTTTATTACTGGCTCTACAAAACACACATGAATTGGCATTGGAAGTTTTCCATTAGCACTTGTCTGTACCTAAGAATATTTTTTCCCAACACGGTCTCATGATTTAAAAACCAAGATGGACAAAAAACATGACCCCAAAATAGACACTCATACCAAATGTAACACTAAAAGTAAAAATAAAGTGTAACTTTCTAATTTACAAAACCATATATGTAATTTCACTACTGTTATACCATCAGTAAAAGCAATTACTTTTAACCAGACAACAGTTTCTTTACAGACCTGGCCACAGTGTTGTGGTTTGGTTTGTTTTCTCTCTCTCTGTCTCCTTGCACACATACCAACACACACAAACACAAGACCCAAAAAACACCTACTCAGCAGCAGACAATGGACAATGGTGACCTCTTTCGGCTGGGTGAGACTAATTGTGTTCAGGTGTGGGATTGTGTCTGGTGAAACGCTGAACACAACAACAGCTCCATCTGACAACAACTACAGAAAATCTTTTGCTATGGATTCATACAGGGGAACCAGAAATGCCAAAAAATAGTCACAAGTGTTTTACAGAGCCTGGCTCAGCTTCCATTCAACACATACAGGAAGTGTTGACAGACGCCTCAGAGGAGTGAAGCCTGTGGTAAGAAGAACCTTATTCAGCCAAAACAGTCATTGGTACAGTAACAGTGGGATGTGTCATAAAACATAGAGTCGAGCTATAAATAGACAGGGATAAATCTGTCGGTGCTGAAATGATTCAGTTTAGTGTGTGTCTGTGGTGAGAGGGTGAAAAAGAGAATCTGTACATATTATTACTGCTTGTGTTGCAAAAATGTGTCTATGTGTCTATATGTGTGACTCTGTGTGTGTCCATATCACTGCCTGAGTGAGAGGCAGGAAAGGATAATCTGCAGGATGTTTCAGCAGCATTATAGAACCACGCTGAGGGTTTTATTCCCAAAGTGACATCCTCAAAGATGTGCGTGTGTGTGTGTGTGTGTGAGAGAGAGAGAGAAAAAGAAAAGGAAAGAGAGAAAGATTCAGAGTGTGAAAAATAGATATGAAGAGCTCCCATATCTGTGTCACTGAGTGAGCATTAGGATGTACGAGTGTTGTGCCCATTTTTGTTTACGCATGCATGCTGCTGGCCTGTGTGTCCTTTGTTGTGTGTGTGTGTGTGTGTGTGTGCGTTTCTACACTCGACAGTGTATATGAAAGAGATTAGTCCACAACGACAGAGCTGCTTCTCTGATATGGAAACAACTGCGCCTGGCTTTTATCTGCTCTGCTCGGGCTTAGATCTGGTGGGCTCGCAAGCTACGGGGAGGAACACATACTCACAGCATGGTTCCCACACAAATACACAGAGAAACACATGCATGCATGCAAATGTGCAGCCAGAGATACTGCATATGAGCAAAAGGCATGCATAAGTGCACAGATATGTTACTGTATACTTCCCATACCATGATGTTTGAATATTACTCTGTGCTTTGATGTGACTCTGTGCATAATGCTCTAAGGAGGTGTATCTGTGTCAGTCTGTCTCCTTTCTTTCAAACATCTCTCTCTGTGTGCTTGTGTGTGTGCCTGGATGCTACATCACAGGTCACATTAGCACATAAGCAGCATTCAACTAGTTGGCTCCGCTGGGTCAATAGAGCTGGCTATGCACAGTAGTAAGCCCCTAGACAGACTGATGGACATAGATTGTGCTTTCATGGCAGTTTTAGCAGCTTCTATGGATTAAGGTTAAGCTTCAACCTCAGTGATGATGGTCCCACAGGGCACAGAGGGACACAACTCATGTAGAGTAACAGGCTGATTGACTAACTGGCCGAATGAAGATGTGACTGACAGTCTAATCTAAAACACCATCTAACTGACTGACTGACAGGCTGACAAACTACAAGCTGTACAAACGAGAATGCCTGAGAACTAACAAGCAGGTTTGCTGAGTAACAGCCTCGCACTGCAGCATCACAGACTGTTTGAAAGCAAACCTTCACTTCTTATTTCCATGTTTTAGATTGCACATCTACAGCATTTGCAATACTTGCCAATGTTTTCTATATCCCTGTGGTCAGGTGCCTACTTTACTTCCTTCACCCACTGATGTCAGAATAATCAGAAGTAGCAGGAAAAGGATCTACAGGGAGAGTTTGGCTGAGGTATGATTGGGTTTCTTCCCTCCACCCGGGACATCATCAAAGCTCTGTCTGTTATGAAAGTTGAAGCCTGATTTTTGGGGAGAGTGTGCATGCACTAGGGCAGTGAGAAAACATTAACACAAGATTTGAAAGCCATCTGAATCAATTAGATTTGATGAAAACCAGTGGTGTTTCTGTTCATCACTGAACTACACACATAACAATATATAAAATCAGCTCACATTAATGATAATTAGAATTGAAGTAAGACATTGAGGCTATTTCAGTTTCATTCATGAACAGAATGTTAGACATGTGTACAACTGACTTATGAGTCATTAACAGTTTCCGCAGCATTTTGAGACACATATGGTGATCCAACAGCTCCATGCTGCATGCCAATGTTTTCCTGAACAGAAGACAAACTACTCTCTGTCTCTTCCACTGTTTTGTCATTTACATACACTATCACCAGTAATAACAAACACTCTTGCCATGTGGCCATGTTCAGAGCTGCAAGTCTTGCAAGAAAACCATCTCCTATGTATCTGTATATCTAGTAAAAGAATGGCATCAAACATCAGGTCAAATCTGACTTCATCCAATACTTTGGTTAATGTCCAAATACCTACAGAACTAATGACATTACCATTAACATCAGCTGTACTTTTTGTTGAGGTAATTAGCCAATGTTAGCATACTAACATGCTAAGCTAAAATTGTGAAAATGCATGTGAAAAGCATTATCATTGTGAGCATGTCAGCATGCTAACTATGCTAAGCTAGAGCCATTGCTTTGAAGCCAACAGATGATTCCTGGGAAATGCAGTGCAAAAACACAGCTGAAATGATTACATAGCAGTAGCAGTTTATTATTTAGTTTTACTACTTAAGAGAAAATAAAATCTGAACGGTCTGGTTGACAGACAAACTCATGGACTGACTGACCCATTAACTACCTAAATGTCTGCCAAGCCGACTGACTGATTGACTTGCCATTTTTTATCCATCACTTTGCAGCTGCTCTGTCCTGCAGTGAAAAAGACTAGTTGTCCATGACGCTTGAGGTGCCAAAATGTCTGACTGTGCCAATTCTGTGGCTACCCACCAGCAAGAATGGATGTAGGCAGAGGAGAGGAATGAAAGATAAGAAGCAGCAGCAGGAGAGCAGTGTAGGGGAAATGGAACAGGAGGTGATGCAAAGAAGAAAGGAAGACAGAGAAGCGGGCAAGGGGAGATGAGATAAAGATAAAGAGATAAGACAGATAAAGAGAAATGAATAGAAAGGGAGGTGAGACGGAGCAAACAAAGAGATGGCGTGACAGAGAGTGAAGGAGAGAGGAAAAGAGATGAAACACAAGGAGATACACGTACATGCTAACATGGGACATGGGATAATGCATGTGGATAGTAGACATTTAGCTGAAAAACAGCAAGGTAGGCAGCTTTTATAGCTTGTATAATCATTTTGCTTTGATACACAGCAGTTTTATAGATGTTGTGAATCACAAGCAGTCTTTAAGATGTGAATTTAAAAATATAATAGACTGTCTGTCTATTCACCATTAACTATGCATTCTTAGATTCCCTCAAAAAAAAAATAGAAAAAAACTCCAATAGTGCTGTGCTGTTTTCATTATTAGTCTTTTTAGCCATGCTGCTTCAAGCTACTTCGATTCAATTGGGCTGAAAAGCAATTTTTAAAAATTACACAGTCCCTCCAGAGAGTATGATGACAAAACAAACTCTGACTGCTTCAACTGTGATTTTTTTTTTGAGTAATGGCTTTTACCTCCATTGACTTGTACTAGAATTGCTAATGCTTATAACTTCTCCCTTTTAATATCCTAAAAAAACTAAAGTTAAATTGATATCAAGGACTTTTGTGATAAAATGGATACTGTGAGTGCCTTTAAAACTTACAACTATCCCTTTAAGACTGACTAGCAGATGTATCCACTCTAGATTTAAGTGCTCAAATGTCTGGCAAGCCGGCTCGTATGGAGTAATAATCGCTCACTTACACACACACACACACACACACACACACACACACATTCACTCTAAGACCCTGCTGGGCAGAGGAAAGCTGAAGACGATGATGTCATGACATAAACAATAGCTCATTCAGCTTGGCGCTGGTGGTCAGGAAGCAAGACCGTGCTTAAAGGACAACATCTGTAGCCTGAGGGAGGAGAGAGAGGAGAGAGGAAAGAGAGGCAGAGCCGACATCCAAAATCCTCCATTCACCTTATAACTCATACTGAGCTGTGGAAGCACCAGGAGAGTCTGACAACAAATCCCAGCAGTTATCTAAACACATCATGTCGGAGGGCTGTGCATCTATTTGGCATTCCAGTAGGTTTGTAACTGTAGAAACTGTGCAGCGGGGGCAGTGCTGGAGAACAAGCCACAGGGGTTGTATACAGGCCAACCAGACAGATCTATAGCTGTAGTTCAGGTTACATGGCTTTTCCCATATGGTTCCTGTTACCACCTTCACCTTCAGTGTCTCTGCACCGTCTTCTTCAGCCCTTTTTAGTACTATTAAGGTAATTAGATGAAAGAAAGTGGGGTCGGCTGTTGCTGTATTCCCACAATTCCTTGGGGTTTAAGCAAATGATGAATACGGTGAATGAGTTGGTGATCACAGTGCAAAATCTCAGTACTGTCGTAAATATGAGCTGGTTATCTGAGACAAAGTGAACAATACTCCTGCTGTTCAGTTCACTGAACTGATCATTATACTGACAGGCACCTTGTATCTTATTTCCATACAGCTGTATAAATTTAAACTGTTAATCTCCTATATGAAACCACCGCACAAGTCCAAATTCTGTTTCCGTTCAAAGAAGGCTTACATTCATTTGGCAGCATTGAGCTTATCTCTGCCTACTGTGCAAGTGTGCTTTGAGCAAAATGGCTGAAGAAAGCAAATACTGCAGCGACAATCTACAGGTCTGCTTCAAGAACTCGCTGTATGGGTTTTACCAGGCTCTCAGTCACTACCACCACAGGAAGGAGTTATTCCATTTCACATGCAACCATGTGCAATGACAGTTTCTGTTTTCTCCTTTTCCAAACATATAAAGGATTTGAGTAGTATGAGCCTAGATTTTTTTTTTAGATTGGCAAGCATTAGTCTGACTACTGAGTCTGCATGTGTGGACAAATTGCGTCATTTTAAAAAGCCAGACCACCACATTCACCCCCAACCAACCACCCTTCCCCCTCTCTCAACGCTCACAGCTAGGTCTCACCATGTTCATGCCACCTGCTGGTTAAGCTAAGGTCACAGCATGTCACAGTACTTACACTTCAAGGTAACATACTCAAAGCTTCCATTACCTGTCTGCAGTAGGACACTGGAATCTGTCCTCAGTGATCTTAACATGTGTCCAGATTTAGAATAACTATAACACATATGCTGTAGTGGTTCAAAAAGTAATGTAATGTCTATTCCACATTTACAGTTTAATCTTGGTGTGAAAACAATGGTTTGTGTACCATTGTGAAAATATTACATTTACATAAACCTTAAATCTTCATGATTAAAAAAAGATATATAGTTATATTCACATAAAAGTCCAGTCCAGTTGTGTTTCAAGCATAATGTTTGAATCACAACCTGGATGCTATTAGGTGAACAATGAATAAAATCTCTCAATCAGCATGTTTCTGACATCAAAATATGTGAAGATGCTTGTCTAATAGTGAAACATTTGTATGATAGATCTTGATGAAGTTCATCGGAGGACATAATGGACCTAATTCAAAGATGTATGGAGTTATATTTTAAAGGCCAAGGATTTGGTTCTTTGGACATTATGAGAGACAGCAATGCACATTGATAACGCTGCCTGTACCTCCCAACAAATCCAACCTAGAAACACAGAATAAACAGCTGAAAGGACGTCACCAGGATTGTCTACTTCACCTCAAAACTCATGCCTTCAGAGTAAGTTTAAGGATGCTGTAAATACATAGAAAAATCTAAACATACTGTAAGGGTTTAAATAACCTAAAGTCAGCTTCCTCCTCACCTGACAGAGTTGATCATGGCTCCACAGCCCTCCATGGCTCCCTGCAAGTCTGCATGGTATCCATTAGGGATGGCCCAGCGTCCAGGCTGGCTCAGCACAAACTCTGACCTGCTCCCTGGTATGGTGGTCCTCAGCGGGCTTCCTCCTGCTCCAGCCACAGCTCCGGCTCCACGGACAGCACAGTCCCCAGCTTTCAGATCACCACCTGGGGCATCTGGTCCAGCCTCAGCCCCTTCTTGCTCTTGAACAGTTGCCAGCTCCAGCTCCAGAGGCTCAGGACCCTGTAACAGCGCCCTCTGTTGGATGAGCGGCGTCAGTGGTGCCTCGAAGCTGACACAGCTGTCCGTCTCATCTGTGAGCGACAGCACATCCAGAGAGTCCAGGCTGCTGTAGCAGGTCCCGCCCCTCAGCAAGGCAGACTCTACGATGCGCTCGAAAGTGGAGCTGAAGCCGTCTTTGTTGTCCACCCTACCTTTCTCCCTCTCCTCCTCCAACTCCCTCTCCTCTTCCTCCTCCTCTTCTTCCTGAACATCCACCTGCTCAACAATCTGCTCGAATGCTGAGCTGAAACTGTCCTGGTTTTCTCTTCCATCTCCCTCTTTCTGGACCTCTTCCTCTTCTTCCTCCACTTCTGTGTCGGCCTGTTCTACAGTCGTCTCAAAGTTAGAGCTGAAAGCGTCCAAGTGCGTATGAGTGGTCCCTCCGTCTCCTCCCTCGTCCTCCTCGCCAGCTTCATCCTCATCTTCATTCCCACCTATACCATTTGCCAGTCTGTATCAACAGGAAGAAAAAGAAAGTGTGAAATTATATTTAGCATATGAATTAAACATAAGGCAGTTTCTTTGTTGAGACTGGCGCATGTATAAAGAAGATATTCATTGCTGAAATCATTTTTCATTCAGGAATACACACAATGGGCAAATATTTCAGCTTGAATAGCCACACTGACAATTGAAGCGAGATGAAAGATGAAGAAGCACTCTCCAATTTGCTATTTTGTGAATAGCTGGAAGCTCATGTTCCCTCCACTATTTCATCCCTTTTACTTAAGAGAACATGAATCAGTTATAGTGCTCCAAGTTTGCTGCTGATGGCCAGAAATAAGCTATTAAATTAGTTTGATCCAAGACTGATAAAACAACTTATGCATGTGTTAACTGTATTTTTACATCGTGTTTATGTATTTCTGTCCAAAAAACTATAAGGAAGAACAGCCCATAAGTCATTCATATCTACTATTATTATATATTGTTTTATCTAAATTTAGCAAACCACTAACCACACACACACACACACACTTTTCTATCTTTTTGAAGTGGTTAGAAAATTGGTTACTGGGTCCTCCAACTCTTTAAAAATTAGACCATTTTCACTCTTTGTTTGTTTTCCTTTCAGCTCATTTAGTCGAGGCTTTTTGCCTATTCATTTTGTAAAATGTGGCTGAAGCACATTAGACTAATTATGTACCAGAGAACCACACTGAGAAAACAATAAGCCATTAAACATATTCAGTATGGAAAAGTCTGCCAAACCACAAAGGACCGTCTTAGGTTACAATAAAAAGTAAGCCCTAAGAAAGCTGTGTATTCATGTGTGTATCAAGATAAAGACTAATAAATTGTTCATTAAGAACTCATGTGATGCTAAAATGTAATTATCTGAGGGGTAAAGGAGTCTTGGTAGTTGTAACGTGATATCACATTTTGACACCTAAAGGTCAAAAGATGTAGTCACAAGATTTTCACTGCCTAACAGTCGACATATATCTTGACAGAGTGCGACAGTAAAGATGATTTGGTGAACTAACCGCCCAGCTTGTTGAGGGTGAGTTGCCTCCTCTGTAGACGGTTGCATTTCTTCATTTTCCTTCCCCTCCTCTTCCTTTTTCATCTCCTCTACCTCATGTGTTGCCTCCTCCCCCATTGAGCTTACCTCCACATTTATACATCTTTCCCCTCTTGTGCCTTCCACCCCTCCCTCCGCCCCTCCATCTGTCTGTTCTCCATCTCCACTGCCATCTACCTTCTCCTCTTTGAACTCACTCTCTCCTTTCGTATCTTTTACCTCTGCCGTCCCCTCTCCCTCCCCATGTGTCTCCCCCTGTGCCTTCCTCGTCTGCCTTTCTGATCTCTTCTTGTTGTTTCCCCTCTTCTGTCTCATCCGTCGCCCCGGCCCCCAACTTATCCTGCTCCACCTGGTCGTGGGTCTCACTGGGCAGGTCAGTGGTGGCTGTGGTGGTTGTATTTGGCTCCACTGGGTTCTCTGGTGGGGTGGGAGAGGGCAGAGCCTGCCCCTCCTGGGTCATGGTGCTCCTCACTGAGGGGGGCAGCCGTCCACTCCGGCTGGAGATGAGGGGCAGATTTTCAGATCAGCAACCGGGGAGGACCCTCTGCAAAGAAAATGAAACAGAGAGACAGAGTAGAGAGGAAAATTAGCATGAAATGAAGACAAAGGAGGAGGAGACACAGCGTTATAAAATGAGGACATTAACTATGGCTGATACTGATACAGTAATTTGGTTATTTCTATTCTTAATTTTGAGTCACAGAGGTCACCTTCAACAAAGGAACAGCTGTGTATATGTGTGTAATGTGTTTCTAGGTGTGTATGAGTGCATTACAGAGAGAGAGAGATACATATGTCTGGAACACTTTGTCCTCTGCACCAGATGATCCCAAAACACCTCTGAAAGGAGGGCAGGAAAAGGTAGATAAAGTAGAAAGCAGAGGACTAGAGACAGACAGGCAGGCAGGCACAGAGAGAGATTTGTTTAATAAAGCCCAACAGATTCCTGTCAAAATGATCCTGCTAGCTCATCCGCTCTCTGTCTGTGTGGAGATTTCACAGCTGAATAACTGACTATCTGCTTCCAGCTCTGCGGTGACTGTGTTTTGTGTAAATGCAAGACAGTGGCCTGAGATTTGAACATGTATCCTAATGGTCTACTGTGACTCTCTCTTGCACTGTAGGCTGAGCAGCCGAGACCTCTGTACAGCAGGTCTTCCTCTACCCCTCTGAGGCTCAAGGGCAAATGCTAATGAGTAGCTCTTAATTACAGTTCTGCAGAGCGAGTTACATGTGAATTAATGTCCGCTTTTGATATATTATTCTTTTTCTGATAAATAAGACTGTTTTTTTTAGTGAGGATAAAAGTGAAATTAATCTTTTTTTAGATACAGTTTGATGAACTGAAGAATCTGACATGTGTGAAATGATGACACTTTTAATAAATGATTAATCATTTTAGTCTTTCTCAAATCATCGATTGGTTCCAGCCTCTTAAATATGAGGATTTACTCCCTTTATGTTATTGTAAACAGAAATTCTGATTGGTATTATCACCTTTATTCTTCTGTTCTTCAAAAAAAAAAAAAAAACAAAATTGAAAACTTATGGTTTATATGATATGGTTGAAATCAAAGTCCTTATAATGGTAAGAGGAGCACTTGTATTGCCATTATAAAGATATGATAGTGATACATGGCACAGTGCTGTATGGAACGTTGCAAACAGCAGCTAGAAAAAACAAGACATTCCAACACAATCTTTAAGGCCAACAATGAACTTTTAATCTCTTGTTTTAAGCCAACATGACTGTGTGGTGTGGCCTTGCGCTGACATTGTTCTACCAATTCCAAGTGATGTTCATTCCAATGAACTGTGTATCCTACAGAACTCATCACACACACAAGCAAAAATCAACTATAACTAACAAATTGGATGACAGAATTTAGTAGACAATAATATCATCATGATAAAAATTACACTGGGAGTTTAGAAACAATAATTTAGAATCACAGCCCAGCATTATTGTTACATATTTCCATTGTCACAACTGACTTTTTAATGACGTAACTGTGCAGGATAATGGTACAATGTCACGACACAACTCCATCCGTTGATTAGGAAAAACTCTTGAAACACTTTTCAATAATCCAGGTTAATACAATGTGTGCATGTGTATTATTACAGTTTGTAATGTAGGCGCCTCTCTTAACAGAAATGAATAAGGTTGTTGGGCGCCAGACAGGCTGGGTATAAACTTATCCACCTATACCTGTCAAATTTACTTTTGTTAATAACTTTAAATCAGACAGGGCTTGCGTCCTAGCTATAAAGGAAAAGAAAAAAAAAAACAACCAATAAAGGTGTGATATGTATCTTGTATTATTTCACTCTTTCACATCAATGATGAAAATCACAATTTCAGCCTTCAGAAAGAGAGAAAAAGAAAAAAAAAGTAAAATCTCACAAATCAAAATCTCATTAGTCAGTCTCATTTTATAGTTCTGTAACCAGTGGGGGGTATGGATGCAGGTAAGATTGTGTGTGAGTCCATTTGGGGTATACAGTCACTTAAGGAGGGTGAAGGTGTGAATGGATGAATATGGGAAAGTGAATCAACTCAGTCCAGTTCTGTTCAGTTCATTCAGTTCAGTTCAGGGTGTATGTAGGTGTGTGAATGTTTCTGGGTAGAGAGAGGGAGAGGGAGAGCAGAAATGCATTCAGGTGAGCATGGGAGAAGCCAGGAGAGTTTGGGTGGTGAAGGGACTTATCTGGGGTGTGGATGATGAAAGTGTCCTCTGACCTGGAGAGAAAAGCCTTAGGAAACCGAGCAGGACAGGTCTGGCTGAAAAGGGTTCCCTTTTCTCCTCCTACAGTCTTAGTTCCACAAGTTCAACATTCCATCTCAAACTCCTCAGTAAAAGATCATGTAAATCCATGTTTTATCCAAGATACTAGTCCTTTTTTTTGTTTTCTCTCCATTTCCTTTTTCTTCTCACTCTTCCAGTCTCAAACCTCCTTCCAGTCTCACTCCTTTGTTTGAACTTCCCTCCCTAATCAGCTCCCAGGTGTGACTCCTCCTTGTACCTTTTCAGCATGTCATTTCCTGTTTCCTTTCACCCCCACCCCCTCCCCCCCCCCTTTTTCCTCCTGCTACAAGTTCATTTTAATATGTCATCAATTAAGCTAAAATGAAATTAGCTTAACTAATTGCACACATTTTATAAAGCAGATCTGTGCATTGATGGAGTACATGTTTTGGATTGTGTCTTTGCTGCAGAGAGAAGCCAGGAAGCAGCCCTGTCTGCCGAATCCAAACAGAGTCCTTAGACACACTACATCGCTGCTCTGCTGAATCATCCGCAGCAGGGGACTTGCAGCACAACTGCAGTAAAATATTTACTGGAATTCAAAGCTTTTCTGATGGCATGCAGATGCAGGTAAGGACCTAGTTAGGCTGAAATGAACATCCAGAATCCTGCCAACAATACTCAGCAGTTTCTCGGGGGAAATTTCTAGCACCTCTTCTTTATTTAGATATCAAATCGTGTGGAAAACCCGAGATCATGTTGAAGAGAGGAGAGATTTGCAGCAGAGTAGGATGTGAGCCAAATTTGTATCTATGATGTTGCAAGTGCTTTGGCTTAGCCCCTGAGCACAGGGACACCACAGGCCCACTAAATGTTTCATCAGAGCTGCAAAAGCATGATGCAAATTATGCAGAACCCAGAAAGTCTGGCAAATTGCCTCCTTATTTCAAGCTTGTCTCCTAATTACAGTAGACCTTTCCCAGATGTTGTCACCCAGATGCAATGGCACTGATGAGTTCTCAACCTCTGTGGGAAAATGATACTGTTTACGCCAACAACAATAAAGCCAAGAAGAAGCCAACAAACAGCTTGGCTGAAGAAGAGAAAACTGTCTTCAGTCACTCTGAGAAATACAAGTAGTGTTTTAAAAACACAGTACAACATCACCACTTGTGTCTCTGTTATCTTCTTCTAATCCCTCTCAGTCTGACTGCTGTTGAAAGTGTGATGATCTCAAAGGACGCCCTGACTGATCCCTCAATAAATTCTTTCAGAATACACATCTGTGATTGGCTGACTCATTCCTCTGTTTTTTTGCCAGAAGGAGCATGGGAAACGTTGCCATTATCTATGAGACACTAAGCATTTTTGTTTCAGTGTATTCCATCTGCAGAGACATCAGTCATGTGGCACCTCACAGCATGCATCACATATGATTTATTAACTGCATGATGACACACAAAGAAAAGGTGCGATTCAGACACTGGTTATAAATATGAAAGACACTTATGTGTGAATCATTCAGTGATTAGGATGAGCTCAAATAATCCTAAACTCAGGCAA
The DNA here is from genome assembly GCF_001640805.2 of Lates calcarifer. NCBI lineage: Eukaryota > Metazoa > Chordata > Actinopteri > Centropomidae > Lates > Lates calcarifer. The sequence goes on from NC_066840.1 coordinate 4,755,886, forward strand.
TGAATATTTGAAACACATTTGCACCTAAGTCTATGGCAGCTCATATTCATGCACATGTACTAGTCATATGCAAACAAGCACAATTTGCATCCGTTTATGCGATTACACAAAGATGCATTTGCACATATTAACACGCAGGCAAATATACACACGCACAAACACACACACGAATAAAACAGTGACATATCTCCATAAATGGAAACAGTGAACAGTTATGAAACCAGGCACGAAAAGTGGGAATTCTCTCTCTCTCTCTCTCTCTGTGTCTCCAGTGTCCTGTTTTTCTCCCACTCTCTCCTCTTCATCTGTTCCACATTATGTTTTCTGCTATCTCACAGTCTAACTCCACTCTCTCTCTTTTCTCTGTCTCAGCCTCTCATTTTGCAGTAATTGAGGTAAATGGGTCTTAGCCAGCAGAAGAAAAAGGAGGCTGTAGAAGTGAGAAGCCGATTTGCTGAAGCTGTAGAGTTTGAAGAAATGAGCAGCCGACTGCTGAGGAGAGAGAGCAGATGTGCTCAGACACCCCACATGGATGGATGGAGAAAGCACAGCCAATAGATAGAGATTGTGTGTGTGTGTGTGTGTGTGTGTGTGTGTGTGTGTGTGTGTGTGTTTGGGGGGTGGGGGGTCATGAGACTGTGTGTGTGTCTCTGAGTCTTTGTGTTCCTGTATACAATGGCTATCAGGAGAGACTTATTGCATTCTACTTTTGTCAGCAGAACACTGGGGCTCTTAAGCCTTATCAATTTCCTTTAATTGTGATCGGACCATCTGCCAATCATGTGAGCAACACATGCAAACACACACACATACACACACATCTGAAATCATGCCCACCCAGGCATATAAATCACCAATCCAGTGAGGATGACGTTGGATAAAAGGCCAAGTCACCATTAAATAGCTCTCTCTGGCTTTTATATCTCTCTCTATCTCTCTGCCTGTCTTTCTGTTTAACTCAGACACACACACTCACTCACTGCAAAAGAACGCACATAGACACACACTACAGTGTAATTTATTGATCCCTGAGACACGGAGCTGCAGTCCACTGGGAGTCTCCAGCGATAAGCATGACTGGTCTCTATAGGCAGCAGAGATGCCAAAGAAACACAACTGAGGTAATCAGACTGGAAGCTTCAGAAATAAGGGAAAACACTTCTCCGGAGCAAGCCAGTCTTACAAGAATGGGAGACCTACCTAGTTGCTGCACAAGAGAGAGATTCAAAAAGAAAGAAAGAATGAAAGAAAGTCAAAATCAAAGCAGCAAAGGCCAACAGATCCTGAGCTGTTAAGCTTCAAAAATGCCTGCTCCTACGTTTCCCATAATGCAACCAAAGTCAGCACCCTAGCGGAGATATGGAGAATTTCTGACAGCTATGATATCTCGCTCACCTGGTGAAAAGAACCACAGAAGTCATCAAAGCGTTGGCAAAGGAGATGCAAAGTTTCCACTGTCGCCAGTTAGATGTAAATAAATTCAATTTCTCACTGAGACAATCAATCTGCACATTTAAAAGGAACTATACACTGTTTGTTTGTTTGTTGTGACTGGTTTCACAAACTGCTCCAGATATGTAACAAAGCAGAAGCTAATTTAGGCTGTTAGCATGGTATGACAACAAAACTAGCAGCTTGGAATGATGTATGAACCCTCCCAAGCCAGAATAACAGGAAGTTTTCCTTGTTCTTCCCACTCCGTCTGTATGCAGCAGCATTAGAGCTTACCTGCCAGTTTAAAGTCCATGCCCTTCAAATGCCATCGCTTCAGCCTGTAATACAGGTTTTTGACCTTTTATAAAGTTTAGAGTTTCCAGTCCCTGGTGAGATCATCACCTGGTTATTTTCTCAGACTTAACACTGCTAACTCCTGAATCCCAGAATACATTATACAGCTGTTTTCACAGGCTGAGTAATAGGCTCCTCCCCATGACTTATAAACTGACCTTTATGAGAAATAAAATAAAATCAGTGGAATTTTCCTTTACAAATTTAATACATAAAAATACAACAACTGGATACTTCTGTGCCGTTAAGCAGGACACTTCATGCCTTTCTTTCCTGTTCAAGTGGAGTTTCACCATGGCCAGATGTTATTGGCAGTGACTGAATGTAAGATGGTGCAGTGGAGAGGATTACCCAGGAGTTTAACAAATGACAGAGCTACACAATAGGGAAGAAAATCAGGCTGTGGGTTTTCTGACACAATATGATATGACAGTACTGCAATATGAAGTGATTAAATTACAGCCTCAACATTATATTATAGAAATACATGTTCTGCTTTATAAAGTCTTAATATCCTTAATCCATAATCTCTATCTATCTATCTATCTATCTATCTGTCTGTCTGTCTGTTTTGGTAGTAAATCTATTTGAAAACACTACTCTGCCTGCAGACACTTGTGTTAGGTATCACTGCACCATCTTTCACTGGGTTTAAGTGGTGGAACAAGCAGCCAATTGACCACTTTTAACTTGTCTGACCTCATTACGTTTGTAGTGCTGCCCGCATTCATTTTTTAAACAGAAACATTTGTGCTGCTCTTTTGTTTGTGCTGTGTGCCACCATGAGGGTTTTTTGCTGAAAGGCACCACCACAGTTTTGACAAGCATGAAGGACATAGTGTTGGTGCTTCACTGCAATCACTGACATTGAGCTGATTACCTCATCGTCTACAATGTAAATTGCTACATATTCTATTTTCTTTATCTATTTATTTAAGCTTCAGAGAGAGAGACACATGAAACACGACAAACAAATAACCTCACAAGGGATCATAATAGACACCTTAACCACCATCTGAACACTTTTCATACAGAGTTAATTAGTCGTCAAAATTAATTTATAAAGCTATCAGCTGAACTCTGATGATCATCAGATCTGCATACTAAAGACACAGAAGGAAAACCTGATCCCCTCGTCCTTCCTCCACTCCTCTGTCTATCGGAGAGACACTGCAGTTTAATACTATAAATGACCTACTGACCCTGTTCATAATATGCAGGCAGAGTGCAGCACTGGCACTGCAGTGCACACACACACACACACACACACAGTGCAGATATAGAGTCACCTTTCAAAAATGCTGTTGTGTTACAAGCACAGATGCAGATACAGAGAGGAAGAAGAATCATTTCCTGCTTGTTTGCCTGGGACAGGAAAGCAGGGAAATAAGGACTTGGAAGGGGTCCAGGGAGCTTTCCTAGCCTAGCCTGCCTGCCTACAAGTCACACCAGCATGACCACAGAGCCTCCAACTAGCCACACCAGCCTACTGGAGCGTAACAGTCAGCCAGCTCCCCCCAAATCACCCCAATATGTCACTTCTGTGCTGTCAAGGTCAACCGTCCGCTCTCGTTTTGTCACTCTTAACGCTTACATGTAAATACATGCTCAGAGTAATGTGGTGACTTATCTTGGTTTGGGCTATTTCTCTGGGAACCTCCATTTTTTTTAATCATGCAAATTCAATCATTATTAAACATAACATACCCTTTCTAGCATCTGAATCACTTGGAGGTTATCTAAATTTGGAAGAAATGTTAATATAATCCAAGTAATATATTTTCTCAACATTATTTTAATGTAAAAAAAAATTATTTTTATGGGATTTTAAAAATGCTGCATCCTAATTGGGTTTGGTACTACAGCACTACAGCAGTGCTAATAAAGTCACCAGAGGGGTGAAAAAAGAGAGAGACAACAACAGAGAGGCAGGAGAAGACAGATAGACAGTTTGGTCTGGAGCTGCTGCTGGTGTGTCTGGATGTCTGACACCTTGAGTTCAACTTGATTACACTGGAGAGAGCTGCACTTTAGCTTGGGAGAGCCCACGGTTGTATTGGGGGAATGAGTTACAATGGATCTAGACCAGACATGTAAATGTCTATAATTAAGATAATAACAACTATGCTTTAGGGATGAAAAATAAGCTGCTATCAAACACCTGTTTTAAAGAAGCCACCCACATCCCGAAGAAGCAAAGATAAGTCTCTGCTCCAGCTCTGTCATCCACTGCCAAAACATCACTATACTTATATGATATAACCTGTATATAATGGCTTATTGTGTGTGTGGTAACCCAGGAGTGAGTGATCCCTACAGACAATTTGGTTTCAAATGAGCATAGGATACTGTTGAAAGGGTTACTGTATGCCTCTCTCTGCTCATTTCCAAAGAAGAGACTCTTTTCCTTAGAAAGACATAAACAAACAGTAGACAGACAAGGCTTATTGTCTCTCTCTCTCTATCCTGTCTCTCTTCCAGTGTGTGTGTGTGTGAATGTGGTGGTGGTGGGGGGGCACAGCGCGAGACAGCCATGTTCTCCCAGCCTCCTCGAGCCAGTAACCATGACAACAGGATGGCTGGGAGACACGGTTCAAGCTCAATTGAGGCCGGTGTCTTTCTTTTTCTCCAAAATAGACCTTGGTCGCGTTTCAAGATCGACTTGTCCTCCCAAAAGCGGAAAGGAACCGTTTTTCTCTTCCTCTTCTCGGGGGACAGAGAGAGAGAGAGAGAGAGAGAGAGAGAGAAAACACACACACACACACCTCCATAAAATCCCACGGCCCGCACGGTGCATATCTTTCAGCCTATATTGGCTCCACAAACACTGCTGTCCTGAAGCCTGCCGGTGCGAGTAGGCTGCAGGCTGTGTGTGCATTTTTTGGTGACACATTAGCAAGAAAAACAGGACGCGAAACCTCAACGCAGCCTCCATGAGAAACGCTTTTGCTCCTCTCGCTAATAAACTAAAAAACATGATATCAAAGCAATGGTTTCGTTATAATTGTCGGTCAAATGGAGAATTAAGCGTTAACACAGCCCCTCTAGCCTAAAACGGTAACACTTTAAACATGCGTGTTTTCATTTACCGTAGCATTTCTTCACTCACCAGTAAAATGCGCTCAGTCAGAGGCTGAAAAGGAGAGTTTAGCGGCGGCGGTGGTCCTCTCTCTCTCCCCTTCTGTCTCTACATCCACACCGGGGAATAACACTGACAGACGGGCTCTTTTTTCTCTCCACGCTGAACGTCCTTCCCAGCTGCCCCCCTCTCACCGGCATGCGCGTGCGACCGTTGCTCACTGCCGCCGCCGCCGACCGACCGAAAGCTCGTGGTGTAGTCTCGCGCCTCCGCGCAGGCTGGTAGGGGCATGCGGGAGGTCCAGGCGGCGGAGAGCGATTACTGAGCGGATTGATGAATGGATGGATGAACGGAGGCGTCCTCCCCGTCTCCTCCTCTCTGTGGAGCCTCTGTGTGTTTGACTGGCAGCTGAGAAATTGTAATTCCGCTCCTCCGGCTGCTCGGGAGCACCATCACTCCCCCGTGGTTAGCGCGCGGCGTGAGCGGTACGTGTCTCGAGGGCCTGTTGATATCAGACACTATAGCCTGCAGTGAAGATTAGCACTGGCAGTTATGTTGACATAAGTCCTTCTCCTCTCTGTCCACTGATGATATAACTACCCGGCGCGCTGTGTACAGAATATCATTAAAATCACTTAAACTTTAACTTTGTCGGAGGAACTCATGCAGACTAAGCTCTCGTTCCCAGACTGAGGTCCAGGGATCCTCATAGCACCTGGGGAGGGTTCTAGTATGTCCTCAGAGGGATGGGTTTACATGTTTTCACCACATATTGGCATTAGGAAAAAGTTTGGGAATTGACCAGAAAAACAAAGCATGCAGATGATTTACAGACAGTCAAATAGTGCTGTCCAAAGTCTAAAGTCCTGCAGCTGTCATATCTGGATGTAGCATTGGTCATGCTGTAGTTTGGTTTTGATAGGAATTTGATGTGTGCAAGGGAAAACATGACCCATGGAACAGTCAGTATCCTGCCTCTGTGAAACAGTTCAATCTAATTAAGCCAAAAACATACTGGACATATATTTAAAGTGGTTGCCTCAGGTTTATAATCTGTAACAAATGATGGAGAACTCAGTTTGGCTTGGTACAATATGATGATGGAAACTGTTTCAGATTTGGAGAGTTACATTTTATTTCTTTCTACAGTTTGTTATCACAGCGCAGTGCCATGACCTTTGACCTGCTGGTTGCTGTTAGCTTTTAATACTAGTGTTGAAAACCACTGTTATAGGCAATCACTACTGGCTAGGATAGCCAATGTAACTGTTTCAGAAACCAGCAGGTTGTTTTTCAGTGTATCATTAATTGTAAGCAATTGAATCGTAGCTTCTGACCTCAGAGGACACTCTGTATTTCCTGCTGATCTTTTTTCAGTTCCTTGTTTCTAAAGGTGTTAGTCATTGTCTGTCAGTGACTGTCAACACTCCTTCCATTGTGGCATGCCCATAATTACAGCCTTCTCAAACAAGAAATACCACTAATTAAACCACTGTAAAGGAGACAATCAGTTATGTAGGCTGGAGAACAAAGATGAATAGCTTTCAGTGTTAGCTGACATTTTTTGAATAACATTGACTTGTTATTAATAGACTGTACGTGCTTTTGTGTGCCTATATTTCTATATACGGTATATGTGTTTGTGCCAACTTCTCTGTCAAGATAAGGAATTGACTGGGTGTCTGATTTTTGCCTAGAAAGACAGAAAGAGTGATAGACAAGGCGCCACTGATTGTGGGGTTGAAAAGACAATAATGTCTGCCCTGAGCTTGTGATGATGGCACAGTGTTTGGTCTGTCGGAGAGTTGAAGATAACACAAAATGTTTAAATTCTCGGCTTTACTGACGGACAAGCAGCTCATGTTATCTGCTAGCCTATACTGTTTATGTTAATTAGCTCCTGTCCACTCTGCCCTTGACAAAGCACAGAGGACATTTCTTCCACCAGCAAAAATGCCCACCAACCATTTTTCACTCCCTTTCAACCTGCTTTTTCACTCTCCCCTCACTCATCTCCCATGTGTAAAACCAGCAAGCTAAGAGCCAGTTCCAAGTCTTTGTATTGTCTTTAAAACATGTAGTACAGTGGTTTGAGAGTACCCCCTTAATGGTACACCTCAAGGTCATAAACAGAGGTAGAGCAGCAGTACACAATCACAAATATGGCTCTGCGCTGTTTGCTGCCAAAATTTTACAATGTTTTCTTCAGGGATCGTGAACACAGCCCTTTAAATGTCCAACAGTTCCAAGCTTTAATCTAATGTCTGCATGGATAGAGAACCTCAGCCTCCAGTCCAGTGATCTCCAGTGATCAATATCACATTAGAAGGAGACAGAAGAAGGGGGGAGTGGCTGAAAACAGATAAAGAGAGAAGAAAGAGAGAAGAAGGGGGGATTAAGAAGAAGGGAGATGCATAAAGTAACAGAGATCATGTGGACAGAACAAAAGAGGCTGGTGTGTGTTTGAAGACAAGGGGAGGAGAAGGTTAGAGAGGCGAGGCCCACATCTTGACAGGTAGAGGGGGGTTACACCAGGAGAGAGATGGGGAGGAGAGGGGAGGGGAGGGGAAGAAGACGGGGGCAGTAGGTTGAAGATGAACAGATGACCGGAGAGAGACAGAGGGAGTGGTGGAAATAGTTTGGGGGAAACCCACTGCAGACGCAATGTCAATCCTAATTACTAATTCATTAACCTGCCCGGCTCCCTTCCCCCTCCGTAGCCACACACATAAACACACATACACCCACATGCACTCACTGCTCCCTGTTCTGTCCCTCCACTGTGTCCCACGAGGCAGAGCGATGGATGGATTGAGAAATGAAGAGGTGTGTCTGCAGCTAAGTGACATCTGCAGGGTCGTGATGGCGGCAATGTGTTGGGAACACTGGAAATCCCTGATGTGACAATGGGAGGGAAGGAGGGGGAGGAAGAGGGTGAGGAGAAAAGCTAACAGCTTGCGTTTTGTTTTGTTGGGGTGGGTGGTCTCCTGTGATGGTGCACATAAGTATATTAATGTGCTTGGCTGTGGTGTCAGAATACGTATATGTATGTGTGCCATCGTGCACACATGTACCTGTGTCTGTGTGTGTGTGTGTGTGTGTGTGTGTGTGTGTGTGTGCAATGATGTGTAAAGTGTAATGGCATAAGGAGTGTGTGTGAGTGTGCATGCATATTAGCATATGAAATGAAAGCAGGTAGTGGGGAAGATAAATCAATATGCTGATGTTGGTGTGCTCAAGTAATAACATTGTGAGCATAATCAAAGCAAGGGGGAGGTGCTAGACAGAGTGATGGTGTGTGTCCTCAGACTCTTTGAGTGTGTATTTGTGTGTAGGCGACAAAGGTACACACATACATGTTCACCTCCACACACACACACACACACACACACACACACACACACACACGCATGCATGCACACGCATACGCACACCTCCTGCAGCATTCCTCTGCACATGCTCACACATACAGCTGACGATAGAGATACAAATGTGAACACACAAGTACACATATTCATGCACTCAATTTTGCATGTACAAACACACAAACACACTCACTCAAAAGAGGATGCAGTGCCTGCTGACTGAGGTGGAATTAAATTGAGAAATCCTCCAAACGAGCATCGATCCACAGAGTTTACAGCGCTGGCTCTGTCTGCCACAGCAGGGCAAACAACACAGAACTCTGTGAGATACCTGGGGCACACACACGCAAGCAGGACATATATATATATATATATATATATATATATATATATATATGAGACACACACACATTCACATGGTGTGAATGGAGTGCTTCACAGCAGAATGCTTTAGACTGTAAAAGCATGTATCTCTGATATTTGATATTAAATTTGTGCATGTGTGTGTGTGTGTGTGTGCAGATTCACTTGTGAAGATGAACACAAATAAGAAGAGTTGCTTCAGATTTTTTAATAAGCAAACCAAACCTCCCATGACAACACTGAAAAAGTTGTTTCTTATAAAGCTGTTTATTCTATAAAGCTGAATAAATCATTTAAAAATCCTGTTTTGCAGGAACAATAAGAGATGTTTACTAATGCAAGAAAGTAAACAGGAGTCCCAGCAAACTTGTTTTCAGCTAGTACTGTGTATTAACTGCAATATTTAGCAGAGATATTTGGATGGACTGGATAAAAATAGCTTGACTCCAAGTAGAGTAAAACTTAAATCCAATACAGTTTTATAAATCCATTGTATGCTACCTGCCCAGCGTTAACTGACAGTATTTAGCATTTGGCATTTAGAAGCTTGAGAGTCAGATATTTCCTTCAGAGCTTGATAGACAGCAGAACAGAATTAAAAGGAGATTGAATATATGACTTACATTCACCAGGTGACCAGAAACATGACTTCAAATGAATGATAATGTTGCTCTGCATCTTTTGTAAATGGGTAACTATTTGCTAGAAAGTTAGTAATATCAGTTTTATTGGATAAGTCATTTATTGGATATGTCAGTACTGCATTACAGCTTTTATCCACTGCCCCCAAGTGGCCAAAAAAAATAATCTATTTCAGGTGAATAGTTCAACGTCCATCCCCCTCTTTCTGAGAAGTAGATGAGAAGATTGATACCACTCTCATGTCTGCATTAAGTACAAAGCTGGAGCCAGGAGGTGATTTGCTTAGCGTAGCATAAAAAGGTCAGGTATGGGGAAACAGTTAGGTTGGTTCTGTCAGAAAAATCAAAAACACACTCACCACACTTTACTAACTCACTAATTAACACTGTAGAAATGTTTTGTGGTTTTAGGGAAGTTAAGTGGTGTAACTATTTCTTGATGAAATGCACTTTACCCATCCGGCCAGCTGTTGTTTTCCCATACATTTATGGAAAAGTAACAGTCACACTATGTAACATTCTTTCAAACCACAAACTGTCATTTTTTCATTTATGTCTTTCATTTCTATTTATTGCTATCAACAATGTTTTAATTAGTTATTACCAATCATACGTTTTAGAGAATTAGGCCAGTGGTCTCCCTCTGCTTCTAGTTTGTGTGCTATGCTAAGTTAAGCTAATCACCTCCTGGCTTTAACTCAGTGCTTAACACAGAGAGTGATATCAATCTTTTCATTTATATATTTACACATATTTCCTAAAATGTCAAATTATTTTAATACTAACGGTAGATGTCAAGTTGTAAATACAAACCTGCAGATTTCATAAGGTCACTGGTGCCATTAAAAATGGGCAGCTGGTAGATAGATATTGCCACCATTAAAAAACAAGTGTGTAATTTTTATTTATTACACTTGGGAAAGGGAGAGTAGCTTAGAGGCAAACATCATGGTGCTGAGGCATCATCAGTAACATAACATCCTTGTTCCAAAACATTTATCTTTCCTTAGTCACGCCTGAATGTAAAAAGAAAAGAAACGTCTCCCCAGCGCTCACGTTGGACATCATTATTTAGCTGCATGGCTTTGTGCTGGACTCCAGTGATTCCCTTGACTACCTCATCAGCATTCATTACCACTGAAGAGGAGGGGGACACGACATGTCAGCACTTATGAATGTGTGTGTGTGAAAACGTGTCAGTATGTGTGTGTGGCGCTCATCTGGGTCATTATATCCACAGGCATGAAAAAGCAGGTTACAATGACACACATCCCTCCACGTGACAGAGACAAATAGAGTGGGGGAGGGTCTTTGTATGAGCATCAGTCACTTCCACCTGTGACCACTTGTCCTTAACACTGAGCTAAAAAATGGAGGAAACAGAAAAAATACTGTGTGTGTGTGCAGTTTATACTATATTCATGGAGACAGCCCACTATACTTCTATCTATCTATCTATCTATCTATCTGAAATGAAACCCATGATGAACTGATTGCATCCAGATTCCACAAAATTTCTCTTGAGAAATGTGAAACATACACACATACATCCATGCATAAACTCACACTGTCTTTATTTGTGTACATATGTGTGTGTGAGTGTGAGAGAAAGCTATCCAGACAGACAAACAAGGAAAACACTGGCGACCTTGCCAACATGGTGACAGAATGTGCCATGTGTGTTAGAGACACTCTCTGTTCTGAGGGTGTGTGTGTGTGTGTGTGTGTGTGTGTGTGTGCCAACTGTGAGTCTGCCGAGTAGCCAGGTCAACAGACAGACTGGTCACCACAGCAACAATGCCAAACTCGGCTCCTCTGTGCCAAGTTGTAAATATGGAAGTCATATAAAAATATGAGAGTCATACTGCCCCTGGAATCACAAGGCAGTTGAAAAGTTGCAGGAAGACAGCATGTTGACACCCAGAAGGAGTCAGTCTATGAGTGTTTCCCTCTGCTGAGCTAACAGATGATATGTGAACCACCTCATAGCCAAACTGTATGATTTTTAAATATGGCCTGGCAGTGCAACATCACTGTAAACTGGCTTTATCTCTGCCTTTATCTGGTATCCAAGATACGTATACATTGTCTTAGACAAATGCAAACTCACATATCTCCCTGTGAGGTTTTCCCAAGAAGGAAACAACAGACAAGTTTTCTTTAACTCATAATAAGTGAATTGAGTAAACATAAGCAGCCATTATACATCTGTCCATTAGCTATATGCTTATCCTTTGAGGGGGACGAGAGCCCATCCCAGATGGCACTGGGTGAGAGGCATAGTATACTGAAACATAAGCAGCTCCTGTATAAATACAAGTGTGTAGTGTGTACATACTGTAGGTGTCAAAATGAAATCCATGGGTGTTTTCCCATCAAGTTACAGTTCAGAAAGATGGTCTCAGTCAGTATTCAAGTGTTGTTCCTCAGTTACACACAGTTGTACAAACTCTGGAGCGTTGTCAGCATTCCTCTCTTTGCCTGGTGGGCACTGCTGCTGCCAGCTAACAATCAAGCTTTAGTCAAGGCAGGCAACTGCTGTGAGTGGAAACAGTCTGTTAAACCCACTGCTCACTACCTGCCCAACACCAAACCACAGACAAAGTGAGCAACAAGCTGCTGAGTAGGCCTATTTACACTTTTACCCAAGTGAGACAACTTGGGGTTCAGTTTCTTGCCCAAGGAGAGTGAATATTGTATGTTTGACCAATGGCCAGAAACATGACCTACTGGATGTGTAAATAAGAACCTGTTTGCTAACACATTCTCTATAACAACTTTATATGGTGATATTATGTCATATGCAATCATTGAACCAGCTCTCCTCATAATATGGGGTTTAATTTCCAACCCATATAAAACCTGATTATAGTAGAACTGCATAGTATAGTATAACTGTACTTTTATTAGATGCAGGAATGTGAGCGCAGTATCCTATATTGTTGACAGCCTGCGTGGTTTAATGATATTAAAGTCATCTGTAAACTCATTTTGCAAGTTATGTAAAAATAGTCAACATGTGGTATCATGGTAACATGTTAGACCAACCATTCCAAGGGTGCTTACTCCAGCACAGCTTGATCTGAGAGTTAAATTACTTTGGGGACTGCAGTAAAACTTCTTTGTGGTTTGTTTAACCACATGCATCTCTCATGTGAATCCATGGTAATGCTCATCCTCCTCACAGAGCAGGCTCCATGTCAGCGGGGTATATGCATTAAACATGCGCAGGCTGAGGGGAGACGATGTTGGAATACCAATAATTTTGCCATGGAAAATCTGTCTGACCATGTTGCTGAATCAGGCCAACAAAAGCATGATGAGAAGTATCATGTTGAGGTTAAAAGAGAAAATCTCCATCCTCAGCTATGCTGTTAATGTTATTTCAGATGTATTGTAATTCTTCATATTTTAACAATTCAAAGAATGCATGTTAACACTGGAAGAAAATAGATTATGCAGATTTAGTCTCAGCAGAGAACAGAGACTTATTGGCAGTCTCTTCTCTCTCTCTGTCTTAGGATGCATGGTTCGATTTTACAGGTCAAAGGTCATGGAGATTTTTGTCAATTGTGTATCCTTGGTGACTGTCTCCCAAAATGGACTAGTGAGGGTGCCCGGAGCAAAATTACCCCCCTTAACTTGTGTCCCCCAACTTCCCCAGCAAAGTGGATTAATTGTAAATTAGTGTGCACTATAGAGCAAAAGGTGACAACAACTGCAGTATTATCAGGAAAAAAATCTAGTGACAGCACAGAAAAGAACAGAAATGTTCGATTAAAATATATTTTTTATGTCTTAAACATAGATTTTGACGCAGGGGACCACACATAAGACAGCACAGAGTAAAAATCCAAGAGCCACACTGATAACTATTACCATTCCAGTCTATTAATCAGTTCATCACAGTGCCACAAAGCAAATTAAGGAACCATTTAAAGGAATAGTTCACATGGCTCAAATGAAATTTAACTAATCTCACATGGCAACGTAAACTCCAATGACTTTCATTAGAACACCAAGCATATAATTTCCTTTAAACTAACTTTTTTATAAGTGGACATTTATGAGAATGGATATCCTGAACTCAAATTGTTAGAGTCACTTAGAACCATTTAAACACTAAGACTCAATAAATAAAAAACATATTTATTTTTGAAGTATTACTACAAGTACCATTATTTGGTGCTCCCTAACCAGGTTTACAAGGATCTCTTGATGTTTTATTGACTTGCTGTTTTATCTTTCACCAGCAGAGGGTGCTATTCATACATGATTACCATTTGAATGTGACCACATGTCTAATCCAGTCCACACAGATCCAGGTGTAGTGATAATGAGCTGATAACAGTCTTTGGGACTTTGCTAAGGTGTGTACTGCGAAAGGAAATATAAAAGTAAGAATGTGACAAGGACAAATTTTTTTCCCTGTGGAAAAAAAATTCCTGATACTGAATAATTCCTGTTAATAGCACCAGTGGAGTGTAAAAGGTGTGGCTTCAGGTTGATTAGAAGACCATGTGTGAACAAACTTTCCCCACATCCACCATGTGCATTATTCAAGTCATGCAGACACACAAACATCCACGTACAGCTCACGTACAGTTCCTGCCTGATGTAGATCACTGTTTTGTTTTGCCCTGGCAGACCTGACCTTGACCCCAAAGGGAAATAAGAGATTGTGTGTTTGCTCATGTTTACATGCGCTAACTTTTATCTTTCTGATGATCAGATGTTCTCAATATTACGATAAGGAAAAGAGTGAAAACAAGTTATTCCTGGAGATAAAGTCGGGTTTAGACCAGGGTTATGGTTAGAATTAGGTCTAATAAGACAGACATTAACTTTAGGTTGAGATTTGAGCTCAGAAGTTAAGGCTTAAATTGAAGCTGTTTTAAGTTTAGAGTTTATCTTAGCTGTCTCTCTGTCTGTCTGTCTGTCTCTCTCTCTCTCTCTCTCTCTCTCTCTCTGTGTGTGTGTGTGTGTGTGTGTGTGTGTGTAGACCTTGAGCTTGCTGCCCTGATACCAGTGACAAACAGAGAGACAAACAAACCAGTATCTGGTATCACTGTAGCACTGGTTTTGGTGGAGTTTTGGAGATGATGACAGCTGTGGTTTTGTTTTGCGTAATGCTGAGTGTAGTGGAAGTTTAGGGTAAATTTCATTAAACTGATGATAGCTTGTTGTTTTCACACCAACTGAAACAGACCAGAGGTCTGCTTGAACTTTTCACTTGTGTTTTTTTAATCCCTTTTTTTGCAATAAAGTATATGTGAGGTATTAATATATATACATATACATATGTTACATGTTTGCAAATTTCCCCCAGTGAGTTCAAATCTTAAGACAATGACTTATTCGGTTGATTAAATAATTAAGTACAGTACAATAAAAACCATTATTCAAAAAAAGGAAATCATGTAACTAGCTAATACATTTTTACCTTTCCAAATTAAAATGCATTTTTCTAAACAGCAGATTGTTTGCTCAGTTATACTGTTTTAGCCTAGCTTGTTGTTGGCTGATGTCAGTTAATGTCAGCTAACAGCTCTTTACCTGACATTACAAGTCAGTTTGCTGACAAAACTGAATTTATATAATATAAATTTTACCAGTCCATAATTTTGATATAATAAACTAGTTTCCTTCAAAAACAAAATCAATCTAAGAAACCTTCAATAAATTATTCTTTACTACTCTTGTGTTTATATATTTTGTCATTTACCATTTTTCAGTTACAACTGTTACCTACAGAAGGTCATTGTCTCCCTTGTTACTTTCACTTGTTGTGTACTATATATATCAAATACCAACCAAACCTGAAATTAAAGAAAACATAAGTGAACAAAGAACAATTAACATTTACAGGAAGATTGTATTGACTGTAAACACTCCCTGTAGGTCACACCCACATTGCCCTGACAGGTCAGTAATATCAGGAGACAGGTTAGTCACCTGCATATGAAGTGAAGACACATGTAAAATATTATTAGCCATAATTACTCAGAAGCATGTGACTGACACTTGCACCATCTCACTGGACTCTTCTGATCTGGCACCAAGAGGCGGAGCGAACACAAAACAATGACTGCTGGCACGATATGTGTGTCAACAACCTGTTGACGGAAATAAATGGGAAATAAATATCCAGGTTCCATCCTGCACATGTGGTGTTGTGATTAATGGTTTCATACAAAGCCACCAGGACTTCCTGTAGGAAGAAAAAGAAAGAAGGGGGTAAACACAGCTCTGCAGAGCCTGTCAGTCAGATAAAATTAAAACAGTAGATGCAGGAAAAAAGTCTGAGAATCACTCCCTTTTCCCATGCTGCTACATATGGAGAGGTTACAGCCTGTCAGGGGAAATTAAATTCCTTGTGTCCTTGAATGTAGTTGAATATCACAGGGAGCAAATTAGAAAGATTAAGCTATGAAGTTATTTATGGCAGCGAATAGATGAGTATATACATGGGGAAATATTCTTTCTTAGTATTTCACCAACTGCTGTTATTTATTGTTTGTAGCATTGTAGGAATGTAAATAGGAGAAAAGAGGAGAAGGAGACAGGAGCAGGAGGAGAGGGAAAGAGGAAGGAGGAAGCAGGAGAGAAAAAAAATGTGGTGATGTCAGCCCGCCCCACTCCCATTCAGTACAAATGCAACAGAGCTGAGCTGAGCCCGCATACCACTGCTGCTGACTGATGTGATCCCACACACA
The DNA here is from genome assembly GCF_001640805.2 of Lates calcarifer. Lineage (NCBI taxonomy): Eukaryota > Metazoa > Chordata > Actinopteri > Centropomidae > Lates > Lates calcarifer. The sequence goes on from NC_066840.1 coordinate 4,771,838, forward strand.
CACACAAAGGCACACTCTCTCTCGTCACACACACTCATCATACCACACTCATAGCGGCACTGAAACCCCAGACCAGTGCAGGGAGATGCTACCGGCTGGCAACCACTGAGTAAGTCCACTTTTCCCTCCTCTTCTTTCTTTCTCTGTCTGTCTTTTGTTGCCATTGCCATTCTGCGGGCCTGTCTAAGTTCATTTATCTCTTGCACTCTCCTCTGTCGCTGTGAAATGACCAGTATTTTCTCAGACTGAGAGACTTTTCAAACTTTTCCTCTCAGTATGCCGTGCACATACCTTTCCCTCTACTCGCTCCCTTTCTTTCCTTTCTCTGCATGTGAGTGGAGGCAGAGAGGCAAATCCCAGACTTATTTGCATGTTGGCGCAGAGCCAGGGCTGGATGCTTTGCCTTTATATGTGTGTGTGAATAATAGAACTGTAATGAGTGGATGTCAATCTGCTATATGTTAATTTTGTCCTTGTGTGATGTTGTTTTTCTCTGATAAGTTTGGCGTGTTTATGTCTTGATTTGAATATTTTCTTTGTGTTGCTGAGCCCAAGTTCAAATGTGTAGAGTTAATTACAGAAGCAGTGATTCAGGTTTAAGACTGTTCATGTATCTTGTTCAGATTTATGGTCATGTAGCTTGAGCAATTTGCCTCAGAGTAGTTTGTTCAATCACAGACTCTCAAAGGGGATTTACAGCTCCTACACAATGAAAGAATGAATGAAACAAAACTAAGCTCTGTATACATTAAAAAAAAAAAAAAACAAATCAAAACAAGCTTAGCATTTGGCTAGTTTTATTATTAGAAGAAGGTAAGTAACAGTCAGCTGAAAACTATTTTATCTTGTTACTGTTTCAGAGATATATGAGCTGCTGTATTTTTAATACTACAGCTTAATTCATTTTGAATATCTTTATGCCATGTATTTAAAGAAAGACGCTCCCTAAGCTAGCTGTCTGCAGGCCAGAGTGTCAGGCTGTTCCTTTAAAAGAGAAAACCCATATAAAATCATGTTTTTTGTTAGTTTCACAAATTAGGTTTAGTATAATTCTATGGTTCAACTGTGGCCCACATGGCCACACCTGAAACATTAACTTAAAAGCCGATATTTCACCTCTGTCAGCGTCTGTTACTTTACTGTAATATTAAACTGCCCTCGAGTAGAGATTGGTGAATCCTTATCAGAGACACAAACCCTATTGGCTCTCACTCTGCAGTTCACTGTTTGGAATCTTTCAAATCTAAGTGCGTACGGGGCGGAGACTGCTTTTGTAGAGCATGTTTACACACAGTTTAAGGTGAAGGTTGTTTTCTGGGATTTTGCTCTTGAGGACTTCCTGACTGAGTTATAAGTAGCCGGGAAGGCTGTTGATGGCTATCAGTGTCACGTGTGTTGATAAGGTGCTAAAAACAGTGAGAGTTGGTGTTTGAGTGTGTGTGTGAGAAAGAGAGAAAGGGAGAGAGGAAGATACAATCAATGTAGAAACTGAGCAGAACTATAGCTCTCTGTTGCTCTCTGCCTGTGTGTCTGTTGCCCCCACATAGCATGCAGTCATTAATACCCCACCCTGTGTGTGAGTGTGTGTGTGTGTATGGGTGCATGTGTGTGTTGACATACTGAACCTGCCCCTGTTTGCCTTTCAGTGTTTGAAAGCACAGTGGCATTCTCGCTCTCTACTGTATGCAGAGTAAACACTGCATGCACACACATACACACACATCGCAGTTGGAATTTTGGCTTATTTGCTCAGGGCCCATTGTGTTCTATCAGCCAGAGATTCACAGGATTGAATGGAGGGGACCAAAACAGTACAGTAGATATAATCTCTCTCTCTCTTCTCTCTCCCTCTCTCTCTCACAACTACAGCATCCACACACTGCACCCTCTCCCCTGGAGATCACAACACACTCCTACTTCACAGAGGAAGGCCACTTGACAAGAGACACTACATTGACCTCCAGCAGTTAGACTGTACCTGATCCTACATCCTACAAAGAAAGGGGAACCTGACTCTGAGTGGAGCAAGAAAAAAGGAGCAATCATACCCCACCACTGAAACACAACCCACTGAACCAAGAAACACAGGGGCTGACGGCCGTCTCTGGCTGCTTGGGAACAGAGGCAGGATGCTGGCGAAAATCCTTGAGGACATGTGGGTGGAACCGGAGGTGCTGGAGGCCCTCAGTGAGGAGCAGAAGAGGATCCTGTTCCTAAAAATGAGAGAGGAGCAGGTACGCCGCTGGAGAGAGCGTGAGGAGAGGGAGGAGAAGGAAGGAGGATACAACAACATCAGGCAAAAGAAAGGTAGGGTGGTTTTTCCAAACTGGTTATACTGGCAAGACATGCTGCTGCATAGAATACATAATGTGTCACTCCCTTACACTAGAGTATGAGTTTGGTTTCCAGTAAAGCAAAAAAACACTGACTGACAGGATTGTCTCTTTATAGCAGGAAGCAACAAGGTTTCTGGGAAACAGGCCTCATTTTAACTCTAACGTGAGTTTAAAGCTACTAGCTTCTCTAAGATGGTCTCATTTCTTTACAAGATCAGAGTGTCAAGTACAAAGCGCAGTTCATTTAGAATTATCTGTGCATTTAGCAAGAAAGTAAATAAACAGATTTTTTAAAATGTAAAGTCGAGCTTTAATCTCAGTTTAACTTACATATTCAGTCCCCTTGAAAACACAGAGATCATCCACATGGTCCTCAGTATTGTTTTTGGAAATTTTTTATATTTTAAGAAGAGTTAATTTCACAGTTGTACACACTAAAGAATTAACATGCAGGCTTTGAAACAGCATTAAAGGTGTTGTATGTAAGTTTTTGCTATTGCTACATAGCCACCATTAGCATTAACAGCTGTTTACGTAACAAGAGCTTCATCCATCTTTGTGTTTACTTCATCCTCTTGTGTTGGACTGAAGGCAGACTGGACCCTACAGTGACTCACTATCGCAAAGTGGTAACTACCAGACAGGATGGGCTGGGGCTAGCCAGTTAGCATGCTAGCTTCAGTAGGAGAAACATGATAGACACAGAAACAAAACAAGAGTTAACATAAGCGTAACTTTCCACCACTGGAGACAGCTGTTGACAATTAAAGGAATGAAGTATGATGCTGAACTTGCAATGCTTCTTCTAGAAGTAAACAGCTGTTAATGCTTATGTTGGCTATGTAGCAATAGCGAAAACTTACATATAGCATCCTTAAGGGAGATACTACTGATACTATTTGCAGGAAATATAGTTGAGCAATAAAATGGATGACTGAGATGGAAGAAATTATTTCACTTTAATCAGAGTTTCAGTGACATTTTGGTGGCTAGTCTAACATTTCTTCAGGGGGTAGGTACTGATTTTGATTTATGACCTCACTATTAATATTTGTAAAATCCTGGCACTGTGTAGTCCTCATATAGTTACCACACACATTTAAAAAAAGTCTATATGGAGAGCAATTACTGTTTTTTCTCTGTATCTATAATTCATCACTGTTACTACTATTTCTTTAAATTAATTCCATATAGTTAGTCATTAGTAAGCCCCTGTATAACTAATTGTTGACCAGAAGTCCCCTAAACTCTGAGAGCACATGAGTAATGAAACACAGATACACAAGCTGTGTAGTAACACTCTCTCAGGTTACCAATCTCATTAATGTGTTTTTTTTTTCTTTTCATTGCCCATGTCTGCCTTTGCTCCACCTGTCTGTCTTACTCATTTCATCCACCCTTCCTCCATTTATCTGACTCACTGAGACTCTATCTCCTCCACTGGTTCACCTGCACAATGAGTGTGTGTGTGTGTGTGTGTGTGTGTGTGTGTGTGTGTGATACCATGTGACAGGCAGCCTCTATTGCCGCCACTTGAATCATTCTGCAGGCGTTGCCACGCTTTAAACCACATATTAAGTTACCGTCTTTGTTTACCCAATCTCTGCTATGTCACCTGAGAGGCAACTGAGTGTGTTGTCGTCTTGTTACACAACACACAGTCCAGTTAGGCATCTTTAATTCTTTGTTTGCAGTGCTGTTGTCGGGAAAGGTCCTTACACGTGCATACAGGCCTATAGAGGTCACACAATTAAACCGAACCTGAGAATAAAGATTTCCACTATGTGCTTAATTTGTAGGTGTGGTAGTATAATAAAGAAAGACACTCAGTTGTGTAATAGCATTAGCCTGTGTGTCTTGTTAGTAATAACTCACTGTGTGAGCATGGAGGTGTGTTGCACTTACAGACCATGATGTATGTCAGAAATGGTCTTTGGTCAAGTGACATCAGGCTGAGACGTCCACACAATGCTCCTTTATGTGCTGTGTGACAGTACGCAAACACAAGTCATTTTCAAGAATATGAACAGGAACAGAGCTGCCTTTGTTAGCTGGCTCTGTAGAAATCTGTACAGTCAGTCCCCAGTGAGGAGGCGATTGCTTCTATTGACGCTTATAGTGTCTGTTCATTAGGCCTGCTGTGTCTTTCAAAGGGTTAATCTACACACTGACTCACAATTGGCAAGAATCTGCTGCTGCACAGCTCCGAGTGGATTTGCATTTTGAACTGTTAAAGCCACACCCCAATCAGTGATGTCATGGCAGGTGTTTCACCTTTATCAGGTGTTGTACTGTCATGGAAAGCACCTGTTATGACACATTGGGGAGCAGGGTTTATTTTTGTCCACTGTGTGGAAATGTAATGGAACAAAAGTCTGTTGGGCTTGGAAATTATTTGTGCATCTGCTGACATCAAGATAAGCAAACAATAAAATATGTAATGTGGTAAGTTATTACAGAATGCATTAATTAATGATTAATTCTACATTTGAAAATATAACTAAATATGATATTGTCATTGGTGTAATACATTATAGAAGTAAGAGAGACCAAAACGTTACACTCCTCAGTTGAGCCGATGCACAGTGTATCGAAACTAAACATTGGCACAACAACATGTGGGCTGCATGGAGTTTCTGTGAAGCTGACCCCAGGTCAGTTTCATGTAGGCTTGCCTGCTCACTCACAGGAAGGTGGTTACTGGTTTTTGTTTGCTACGTTTCCCCTTTTGAAATAATACCAAATTATTTGAACATGCTTTAGCAGTGTTTTGCCACAAGTAACCTTTTGCAGTGGGACAAGATTTATTTCAATAAAAGAAAGATAGAGAAAAGACTGGAGAGAACAGAGTAGGAGAGAAAGAGGGCAAATAGAAGAGAGTTTAACAATAACAGACAAAATCTGCGGCTGTTGTATGAGGTTCACCAGCTCTATACTTATAGGACAGCACCACCTTCTGGATAAAAGCCAGAATAACATGTTATTTGATGGCCTCTGCCATCTTTAAGCCTGATACTCTGTGATGAAAATATATCTCCTGTAAACTTACCCATTTTGTGTTTTCTTTTCTTTTTTCCCCTCCAGCTTCCAGTAAACATGTGAGGTGGCTGCTCGGTCGGGACGGGGATGTGAGCGTCAGTATAATCGGAGAGGTGGACGAATTCAGGTCCTCCAAACTCCTCCAGAGCCTCATGAACAACAGGTAGACACAGAAAATCAAAGGACGTCCCACAGAATTTCACATGGTGTCTCTGATGGACTAATTTTGTCTTTTTGACCTTGATTTAAATATGATAAGGAAGTATACATTTAGACTCTGGAACTGTAGCAGTGTTTTTCAAGTCAAGCAGCACAGTCACTTGTTTAAGTGATGGACTGACTATTCTGCTTTGTCAGTTCAGTTCATCTGTAACATGTCTCTTAACCAACACATATGAACATCCACAGAGGCCTCTGTTACCTTAATGAACAGATGACATAAATCTGATTGGCTTTGATAAGATAAACAGTAAATTAAAGAGTTTTCCCACAGCTCACCGTCTCCTCATCCCAATTTGATTACAGAAGTTATTTCCCAAATGACCAACTGGAGGATTGATTCAAAGGTTGGGGCGGCTGTTTGTGCGACTAAAAATGGATGTCTTTGTCTTCTAGACTCCACAGTGATAATATGAATGGCATCCAGACAGTGGACTTGCTGCCAGGAAGAGAGGCCCGGGAGCTTGGCTTTAAAGAAGAAATCCAGCTGCCCCTCGCAGATGTTAGCGTGAGTTAATGTGTTTGTGTGTGGGTTTGAAGTTTGGACGGTAAAATGGTCAGTGTATTAGAGTCTTACCATCAAATTACATCCCACTTACATTCAGGATTATCCAGCTTCATCGTCTGAGGAGGACGTGGACTCCTGCAGCGCTGATGACGACCTGAAGGACCCCACGGAGGACAGCGACAGTGAATCAGGCAGCAGCTCAGACAATCTCAGCGACTGGGCTCCTCTCTACAGGCCCCATCTTAGTAGCCATGGCAACCAGCCGCCGCTCATAGCCCAGCTGTCAGACACAGCGAGAGCTGACCCACAAGACAGAGGTGAGAAAACAGGAGAGGAGAGAAGAAGTAGAGAGAAACCTGATTTATGTGTTTTTGTTTTAAAATGTAAAATCCATGATAATCAGTGACTGATTCTGATATATGTAAAGGTAGAAACACTACCACATTGTAAATACACAACATTACAAGGACATTACAAGTCCTGCAAAAGAAGCAGCAGTACAATAACAGACACATATAATATTCTATATGTACAAAAAAAATGTAGTCAATGTATTCTTTGTGCAGATATATTTGTTGTATATTGATGAGGTGAAGATAATTTTAACTATTTCATATTTTCTATCAATTGTAAATAAGGCACTTAAGTAAATGCACTTAGTTACTTTACACCACTGCTTGCGTCATGTATAAATCTTAAGAAAAATGACCTATCTGCTTACAGACATGTTCTAATAAGAACTTTATCTCCAGATTTTAGGGAGTTTAAATTTTTAAGATAGCCTGAAATATCAAATGTCCCACATGAGTCAAAGGTTTAAAACCCAATAGATTATCTAAAGAATGCATTTCAAGCTTAGAAAGGAAACTGTTTTTCTTCACTAGTGAAAACTTAACTTCTGTCTTTTCTTTCCCTCTCAGAGATCATGCGTTGTGAAGAGAAAAAGTCAGAATATGGAGGTCGCGTAGCGCAGCTCAGGAGGGCATTCACAGATGATCTTCACAGCACAACACCTGCCTACACCAAACCTCCTATACCTGCCAAACCTGCTTACCTACAGAAAAGAAGCACACCCTTGGTCCATTAGGACCCCAGGTGTATCCACTCGACTACAAGGCAACACTTGACCTGCACTGAGTGTAACAAACCCTGTGCAGAAATAATGGCTCAGTGACATACTGTTGGACCAGGCGGTGGCCTCATGCATGTGAAGAAGAAGGTCCTTATTTGAACCTGAGCAGTGAACTGAGATTCACTTTATTAGGCCCCAATTCAAGGGCTGACTCATAGACAGAGAAATGTCTGGAGGGTGGAGTGAGAGAAAGACTTGAAAGCTTTTAAATCAAAGTCAACCTGAATGATAAAATGAAACAGCTTTGATGTTGCTGAGTTCAAATACACTCATATAGTTTTTGTGATTGACAGGCAGACACAGAGCGAGATGTCCAGAGAGACATACACTCACAGACTGTTGACTATTGGTGAAAAAACACAGTTTTATTATCAAAATGTCTTAAGAGGTTATTTACAACCAAAACTTTAATTCGATAAAATTATATTCATTTCTTCTGTACTGTTTAAAAAGTTGAAATTATTTTCAAATTTGTTCATGTAACTTGTCACTGTGTCGTTTTAACATCACTAACAAACACCAGTGTTGACAACATCTTCATCCATCATCTCAACAATCAACAATCACACTGGTGCAGGTGTTTGTAGATAAAATAAAAAGACTGAATTCATGGTAAAAGATAAACAGACTGTATTTGTGCCTCTATGCCTGTATACTGAGAGTACATGTACCTCAGACCATTCACTGACAATAGCACTGAGTAGCTCATCAGGAACAGTTGGCCTTTCTGTGTCCTGCTCATGAACACCTCCACATTTTGTTGGGAAGAAATCAAACCACCAACTGGGCAATTACCAAAGTGCTCTATACTATATTATGTGCCTCCTATAACTTGAACAATCTGTTTTCTATATAATTTGTGCTGTTCTTTGTTTGAATGATTGAACAGGCTACAATGACGTCACAACACTGTTTGTACAAATTTGTGGGAAATCATAGAGTGGTCCTACAGTGCAGTTTTTGGACATTGACACCATGTTAATGTAGTTGTTTTGGATTTAAGTAAGTAACTATGAAGTAGCTTAAAATGGATGGTGTTTACCTGCTCAGGAGCTAATGAACTATAGCTCTTTTTGCTAGCAATGCTAGCAGTGTGGCTCAAGGGATGGTTGACTTAAATATTTCAGCAACTATTGCATGGATTGCAACAGAGATTTTCTTCAGACATCCATATTCCCCACAGGATGATGCACGTAAAGCTGTTTTTGTGCTAATTACCAAATGTTAGCATGCCAACAACTAACAGTGAACATAGCAAGAATTCTACCTGCTGAACACCAACATGTTAGCATTGTGAGTGTGTTAGCATGTTTATAACAGCATTTAGCTCAAGGCACCAAGCACAAAGTATAGAACCACAGAGCGGACCAAAATAAAAAAGTAAGATAGATTTTAATCAACATGTTTCATTGACCTTGTAAATTCTGTGTTGACCTTAGAAATAGCAATTTGATAAAAACAATTCTTATCACATGGTCTACTTACATTATCTTAATGTTTTCAGTTATCACATGACCAAAAGTTCATTCTTAGGTCATGTTAATGGAGCTAAACCATTTCCATGACAACTGGGCAAACTCCATTCAATAATGACGGCCACAATATGTGGCTAAAAGCCTTGGAAACCAAGTAAGTGGACTTTGTCCTTGTAGTCAATGACTTTCTGAAGTCTCCAACCCACAGACATCAACAGACACTTCCATTGTTATCCATTTTGGGGCCTTTTTGCCTTCAGTCTGGTCCTCAGCAAATGAAGCACATGATCCTTTGGGCTGAGGTCAGCTGACAGGGTGTGGTCAGGTGACTGAATTGGCTAGGCAAGAGAAATGAACTTTTCTGGCCCTTAAAGCCAGCTATGTTTAGAATGACTGACCTGCACAGTCATAAAATTGGAGGGACTGTGTATAAAAAGAGCTCCAGTTCCTATTCTGGTCAGCCAATTTGGATGTGAACACCCTCAAACATAGCTTTGAGTCAGCACTTTAACCCCATGGTCATTGTTTCATTTCAGTGGTGTGCTGGGAGTACAGATCTAAAACAATGAAAAACGTGACCCTCACATATATTTAGACTCCACTGCAGCTTTAAAGGGGCATCAGATGCAAGACACTGCAGGAAAACACAAAATCACTCTTGTAAGAATATGTCTTACCATGAGAGTTATAATAGTGCTTCATTTTTTAGGTTTGGAGTGTTTGAACTGCAGTTACTTCCTAACTATTTGGTCACATGTTCTCTTTACTTGGTCACTAATTCTTTGCTAAAACCCCTGCTGACACTTTGACTTTTGTATTTTACATTGTATTTGTATTTGTATTTGTATTTGTATTTGTATTTGTATTTGTACTGTTTTTTACTTAATGGGAATATGTGCCTGGTGTTATTGGTGTGAAAAAGAAAAAATGAAAGAAACTGAAATACTGGCCTTATTTTGCTTTTTGCATTGAACAAAGTTGTGTCTGTTCTTAGCATGCATTCAGTTGGGGGTAGGTGGGGTTGCTGACAGGGGTAAACACAGAGAAGTTGTTGATAGTGGTCACTTACACAATGATTATCTATTCAGCAGGGTGCATCAGAAAACAGCCCATCAGAGATCAAACACAGCACAGAAAGCTGATTAGCATGTGGTTTAGACTGAGACAGAGGGCGAGACGCATGGGGAGACAGAGCAAATGAGAGTCAGGTCACGGGAAGCAACACGTCACAGTCAACTCAATAAACCTCTTCGCATTCCCTCACCACCTCCACACCCTCCGCCACTGTGTATGCACTTCTGTGTGTGTGTGAGTGAGGAGTGTGCGTGCGTGTGTGTGTGTCTGTCCACCCATATATCTTGAATCATGTGACATGTGACACAAGCAGTCATGCACACAGTGTGAAAAGCCCCGCTATATATAGTAGGACAGTGTTGGGTTTCCCAGCAAAGCATTGTAGGAGTCTCTTAGTCTTTGTCCCATAAGAAAAGTGCATGTCATTGACTTGTAATGTGTCTATCTACTGGCAGTGTTAAGCGTCTGCTGGTGCTCCTGTTTGTTTTCTATCCAGCCATGGAGGTGAAATTAGGACATGAGAAGCTCATCAAGTGTTGACTAAGCCTGTAGGATAACAAATTTCAAAGATTATACCAAGGAGGGTTAGATAGATGTGAGACAATTTCCTTTGGAACAATAAACCATACCTTATCTGATTTTCAGAATGAAGTCATTGTGAAAAGATATTTTGAGTCAGTTAACAGCTCTGTGCTTACTGTATAATAACACTTCAGTAGTGGTCTCATTAAAGTTGAACAAAGGAGCAGTGGTTTTCTCATTTTTAAGCTCAATGTTGGTGAATTAATGAGTAAAATTTCAGGTTATAACTGAGAATGTAGCATGAAAATTAATGATTTCCCTGTTTGGCTGGAAAATGTGCATCTTTTTCTTCCAAGTTTTGTAAAATCATCATTTTGTCCAACCTCCAAACATTAAAAACAATTACTTATAAAGGTGCACACTGTAAAATAAACAAAACATATATAATAAACCTTCACATACTTCTAAACATAACAGGGTCACTAACTGCACAGCACATATTGTATTCAAAATAGACAGAGAGTCATTTCTTATGTCTAATATGTACAAAAAACATTGTACACCATTTAGATCTGTGTGACCCTGATCTGTGTTTTTTTACAGAAAGGGAAAATGAAAACACGACCATCCTCATCCTAACCATAACCAACATAACCTAACCTAAACATAAAGGGATTTAACATGGCACTCTGCTGAACTGGGGGACATGTGAGAGACAGATTAGCGTTTAAAAAAAAAAGAAGAAGAAAAAAGAATATGGTGAGCATTGATGTAGTGGCTGAGATACTGTGACATTTAGTCCCTAGTATGTATCCAGTTCCAAAAACACTACATTTCCCAGAATGCAACCAAGTAGATTTTCCTGTCGTGGCCTCCTGGTAAACACCCACATCTTTTAAACTCTATGCCCTCTATAAAACATGGACAGTCTCGATGACATCATCTGTGTTATTTTCCCAGGCTTGACAAAACTTGGTAGATATACACTTGACTTGTAAACTGACTTTTATGAGTGAAACTGATTTCACTTTAACAGAGCAGAAGAAAATCATGATGTAACATTATTTTTGCTTTATGTTTTGTGCTAATCAGCTAATATTAGCGTGCTAACACACTAAACTGAGACTGTGAATATGCTAAACATTATTCCTGCTTAGCATTACCATGAGCATGTTAGCATGCCTACATTAGCATTAGCACTGCCATGCCTACTCACAACTTCACACTAGCTACTAGCATGGCTGTAGACACTGGATTATATTTACTTTAAAAAACAGTTTAGCTCAACTTTCTAGATATCACTGTGTAAAAACGTTATATTTAGGCTTTTTCACAGTATGAATCTTGATACAATCATTGTTTTTGTTACATGACAAATTAATATTGTGTGACATCTCTCATTTGCTTAGTTAATTATTACTGCAATTCAATATCATTGATCATTCATCCTGATTTACCGGAAAACGGTATACATAAAAATCAAAGTTAAAGACCTCACATAACTGACATCACAGCTCAGTTCATGATGTGCTGCTCTGATTAAGAGGTGGGAATCATGCAAATTGAGCTGCAAGTGGCCTCTAGCTCAATACTGAACGACAACAATCTATCCCACGTCATGAGGTGGTGTGAGAAGAAGCCATGATGAAATATCACTGCAGGCTGACAGACTTTATCAGTGTGCTTTGCCTAACTTCCTGGAACCACTGTGCCTTTTTTGAGATCAGCAGCAAGCTAAAGATTAACAGAATTTTTGTGTACACATTACCTCTGAAAACCGAACACCATGTGAACCCACCTGCGATTCAAAAGAATGTTTTGAGAACTAATTCCTTTTGTGCCTCATTTGCTGACTATGCTTTGGTTAGGCTGGAAGCAATTCATGACAGTCGTTTAATTAAACAGAAACTCCTAGTTACATGTTTAATCTTAATGCTATTTAATAGTTTTTGTGTCTGTTGTTCATTGGCAGCATGTGACCAAACCAGAAGTGGATGAAGCTGTTTTTAGAATTCAGTGTATTTGAATCCACCTTCAACAGCTTTAAGGGTCAAAGGTCAAGAGTCCCCTTCAACCCCCATGTCACCAAAATATAACCTGAGGGCAGATGAGCCTGAGCTTTTCAAGGATGTAAGAAACCATTGTGTTGTTCTGTTTGGGAGCAGTGTGTTTTCCATGACTATAAAAGTGAACACAAATGGATAACAGAGGCATAATGAGGAGTGATCTCAGAAAGATGCTGTTTCTGCAAAGCTGTTAGACATTTTCTAACACTGGGGATACCGCCAATGGAGGGAGAAAAAATTCACAATGAGACACAGTGTCTCCAAGCAGACGCAGTGGCCAAAATTTCAAAGGTCTGGCTCGTGAGTGAGGGTCCGCCCAGCTCCAGTGCAGGTTGCCTTGGGCTGGCAGGTTGCTCCACTGCAGTGTGTGTGCGTGTCTGTGTGTGTGTGTGAGAGAGTTTTTCTCCAGAGTGGGCAGGGCCGCTGGTGCTATAACATATGTAAGCTCCACAGGGGTCTGTGACGGCACACACCGGCTATCTGGACAATGCATCCGTCATTAACCCTGGCCTCCCTGCATCTCCGTCTTGCTGCGTTTCAGTCGGCCTGTGTTGCTCCGCTCACTGGCTCTCACACTCATCTCTCCTTCTCTCTTTGTTTGGGCCACGTTATCTTCATCCCCTGCTGTCCATCTCCCCGTCCTCCTCCCCGCATATCTCTCTCTTTTCTCTTTTCTCTCCCCCTGTGGCCTGCTTTTCATCTCTCCCAGTTTCACCCACTCTCTCTTGCCCCCCCCACCCCTCCCACTTACACCACCCCCTTCCTCCCTTTTTCCCTCTCTGCCCTTCACCACATCTCACCCCCGCACCCTCCCACCCCCCCTGGATCCGCTTTCCACCACCCCTTCCTCCTCCTCCTCCCCCATTCCCCCAACTCTCTCTCTCTCAACCCTCCCCCCCCTCCTCCTCTTCTCTGTCCTTCGTTCAATCCCTCTCCCTTGCCCCCCCCCCCCCTCCCTTTCTCTCCTGCCATCTTGCAGGCCAGTGGAGCCAGACTGCAGGCGTTCAGGGAGTCACTGGACCTGCTGGGCAGCGGGTGACACAGATTTCCGGTGTGTGTGTGTGTGTGTGTGTGCATGCGTGACGAGAACAGGGAGGGGGGATTAAGCTCCAAATCACTAGAAAGGCACAGAAGAGAGAGAGAGAGGGGCGGAGGAAAAAAAAGCTGCAGATCCAAGAATTTGAAATTCCCCCTTTGTCTGGGAGATGAAGAAACACTAGACTGTGGACTTTAACTAAAAGACTGTGTGTTTCTCATTCAGTGGGAGCGTTGTAATAGCATGATGTTGGAGCTCACTGCTTTTCTCCATGAGTTGGCAGTGTCCTGCGTTGGCTGGCGTGCTGCGCTTTCTCTCTGCCTCCCTCTCTCTCTCTCTCCCCGCCTGACAAACACGCACACACTCACGCACACACACACATATACGCAACCCCCCCCACCCCCACAGATGCACACTAACACACACACACACACACACACACACAGTCCCTCTGCGATCCCCCTGACTGAAGGCGCACAGGAAGTGCAGCCGTGGCCCAATTATAGCGTGACACCTCGGGCCGGCCGTTGCCATGGTTACGTCTTCCCTGCGGTCCCCTGGAGTGTGGCGCCGAGGAAGAAGGTCTTATCACATCAGCCATCGTTACGGCAACAAGCAAAAACCCACCCTGTAGCCTCGGTCCAGCTGGCTGAGTATTTGGCTTATAACGTGTGCATGTGTATGTGTATATGTGTGTGTTTGTGCGTGTCTGTATATGATCTATACTTGTGAATAAAAAAGGGAAATTGCATCAGTGTGTGAAGAGAAGAGAGAGTGTTTGTGATTATGTGTGCATGTCAGGTTAGGTGTGTTCGAGTGCATGCACCGGACTTGCCAAGGCAGCGTGTAGGTGTGTTTGTATGTGTGTGTCTGTGGGGTTGCGATAAGGCTCTCAGCCACACCATTAGGTGACTCATAATCCACACAACCTCACACACACACAAACACACGTGTGCACGTACAAGCAGAAACATGGCTGCAAACAGACACATACACCCAATTAAATATGAACACACACAAACACACACACAGACACACAGATGTAGTAAAAACCCAGCCTGTAGACAAGTGCACATGGCCAATTTCTTTTATTTCAAAAGGGCAAACAGAGCTATACAGTACAAGTTGCACATGAAATAATTTAGCCTAAGCTGAACTCATTCATTTCTTACTGATGCAGTGACGTCAGAACAACAGAATCAAAACTCCCCATTAGAAACAAAACATTTGGCTCCTTTTTTTAATGTTGAAACACAATACACCCAAACTGGAAAGGGATGTAAAAAAGACATAATGTTTTCCAGATATTTACAGGCTATTTACAGCATTTTTGTCATCATCTAAATATTGACACACATTGGTATCCTTCTTTCTCTCCTCTCCATTTCACTGATTGTCAAAAGAAAGGATGGGAACGAGTGTGGACATTCTTAGACGGAGCTGCAGCTCCTCGCTAAACACAAGATCTGAAAATCTTTGAACCACAGTCTGAGCATGGTAACATTGTGTCCCGTGTGTTTTAATTGAACTGCAGCTCCTCAACAATCATCCAACCAGGATCCTCTGACAAATGCTGCCACCACAAGCATTACTATCCATCCAAGGCTCCGTTGCTTCTCTCCTGTGCCAGACCCAAAGTAAAGTCGGATCCCCTTAGATCAAACCCAGACACTCTGCTCTCAAACCCAGGGCCTCCTGGCTTCCTCTTCAGCTCCTCACACTTCCTGTATTTACAGATCTGGTGTCCCCTCTTGCGGTTACGGCAGCTGCTGCACTGTTCGCAGTTCGTCTGACGCCGACAAGGTACACACTCCCCGCACCTCTTCCTCTTCCTCCTGCCTCCGCTGCTGGCGCCCAGAGAGCCAGGGGAGTAGCCCTCGGCCACCAGCCCCTCGATGCCCTCAGCTCCCATGGCTGCGCTTCTCCAGTGCCCCCCCCCCATCTGGAAACCCGCCAGGGGGAACAGAGCGGGGCTGAAGGGGAACCAGGCACCCAGGAAGGGTTGGAAGTCAGTGCCACATCCAGAGGAGTCCTCTTCCTCCTCCTCAGGCCCGGATCCACTTCCTTCCCCGTCCCCCTTCCCCCCCTTTGCCTCTGCAGCCTCTCTTTTAGCTGGCTGACTGCTCTGTGCACCCAGGCTGGCCTGCTCTGTGGTGGCGGGTGTCAGAGCCAGAAGCCCAGCGCGCATCAGCAGCTCTGCGGCATGGGCCAGGTGGAGCCCACTGGGCGACTCCCACATGTCAGGCCAGGAGGGGGCCCGGCGAGGTTTAGTGTGTGCAGGCTGGGCGGCCCGCTGCTGGGCCTGGGAGGGCTGGATCAGGCCTTTGACGTCCACGGCCGGGGAAGGGGTGGAGATGTAATGGGAGAGGCTGTAGGGGTGGTTGGAGCGCTTAAGGCTTGGTCTCAGTGGCTCATTGGGGATTTTAGCGCTGCTGTGGGCCTGATCTGAGGAGGAAGGGCCAGCGATGTCTACGGCGGTGGACATAGCAGAGGCTGTGTGTGGGGGTGTCTGTCCTTGTGTGTGTGTGTGTGTGTGGGAGGAGAGGTGAGGGAGAAGGGGATTGACGCCGATGCGGGGTTGACAACCGTCCTGCTGTTACTTCAGCCAAAATGGCAAGCCTTGGCCTGTGTCCCTATTCCCATTCTCTGCAGCAGCCTCAGAGTCCTGGAGAGCTAGAAATGAATAGGGGATGAAGAGAGGAAGGTTAAGAATAGAAATGTTGGAGAGACAAATACAGAAAGAGAGTAAACAGAGGAGATAAGGCTGGAAGATATTTCTCAGTCACAGCCACTACACCCAGTGTCTGAGAATCAAGAGTGAGGAGAATCTGTGTTTAAAAATAAATACAACATATATGTATATAGATTCAGAAATAAAACTGCCTGAACAGAGACAGACAGACCCATCTATCAGACACAGAGCATGCCCTGCCAGCGATTTCCGCATACAGGAGGCTGTATCCCTTTAAGAATTTCACGGTATATCAATGCAATCAATAACAGAGCGACAACAATATGCAAAGATATGCGCATATGCGCAGGTCAAATGTGGAGCGCGCTTTTCAAATACATTTTGACGACTGCTGTTATGTGTGCCAGCCAAAGCTTAAACTCAACGGAGAAAGACTAAATAGTGGACCGTAAAAAAACAGGCTGTCTTTTGTCTGGTATCGACGACGAGGAGCGAGGTGCGCAACGATGCGGTTGCTGTGGATAAAAAAAGACCAGGCTATATTCCGTGTCCACATTTGTAGAAAAACTATTCCACCGATTAAACACGGGACATTTATGTTGTTACAGGACAAGTGTTTAAACCTTTTAATGGGTCGATGGTGGAGCCCGATCGATCATTTCACCGTAATTAAGGTTACCTAAGAAGACGGTGCTCGACCGACGCCACGGCAAGCTGACCACAGTCCGAGTGGTCGCTGCGACACGGCGCTGCGCGCAGGAAAAGGCGACAAAACAAAAACAGCGAAAATCGACCGGAAGTATTGGAAAAACGTCTCCCCTTACCTTTTAAATACGATCCAAACTCTCCTGTCAAAGATATGATGAAGTCATGAACTAATGGCGTGGTGATTGTAGTGTATATGGACGGCGGAGCTGCCGATTCCTCCTCCACCTCTCCGTCCCGGAGGGTCTGCAAACACTCTGCACGGAATTTGGGGGCGTCGCTCAAAATGCGAAGTGGACTCCGCAGTCGAGACCGTGGTCAGAGCGACCCCATAATATCCACAGGAACAGCACGGCATACACGGACAGCTGTCAGTATGAATGTTGTAGGATAACCAATTATACCCAACATTAAATATCCATGAGTCCGATTCGTCCAACACCACTCAGTGTGTCAGTGAACATGGGCGGTAGGTGGAAATAGAAGTGCCCCTATTTTATGATATATGTTGGATACTGATCAACAAAACTAAGAACTATATATTAAAAAATGATATTACAAAGAAAAAATCTATCAAAATATCAACAGGTCCATTTGTTACCTCGCTGCTGGAAAAAAAATCAGAAAATGCTAATTAGATTATTTTTATTGGGAAGTCATCATTCATTCAAGCAGTCTAAAGTTACAGCAATTAATATTAGGCTTTCTATCAATTAACTGTGTTTAGGGTTTATTCCAATTATCCATATTTTTTCATAATATCTGTAAACCTGAGCTGGGTTTTGACGAAATGGGGCCTAGACTGTGGAGAGTGGAAGTAGAATTACACCTCTGTAATTTGTAATTAACTTAATTAAAACAACGTAACTGAAATTAATGATGATGGGGCTTGAACAATATTAAATGGGAATATATGCTTTAACTGTGTTTATCTGAAACAACACATGTTTATCAAAGTCAGTATGATGCAAATGTGTCAGATTTAGCCTCTGAGCAGGTTGATAAATATGATGTTTAACTTTACATTTTTTTTAAATTGTACCATAAAATAAATAAATAAACACAAAATAATTGTTAGAGATAAGGTGTCTGAAAGAGAGTTCTTTTATATTTCTTAATCGTCTGAATTGTCAGTTTTTTCCACACCGGAAGCCTGTAATAATTAGGCTACACCACTTCATTACACTTACAGCCACTGTAATTCATACATAAGAGAGGATATACTCAGTATGTGGGTTTTAGTGTCACTGGTCGAAATTATGAAGTCGCCTACGCTTAAAAACATATGAAATAAATTTATAAACAGAATTAATGAACAAATAGCTCTAGAATCAAAGTATTTTCACTAATTGGCCAAACATAGTCGCTCAGAAAAACAGAATTTTAGCCAGTTAGCTGTCACCGTGTGTTAGCTTGTTCATCATTAGCCTCCACGCTGATGTTTCTCTGCTTTTGAAGCTCGTGCGACGTAAATATTTTCCAACAGCAGAGACACTGTCCCTGTGAGTGAGCACAATGTTGAGTTGTCTGTTAAAGGTGACTCCTCACACAGGGATGGTCGAGTCCACTCCACCTCTTATGAGAGTCCTCCGTTGCATCTGGCACGCAGCCAGATACCTCGTGCATGTCTGTGTGTGTGTGTGCGTGCGTGCGTGCGCGTGTCACTATGGGAGCAGGGGCCCACCGTACTTGCGTACACTGTCTGGCCTGGACTATCCGTGTAAACACAGCGTCTTCTAGTGGTCACCACAAATACTGCGGCATCTTAAAATGGCCACTGGTGCTGGTGGTGGACACTGCAGCACGGCAGTCCCCCCTCCCGCCCCCAACCCAGGCCTCACACACATACACACACACTGATCCGACTGCAGTCACCACACAGAGCCTGTTTACTTATTATCCCTGCCCACTGTTAATCCATAAACACACTGCTCTGCCTCTCTGCTAAGAGCTGAAGTGGTTAAATGAAGTGCAGTTGATCCTGTGGTTAAAAACAAACAAATGTAGAGTTTGGCCTTTGGGCCCTGCAGCAACAAACACCTCCTAAAAATAAATAAGGGAGGCCGACAAATCAGATTACTCAACAACTTTTATTCACAGAATACAGAACAATAAATCATCAAGTCAGACACACCACAGCCAGTAGAAAATAAATCTGATGAAAAAGCAAAATATATCCTTTATAAGCAGAGGTTTTACTTTTGAACACTTTACAGATTAAATACATCAGTTTCCTTAGACAGCAGACAGTAACTGGTTACAAACAGCAGATAGTGTTTCAACAGCTCTCAAGATTGGAGATTATGGTTATTAGAATCATTTAAGACAAACTAAGCTTCTGTTTCATCTGACTAAGCAGCTCTTAGTGCAAAAATCAAAACATGTAACATTCATGTGGGTTGTGTGTGTGTGTGTGTTAAGACTAGGGCTGTAGATTAAAATATAAGGCCTGTGCTGAATACCAATAAATACTGAGGCAAAGAGCTGTCAGTTCATTATGTTTCATCCACCTGCTCCACACCTGGAGGAGTCGAAAAGAAAAGGGACATAGGTGACACCAGGTACAATTCCCACGCAGTGAAATATTTTATTTAAATCAGATGTGGTGAGAATTTTAACTGAATCCTTCTTGTTACATATGTCAAAATGCATCTGCACAGGCTCAATAACCTCCATGTCTGACTCTGCTGATTGTCAAAGTCCCTTCCTTATCTATCCTCAAATGACCTTTGATTTCAAAATCATGTCGTGTAATGCGGGAACAGTGTGGAATGCCTGATATCAAAATGTATAATATTTTCAGCACTTTCTGAATCTCTATTATGGGCTATGAAGAATATCCACCGTTTGACTGTAGCAGTGTTGTACCGTAACCATCACTGTGACACCGTTAATGATGATAGTAAACAATTAGATTAACTGGGGCAGGCGGGTGCATGAGGAGTCAAGGGAGGGGTGGAGCTGTGTGATCGGTTGGCTTAAGCGTCCTTCTTTTTGATGATGAGAGGTCCGACGTTGTCCCCGGTCTCCTCGTTGTGTTTGGTGTGGGCTCCATCACAGTACGGGAACTGCAACAGGAACACACAACATTAGAGGAAAACATAACTCGCTCTTATCAACTTTGAGCCGTCTGTAGAGCTGTGGCACAGAAACAGCAGCACATGAGATGCTTCTGAGTGGACATGTCAGCTGCAGTATCCTCAGCACAAACAGTAAAACTGACTGAGGATCAGTTTTACCTTTATGATCATGATAAAATGAAATAAGGAAAATGCTTCACTCAACTCCACTAATCCCCAGTGGTTATATATTATCCAAACATTCAACTTTTCAGAGTTAATGTCTTAAACTTTGACATTCCTGCTTGGGTCCATTTCAGTATGAGCTCTATCAAACAACTGGCTGTGATATCACTGACTGGGATGTGGCCTTTAATGTGCTGCAAACAGCAGTAGGACCTTTAATTGTGGAATTTCAAGAGAATATTTGATCCCTAATGAGTTGATTTTCCAGCCTTAGAAAGTCCAATAACTCAAAAACACTGTGCTAAACTGCAGACATCAATGGTTCTGAACAAGCTGCCACGGCCTGACCTTCTTTGACTTCCAGCAGCGGCAGTAGACAGCCTTGGTGCCAATGTCTTCCATGTCGAAGCTGTGGACCACTTTGGGACTGTCTTTGCTGATGGACGTGTTCACCTGGCCCTTTTTACAGCTCCGCCCACTCAGGTAATGGCTGACTAGGAAGCCTCCGACAGCTGCAACCACTGCGACTGGCACCGCTACCACAAAATGCTCTGTTGACAGAAAGAAAGCAAGTAAGTCCTGGTGAACATACAGATACAGAAATGTAATTTTACAAAACAAAAACACCCATTTCATCATATCTCGGTCATTAAAGCCTGTGTTTCATTATAGCCTCAAAGTATTAATGAGGATGGACAAAACATGAGAAACACTTCTCAATAGAAGGAAACAAAATCAAACACCACCCTTAACTATGCCCTCCAAAATGGCCAGAGTCGAAACAACACCTCTCTGACACTGTCACTATCAACTGAACATAAAAAAAGTCTTATTACAGGCCTGTTTTGTTGGATTTAACTGAATTGTACAGGTGCCCCAAACAAACTAGCCACTGTGAATTAGTGACTGTATGGGTTTATGGGACCAGATTGTCCATTTAAGTACAATTTGAATGTAACGTTTTAGCCACTGAACCTATGTAAAACTATTGTTTCTGCAGGTCAAAGCTCTTCAAAGACTAAGTTTGTGATATCAGCTGTTTTACAGTTTGGTGATGTGAAAAAACAAACTGAATCCCATTTTCACCTTCTCCAACTGAGCACTTACAAAAATATTTTAAGATTTTTGATGTCTCATAGTTTTGTCTACTTAAGAAGAAGATTTGACATCCTGGGGCGAAAATAACTCTCTCTCTCTCTCTTCCTACAGCTTCGCCATGTTGCATCATCAGAGGGACGATGATGGAGGATTTGAACAGGGCCCGCCTGTTTGATACAGAGAAAACTGACAGCGTCAGAAGTATGTACACCGATTTTCCATCTCTACCAGGAATTGTGAAATTGCTTGTTTCTGCGAGGCAATGAGGATTATCCGAATCCACTGAGCATCACATGATGTGGTCGTAGGACAAGAAGAAGAGGGGCCCTACGGGCAATCTGGGTCAGCAAGTTCAGTGATTAGCTGCTTCACCAGAGCAGCAAGAGGCCCTCACACAAAGACATATTCCTACTGTGGGGTCGCCTCCCAGAATGGTTTGAACTGAAGCGCCAGAACTATCTGAGTGACCGTCTAAAGTTGGAAACACAACCTGTGGCTGATCCTAGTTCGGCGGCTTGGCCAGTTAGCTCAGTGCCAGCTAAGGGAAGGTTGTTGACATTGCAGCAAATAAGTGACTAACTTTAGAGAATGCTTATCGTTTTAAGGTTGGTACAATACATTTAAAGTAGGATTATCCTTATAAACGTGCCGTGTCTCACAAACAAATATGGTTTCTTGACTTGGGTCGCGTCAGGTCGCATACATGGTAAGTTTACGTTGAACACTCATTCAATGCTAGCATGCTATTAGGTAGCTTTAATACTTTACCTTTCGATAACCTGAATCCCGGGCTGGGCAAGGCGGGCATCTGAGGCACTGACAACTGCGGCATAGCAGGTAAACTTGGGGTTGTCATATCTACCCTGGGCAGCGTCTTCTTTGTGGTCAGGGCTCGGTAGCAAGGTCAACCAGAAGTCTTATCTGAACTCTGTCGGCTCCAGCAGCGCCGTGCTCGACAAGCTACGTCACTGTGTAGCAACCAATGAGGGCCCGAGCAGGAAGCGCAACGTTCTCTCAGATCAAGAGTATTCACCCCGAGCCTCCAGCGGACTTCCGGTATCGCTTCTATGCTGCTTGAAAACCTTCCGGTTTGATCCGGGAATATTTTTTTCCCCTGACATTAAGATGCAAGGATATTACGGTATCCTTTAATGAGGTCGAGTACACTTTATTTTTTTATTAATTTTTGACCTCGGGTGGATTTAAAAAGTAATTTTATGTCAAGGTCCACTTACTGTTTTTTCCCAGAGATTTCAACTACACCGTTTCCATGCAAATGGACCTGGCTCAGTTGGTAGCTACTGAGCAGGCTTGGACGCTTTGATTAGCTGCCGTATCCTATAGTTATAAACTGCTTAGTTATTTTGTTATATAAATATGTGTCAGTTAAGTTGTTAAGTGACATATATCACGAAGGGGGCGACGGGTGAAGTCCAAGGTTTCCGCTGGAGGAGAATCATCTTGAAGTCTGTGAGCTTTGTTGAGTCCCATTTCCCTCTCGAGAGGGTATTTGGAACACGTGAACACAATCATGAGCCAAAACAACCCTTTCTGCATTTAACTTGATTGACTGATTTTAACATTAAAAAATTTGATGTATCTCTTTAGCATTAATGGTCGGAGTATGAATACGGAATGACGATTAGTGGACATTTAATTACTTTACATAAAAAATACTTTATATAAAAAGTACCACCAGAGGGCGACAAAACGACCTACCATCATGACCATTAAAAATATTTAATATGTGTGATGACTGAAGGTAAGGCAATTAATTCAATTTTTCTATGATTTTTTTAAACACATATTTTATACATATTATATATTAAAGGAGAAGCACTGGCAGCTGACAACAAACGTGGAACTACATCTATCACACTTAAAATTTAGATTTACTGTATCAAATAATAGCAATACCACATGGCGATAACAGGTATTATTTATTCTGTCAGATCTCGGTCATGAATGTGACCTGGCTTCACATGTCCTTTCTTACCTCAATATGTCCTTTAAAAGGGCCCGAGAATGAGTCAACACAGGAGTCATGGGCTTTTATTACACAGTTTAATCAACACACAAAGCTCAACGAGCCTCTCAGGTAATTCAATATACAGAGGTTTTGTGCAAGAAGAGTGGGTTCTCCTCGCACCCAGAGCCCAAGCCAGTCCCATAGCCATTTAAGATGTTAGCTTCTAATTTAACAATAGCAAAAAAACAAAAAACAAAAAACAAAACAAAACCAAAAAAAGAAAAAAAAAAGAAAAACAAAACAAAAAAGAAAAAAAAAAGCAACCTAAAGAGTTATGGGGGTGGGGAATAAAAACACAGGTTAAACTAAGAAAAATAAATTGCTTAAATACCTGGTCCAGAACCTCCACTTTGTGAATAAAGAAAACGTGGTGGTAGTGGTGGGGATGACATGGGATTACAGT